>NC_081558.1:13251222-13385673 GCF_022355385.1 Mustela nigripes | reverse complement strand
GACTGGGGCGCCTGGGTGGCTCAGTGGGTTAAGCCGCTGCCTTCGGCTCAGGTCGTGGTCCCGGGGTCCTGGGATCGAGCCCCGCATCGGGCTCTCTGCTCAGCCGGGAGCCTGCTTCCTCCTCTCTCTCTGCCTGCCTCTCTGCCTGCTTGTGATCTCTCTCTGTCAAATAAATAAATAAAACCTTTAAAAAAAAAAAAAGAATGTAGTTACTATCTTGTTTTCTTTTAATGATTTTATTTATTTATTTGATATATATAGAAAGAGAGCACAAGCAGTAGGGAGAGAGAGAAGCAGACTTCCCTCTGAACAGGGAGCCAGATGTGGGGCTTGATCTCAGGATCCTGAGATCATGACCTGAGCTGAAGGCAGACGTTTAACCAGCTGAGCCACCCAGGCACCCCTGTATTCACTATCTAGCTGCACTTTTTTAAAAAAAGATTTTATTTATTTATTTGACAGACAGAGATCACAAGTAGGCAGAGAGGCAGGCAGAGAGAGAGGGAGAAGCAGGCTCCCCGCTGAGCAGAGAGCCCAATGCAGGTCTCAATCCCAGGACCCTGAGTCCATGACCTGAGCTGAAGGAACCCACTGAGCCTCCCAGGCGCCCCTCTATCTGGAACTTAAGTTTCACTGGGCATCCTGGCTGTGGATTGGCAGCAGCCCTGGGCCCATGACCTCCTACACTTAAAGCATTCAGAATGTGCCCGCACATACCAGCAAGAGAGAACTAGCTAAACAAAAACCCAGCACTTTCGGTGCTTACTGAGGAAGAAGTATGAACAGTTTCCATTTGCCTTGTGCTGGGGGTCCACTTTAGAAGTATCTCATCATTGAGTCCCTTGAGGTAAGGAGAAGTTCCAAACCCTTTTGAGGAGGGGGAAGTGAAAGCCTGAGTTGGGGAAGGCAGCTTGGGGGCTGGGGGCAGGGCAGAGGCGGGCGGCCCCAGGGAAGGGTCCTGGTGGCACTCCCGAGCATCTAGAGGAGACTGCCACCTTCTTGCTCCCTCAGCTCATGTCCTATGCCCCTGGCAAGACAATCTCCCGCTTTCTCACACATGTGCTTTCTCTGGGAGACCTTGAGGCTGGGGCTGCATACCTTGGGTCTCAGCAGAATGGGGTGAGCGATGCGAGGGCCAGAGGGGAAGGCTGGATGGAGGCAGCCTCAGTTTCCCCCCACATGCTGGCTGAGGTGGGGGGTAGGGGGAGAATGGAAGGAAGAAAAGGCCTCTGCTGGGGCCTCAGACCACCCAGCCCTCCCTACCGTCCAGGAAAGACGTGCTCGGCCCCCCTCACACCTGCCCTGAGAAGGTCAATGTCTCCCTGTCTCAGATCCCAGAGCAAGGTGGGTCCCCCTCAGGTCCCCAGAATAAGTCAGGTCCCCCCTTGGATCCCAGAACAGGGCTGTGTTTCCCTTTGAACCAGCTTCCAGGCCAGGACGTGCCCCCTCAGACTTCCCAGTTCCCCAGGACTTGGCCCATTTCCATCTTCCAGGAGACACACAGTGGTCTGGTCCAGGGGCTATCAGGAATTCTAAGATCATAAAGTTTTAGATACTCACACACATCCCAGGACCCTAAACTCCTCCCATCGTAGAATTTTAGAAACCCAAGAATCTGCATCTTTACAAATACAGCATTTGAAAATCACAGTTTGTTTGTTTTTTGGTTTTTGGGGTTTTTTTTTCTCCCTCGTGTTGACAAATTTCTCTGGGCTGGAACCTCTTGGGATTTTCTTCAAGGCCACTGGAGGTTCTCTAGTTTCAGGGTGCATGCTCCCCACCCTACCCATGCCACGGCAGCCCCAAGTGTCCAAAGGTAGCCGGTGAATCTTGGTATTCCCTAGTCCTGGCCATGCTAAGAAAAGTGATTTTTCTTTAATTCTCTGCTGGGGCAACTATACTTCTGGCCCCGAGATCCTGGAAGTGAAAAGAGAATTTAACTCAGTGATTTTTTAAAAAAAGATTTTATTTATTTATTTGACAGAGATACAGTGAGAGAGGGAACACAGCAGAGAGAGTGGGAGAGGGAGAAGCAGGCTCCCCGCTGAGCAGGCAGCCCCATGTGGGGCTTGATCCCAGGACCCTAGGATCATGACCCAATTCAAAGGCAGATGCTTAATGATGGAGCCACCCAGGTGACTCTAACTCAGTGCTATTTTTAGGGTCTGCTCCACCCTGCCTGGGTCAAGCTGCTGGGACCCTCACTTGGCACTTGGGGTCCAGAAGGAGCACCCAGAGACCTCCTCTTTTCGCTTCCTCCACCAGGAAGAAAGCCTCTTTCTCATTTCATTTTTGGATCCGGCGCATGTTATCGAAACCTCCAGATCTTCTTCTTCGGTGGCTTTTTTATTTTTTATTTATTTTTTTTTTAATTTTTTTTTAATTTTATTTATTTATTTGACAGAGAGAAATCACAAGTAGATGGAGAGGCAGGCAAAGAGAGAGAGAGAGGGAAGCAGGCTCCCCGCTGAGCAGAGAGCCCGATGCGGGACTCGATCCCAGGACCCTGAGATCATGACCTGAGCCTAAGGCAGCGGCTTAACCCACTGAGCCACCCAGGCGCCCCCTCGGTGGCTTTTTTAAAGCAAAAGTCACTAGAACGTCCAGAGCAATTCCTGCCTTCCCCCTGAGCCCAGGGCATTAGCACACAACCCGCTTCCAAAGGAATGACAAGGAATGACAGGAAGACAAACCCTCCACATTCTGCACTGCTTTACCTGTTATATTTCTGCAGAAGGTTTCTGCTTTTGTTTTTAAGATATTAATTAATGGGGGCTCCTGGGTGGCTCAGTGGGTTAAAGCCTCTGCCTTTGGCTTAGGTAATGATCCCGGGATCATGGGATCCAGCCCTTCCTCGGCTCTCTGCTCAGCAGGAAGCCTGCTTCCTCCTCTCTCTCTGCCTGCCTCTCTGCCTAGTTGTGATCTCTGTCTGTCAAATAAGTAAAATCTTTTTTAAAAAAGATATTAATTAATGAATTAATTAATTTGACAGAGAGAGAGAGCACAACCAGGGGGAGCGGCAGACAGAGGGAAAAGCAGGCTCCCAGCTGAACAAGAATCCTGATGTGGGACGCGCGCGATCCCAGGACCCTGGGATCATGACCTGAGCCTAAGGCAAACACTTACCTGATTGAGCCACCCAGGTGCCCACTGCAGAGGGTTCTGTTCCAAAGCTTGGAAAGCACACCTTGCAGCATTGTAAGAACTTCCTTTAAAAACAGCTTTATTGGGGCACCTGGGTGGCTCAGTGGGTTAAGCCTCTGCCTTCGGCTCAGGTCATGATCTCAGGGTCCTGGGATCGACCCCCACATCGGGCTCTCTGCTCAGCAGGGAGCCTGCTTCCCCCTCTCTCTCTCTCTCTGCCTCTCTGCCTACTTGTCTCTGTCTGTCAAATGGATAAATAAAATCTTAAAAAAAAAACAACAGCTTTATTGAGGGACACCTGAGTGGCTCAGTCAGTCAAGCCCAGGGAAGACACAAGGGTACCTGGGTGGCTCACCAGGTTAAGCGTCTGCCTTTGGCTCGGCTCATGATCCCAGGATCCTGGGGTCCAGCCCCAAGTCGGGTTCCTGCTCAGTGGAGAGTCTGCGTCTCCCTCTACCTCTGTTCCTCCCCCAACTCATATTCTCTATCTCACTCACTCTCTCTGTCAAATAGATAAATAAAATCTTTAAAGGAAAAACAGCTTTATGGAAATATAATTCATATGCTCTACAGCTCACCTAATTAAAAGTGTATAGTTCAACAATTTTGAGCACCTTCACAGAGTGATTCACAATTGATTTTAGAACATTCCATCACTCTGGAAAAGAAACCCCATCCCCATGAGCAGTCACTCCCCAGCCTCCCCCTCCCCCAGCTCCTGGCAACCACTGCTTTCTGTCTTTATGAATTTGCCTGTTCTGGACGTTTCGTATAAATGGGATCCTACAACAGGAGTCATACTAAATGATGTTTTTTGTTTGGTTTGGTTTGGTTTTTAATTTTTTATTTATCTTAACATATAATGTATTATTAGCCCCAGGGGTACAGGTCTGTGAACTGACAGGCTTACATACTTCACAGCACTCACCATAGCACATACCTTCCCCAATGTCCATCACCCCACCACCCTCTTCCTACGGCCTCCCTCTAGCAACCCTCAGTTTGTTTTGTGAGATTAAGAGTCTCTTACGGTTTGTCCCCCTCCTGATCCCATCTTGTTTCTAAATGACGTTTTGAAGGTTCGCCCACATTGTAGCATGTTTCACGGTTTTGTTCCTTTTTATGGCTGAGTAATATTCCATTCTGTGGATGGACCTCATTTTGTTCATTCACCCATTGATGGACCCTTGGATTGTTCCCATCCCTCAGTGATTGCTATAAACATGTATGTGAAAGTTTGTGTGTTTTTTTAAAGATTTTATTTATTTATTTGTCAGAGAGAGTGAGCACAGGCAGACAGAGTGGCAGGCAGAGGCAGAGGGAGAAGCAGGCTCCCTGCTGAGTGGGACTCGATCCCAGGACGCTGGGATCATGACCTGAGCTGAAGGCAGCCACTTAACCAACTGAGCCACCCAGGCGCCCCAAGTTATCTCTCTATATTGATCCATAAGAATTTACTTTTATATATTCCGGATACTAGTCCTATCATCAAATACATTCTTTGCAAATATTTTCTCCCATCTTTGGGTTGTCTTCTCCCTGTAGAGTTGACACATAATGTTATGTCAGTTTCAGCTATATGATATAGTGATTCCATAGTCTTTTCCCTTGATAGAATCCTTTAAAGCCCAGAAATCTTTAATTTTGATGAAGTCCAATTTATCTGTTTTTCTCCTTGTTTGTGCTTCTGGTGTCACATCTAAGAAACCATTGCCGGGGGAGGGGGGAGCAATTGCTCAGCAGGGAGTCTGCTTCTCCCTCTCCCTCTCCCTCTGCCCCTTCCCACTGCTCTGTGCTCTCTCTCTACCAAATAAATGAATAAAATCTTAAAGAGAGAAAGAAAGGTACCATTGCCAAATCCAAAGTCATGCAGAGTTAACACCTCTGTTTTCTTCTAAAGAGTTCTATAGGGGCGCCTGGGTGGCTCAGTGGGTTAAAGTCTCTGCCTTCAGCTCAGGTCATGATTTCAAGGTCCTGGGATCGAGCCCCACATGATCTCAGGGTCCTGGGATTGAGCCTCTCGTCGGACTCTCTGCTCAGCAAGGAGCCTTCTTCCTCTCTCTCTCTGCCTGCCTCTCTGCCTACTTGTGATCTTTCTCTGTGTGTCAAATAAATAAATAAAATCTTTTTTAAAAAAGAGTTCTACAGTTTTAGTTCTTATATTGGGGTCATTGAGCTACTTTGAGTAAATTTTTTGTATATGGTGTGAGGTAGGGGTTCAAATTCATTCCTTAACATGTGGCGATCTAGCTATGCCAGCACTATTTGTTGAAAAGACTCTTTATTTTCCCCATGGAGTGATTTTGCAACCTCTGTTAATTTTCTAGGGCTGCCTTACTAACAAAGTACCACAAATTGGGTGACTTAAACAATGGAAATTTATTTTCGCACATAAACGAGGTCAAGATGTGAATTTCTTTGGAGGGTTAGGAGGGAAGAATTGATTACAGGAGCAGGGCCCACTCCTTGCCTTACAGATGGCCACCTTCTCACTGTGTCTTTATGTCATCTTCCCTCTGTGGATTTCTGGGTGTCCAAATGTCCTCCTATAAGGACACCGGTCATATTGGATAAGGGCCCACCCTAATGACTTTATGTTAACTTAATCACACCGTTAAATATGCTATCTCCAAATACAGTCATATTCTGAGGTACCAGGGGTTAGGACTTCCATTTATGAATGGGGAGATACAATTCAATTCCTAACAGCATCCTTGTCAAAAAGAAGTTGACCAGGGGCACCTGGATAGCTCAGTTGGTTACACATCTGCCTTCAGTTCAGGTCATGATCCCAGGGTCTTGGGATTGACCCCCGCATCTGTTTCCCTGCTCAACAGAGAGCTGCTTCTCCCTCTCCCTCTGTCCTTCCCCCTGCTTGGGCTCTCTCTCTCTCTCTGTCAAATAAATAAATAAATAAATAACATCTTTAAAAATTAAAAAAAATAAATAAGAAGTATTATTAGCATATAGTATTAACTGTAACAACTTTTAAAGATCCAACCAGCAGGGTGGGTTAGGCCTCTGTCTTCAGCTCAGGTCATGATCTCAGGGTCCTGGGATCGAGTCCCACATCAGGCTCTCTGCTCGGCAGGAAGCCTGCTTTTTCCTCTCTCTCTCTGCTTGCCTCTCTGCCTACTTGTGATCTCTCTGTGTCAAATAAATAAATAAAATCTTTAAAAGAAAAAAAAAAAGATCCAACCAGCATCCCCTATATAGGAGTCATGCCCTTGTAAACTGGACCAACCCAGGCCAACCGTGTGTGGGATCTGGGGCCCCAGCCCAGAGGGTCTGGGCAAACCAGGAGCAAGGGGGACCCACGGGTGCTGGACGGTGAGCTCTGTCTTATGTCCCCTCCCATTAGATGACCTACGTGAGCAACCAACCATACATGGCGGCCATCATCTTGAGTGAGAAGCAATGCCAAGAGCAACTTAAGGAGACCAACAAGAGCTGCAATGGTGAGTGATCTGGTCTGGGTAGTAGGGCGCCAGTGTGCTAAGTCTCCTGGCAACCCCCACCCTTTCAGAGATGTCTTGTCATGTCTCTATAGCTTTGTTCTTCATGCTGAACCATAAAGCCAAGACGCTGGAGGTAGAGTTGGCCAAGGAGAAGGAAGTATGCACCAAAGACAAGCAGGGTCTGATGATGAGCAAGGGAGTGGTGGAGGAGAAGCTGGCTGAGTGTGGCAAGATCCAGAAGCAGCAGCAGCAGGAGCGACAGCTGGCTGAGGACCGCCTGCAGAAGGTGCAGGCCCTCTGCCTCCCACTGGACAAGGACAAGTTTGAGATGGAGCTGCGTAACCTCTGGAGGGACTCCATTATCCCCCGTACCCTGGACTCGATGGGCTATAACCTGTACCATCCCCTTGGCTCAGAAATAGCCTCCGCCCGGAGAAGCTGCGACCAAATGCCCGCCCTCATGAGCACCAAGGTGGAGGAGCTGGCCCGGAGCCTGCGGGCTGGCATAGAGCGTGTGGCCCGCGAGAACTTGGACATCCAGCGCCAGAAGTTGGAGGTCGAGGAGGCCCTGCGGGCCAGTCAGGAGGCCAAGGAGAAGGTGCAGAAGGAGGCCCAGGCCCGGGAGGCCAAGCTCCAGGCCGAATGTGCCCGGCAGACACAGCTCGCCCTGGAGGAGAAGGTGGCACTACGGAAGGAGCGGGACAACATGGCCAAGTTGCTGGAGGAGAAGAGGCAGGAGGCAGAGCAGCTCAAAATGCAGCTGGCCGTCAGCAGCTCCACCCTGGACACCTGCATCAAGGCCAAGGTGGGCTAGAGGGCACCGGACTCAGGTTGCACTGGGGTCAGGTCTGGGGGTTGTGTTGGTGGTGATGTCTTAGGGCGTTGAGGTGAGCTTTGCAGTCTAGGTCTGGTTACTTACCGCACTTGAGAGTGTCAATGACACAGGATTGGGGTTGAGTTTGGAAGAACATGGAGAAAGGATTAAGGGTTGGGATTGAGTTTAGGGTGCCTGGTGGGCCTCCAGATTGGTTCATTGGTAAGGGGGATTCATGGAGGGTTGGTGTCGGGGTGGGGAAGTGTCTGAGTTGACAGATCAGGAGCCATGAAGTGGGGGTTGGCAGTGAGACTGAAAAGTAAGGCTGGTCTAGAGGAAGGCGTGATGCGAAGCAGGGCTTGTGTTTAGGTGAAGGTGAGTTCTTAGTGACCACCGTGTTTAGGGTTGGTTTGAATGAAAGTTAGGGTTTCATTGAAGATCACGTGAGTCTTAGAATTGGGGTTGTGCTGAGTTTGGATTGTGGGGAAAGGTTGAAAGTCAGGCCAGGGGTCACGTGCAGGGCGACCAGTGAGTTTAACATTGGGTGCAGGATCTCAATGGCTTCTGTTCGGTTGAGTGGAGCCCCCAAAGTTGGAGTTGAAGCTCAGCTGAGCAAAGGTGACTGGTGGGGCTAGAGATGATTAGAGGTTTGGGACCAAGGGTGGATTTAGGATTTCGTGGGCATTAGGATTGGGATTGGTGCTGACCATGGGTTAGGAGTTGAAATTGATTGGGGTTTGGGGTTGCTGACTGAGGGTTGAATTGGGCTGGCCTCGGAATATATTTGAAATGAAAGACTGGGTGACCCTGAGTTAGGGTAAGGGGACCTGGGGAGGGCTGAGGGTCAGGGCTGGGTATAGAGTAGAAACTGCACAGGGGCTCATTTTGGAGTGGGGCTGGGTTGAGGTTCCATTTGAGGTAAAGTCTAGGGTCTAAGGTTGAGTTGGAGTGAGTGTGGTATTGGGAAAGTGTTTCTGGGTGGCCGTGGTGGCGTCCAGGGCTGGGCCAGGGGAAGGAGGCTCGGAGTGTTTTTTTCATGGCAGCCAGGTCTAAGGAACGGGTTGGGGTCCGAGTTGGATGTCAAGTTATGACCTTTGATCAGGTTTGTCATGGGGATTGGGTTTAGGTCAGGGTTTGAGTCTAAAGAAAGTGCTGTTTTCATGTTGGATTTGGATTTTAGGTGATTGAGTTTAAAGCTGGCTTTGGATTTCAGGTTCAGGGTCATTGGAGAGAAGGCAGCGAGTTTACAGAGTGAGTCAGCTTCAGCCTAGAGTGGGGCTGGGTCCCGTGTTGGGTGGATGCACTCAGTTGGGGTCATGAATTGGGGTCGGGTTGGAACTAAGATTGTAGGGGAGACCGAGGTAAGCTCCAGCAAGCTCTCAGGAAACCCGGCTTCCAGAGTTCCCAGTCCCTTAAGGGCAGGTGGGTGCACGTACGCCCGTTAATACGGGTATCTGTCTCCCGGGTCTGTTTCCCCGCCCTGGAAGGAACTCTGACCCAAGCATCCAAGGGCATAAAGGAGCAGGAGGCTCCATGGGATTCTGGTTCAGGGGTCCCGACTTCTGCCAACCTCCCACCATCTTTCTTCCTACAGTCACAGCCGATGCCTATGCCCAGACCTGTGGCCCCTGTCCCCAACCGCCAGCCCATCGGTGAGTGACAGAAAGCAGGGCCAGGAAGGCATTCGGGGATGGTCCTTTCTGCTTCTTCTCCCATCTCAACCCTGCTATTGGGGCTGCTGCGCCACCCCTCGCCCAGGGTTGGGGCGGTTGGTTGAACCTGACCCCTCCCTCTCGCCACAGACCCAGCTGTCCTGGAGGAGTTCAAGAGAAGGATCCTGGAATCCCAGAGGCCTGTAGGCAATGCTGTAGCCCCACCCAGGTAAGGCACTGTGCAGACTGAGATAGTTCAGTCTCAGGGCTTCCGGGGAGGCTGGGAAGAGAACTAGGGGTGGAAGGAGGCTCATCTCGCACTTGGGTCCTTAATTGAGTGCTGGCTGTCTACCAGGCCCTATGCTGGGTCCTGGGAACATAGTCATGACTAAGACCCATGCAGACCCATTCATGGAACTCCCTCATTAAGGGGTGAAAGAAACAGCGAAGGAGCCATGAAAAGAGAGCCCAAGAGCCTACAGTTACGGGCGGCTTACTGTGAGTTCAGCACAGTCGGAAGCACTTCGCCAGCTTAACTCCCTGAACCCTCACAACCCTAATCAGTGGGCAAGCCACTGTCATCACCTCCCACTTTCCAGATGAGGAAAATGAGGCACAGAGAAGGTGTGCGCCGTGGCCCAGGTAACACAGCCGGGGAGTGGCAGAGCTGGGGACTCGAACTCAGGCTCTTGGACTCCAGGCCGGCAAGAGAGGGCTTCGGTGAGGAGGAGGCCTTTGAGCTGGAGGATGGGCCCAAGCTGGTCTGGGAAAGGGCAGAAGATACAGCGCTCTGGATGATGAGAAGAGCCAGGGTAAAGGCTCAGAGGCCAGGCTGGGGGATGGGGGTTGGCTGGAGCTAAGGAAGGGAGGAGGGGGAGCAGCAGCAGTGCAGAGACCCCTCTGAGCCTCTCTTTCTAACCGCTACAAAAACAGAGGTCTCTGAAATCAAGGGCATGGAAACTCTTCGCTAACTGTGAAGTGCTGTCCACAGGCATGTAAAGCCAGGGGCTGGGTATTGCAGCAAGGCGCATCGAGGCACATGTGCACAGACTCAGGTCAGGGCTCTGTGTCTGTACCCTGCCCCCCCATGCCCCCTCCCAGAGTACAGCCTGTGCATCACAGGGAAGGTGACTCAGGCCACCGCCTCGAGAACATCCTGTTCTTCCCTCCCAGATGGTGGCTACGGTCCCCGCGCAGTACCATATCGCTGGACAAGGAGTCTGGGAAGGGCACTGCCATTCACAGTTTAGGACCCTGGGCTCCGGGCGACACCGGGGATTTTAAGTCAAATTCTGCCAACCCCAAGCCTGTGCCTCTCCCATAGCTCTGCCAGCAAGGCTGTGGTCAGCCTGGTCTATCTCAGCCTGGGGACAAATTGACTTCCAGAGGGTTGTCTTCAAATCCCGGGGTGGGGGTAGTCCTCCACATCCAGCTCCATTTCCTCTATGGCTCCTCTTACATACGCCCTCTGACGGGGAGCTCACCTCCTCACAACACTTTCCCTTCCGTTCTGGATGGCTCCGTCTGGGAGAAATCCTTCAGCCTCAGGCAGTCCACGGGGAGGGAAGCAGGAGGATGGAGAGAAGACCCTGCTCCAAGCAAACAGTTTTCCTCTCTCCATCTTGGCCCAAAGCCAACATGGCAAGGAAGGAGGTTCTATTCTTATCCCCACTTTTCAGAGGAGGGAACTGAGGCCCCAGGGAAGTGACCAGCCTGGGGTCATGCGTCAGTGAGTCAGGGCCAGAGCCAGGCTCCCAGCCCAGACCAGTCCCAGGTGGAGAAAGGGGAAGCTCTTGACATTGTTTACCCCCAAAGACGTCCCTCCACAGAGAAAACAATAAGTACTTAAAGCAGGGCCCCTCCTGCTTCTCTCTGCCAGGTCTCAGGAAGGGACGTTGGCCCTCTGTGCTCCAGTCTTGATTCACCTTCCCCCTGAGAAAGCGGCCATCGGCTCTGGCTTGGCGTCCCAGTGAGGCCAGCTCCTGGGTGGGCTAGCGTAGGCAAACCACAGGCTGTAGAATCACATCATCAGAATTTTACATGCCTCCGGTCAGGGGCCAGGGCTGAGGTCCAGCACCAATCACTCAGCTCCCCCCACACCCTCTGATCAGGAGAGGGCCTTCCTTTTCCACTCTTACTCCTTCTGACCTTGATGCAGTCAGTCTCTGAGCTGCTAACATGCTCCCACTTACAGCTGTCGCCGCGATCCCAAAGCCAGGGCCAACCCAGGACCCTCCCATCAGCTGGACCAGAACACAAAGTCTTGGTTTTCCCGTGGACCCTTTTAAGTCATTCTTTCTTTCTTTCTTTTTTTTTTTTTTTAAGATTTTATTTATTTATTTGACAGACAGAGATCACAAGTAGGCAGAGAGGCAGGCAGAGAGAGAGGAGGAAGCAGGCTCCCTGCTGAGCAGAGAGCCCGATGCGGGACTCAATCCCAGGACCCTGAGATCATGACCTGAGCTGAAGGCAGCAGCTTAACCCACTGAGCCACCCAGGCGCCCCTAAGTCATTCTTTCTTGATGGCAAGTGCACTAGATTTCCTTTTTTCCTGACAAGACTGTGTCCTGTGGATATCCATTTATTTAAGTTAAACACACACAAGCAACGTAAAGACAAATAAGTAAATACTGGTTTCGGGGCCCGGGGGCTGGATAAGGCAAGAGTTGTGAGGAGGTTTTAGAGTATAGGTGAGGTAGGGGCGCCTGGGTGGCTCAGTGGGTTAAAGCTTCTGCCTCCGGCTCAGGTTGTGATCCCAGGGTCCTGGGATCGAGCCCCGCATCGGGCTCTCTGCTCAGCAGGGAGCCTGCTTCCTCCTCCTCTCTCTCTCTGCCCGCCTCTCTGCCTACTTGTGATCTCTCTCTGTCAAATAAATAAATAAAATCTTAAAAAAAAAAAAAAAGAATATAGGTGAGGTTCTTCGGTGGGGTGAGGTCCGGAGCCACCAACCAAGAAATAATTCTTTTTTTTTTTTTTTAAGATTTATTTATTTGACAGAAGAGATCACAAGTAGGTAGAGAGGCAGGATGAGGGAGAGGGAAAGCAGGCTCCCCACCAGGCAGAGAACCTGATGCAGGGCTCCATCCCAGGACCCTGGGACCATGACCCGAGCCGAAAGGCAGAGGCTTTAACCCACTGATCCATCCAGGTGCCCCAAAGAAAGAATTCTTGAGATGTCTTTGGTGCAAAATGGTGGTTTTATTAAAACAGGGGGACAGGGGCGCCTGGCTCAGTGGGTTAAAGCCTCTGCCTTCAGCCCGGGTCATGATCCCAGCATCCTGGAATTGAGTCCTGCATCGGGCTGTCCCGCATTGGGCTCTCTGCTCAGCAGGGAGCCTGCTTCCCCCTCTCTCTCTGTCTGCCCCTCTGCCTACTCATAATCTCTGTCTATCAAATAAATTTTAAAAATAAATAGAGACATAATTTAAAAAATTTTTTTAATTAAAACAAAACAAAAACCAGGGGGACAGGAGCCCTGAGCAGAAAGAGCCGCTGTACCAGGATGGGGAGGGGTGGCTGGTTATATACTTGGGAGCTGGGTGAGGTCAGGAAAAGGGAGGTTTCAGGAGGATTTTCGTATGCTAGAGAAGACCCTCAGGATCCCGGAGGCCTGGCCGTTATCAAGCCAAGGTTGGCTTTCCCTCTGGCAAAGCATTCACATTTAGAGAGCTGGGCAGCTTTCTGGAAGAAGGTCCCACAGGCCCCACCCAGGGGCAGGGGCAGTGGCAGGGTGTCCCACTGGTGCTCTGTCCTGGCCTAGCCTTCTCTCCTTCAACAACTGTAGTGTGGAAGTTTGCAGATGGGGAGTCCGGCCCTGACTCTGAGCTGGCCACACAGCGAGTGTCACTCAAGTTCATTGCCACCACAATTGTGATTTGGTTCCTTTATTCAGCCCATTTGTGTCTGGAGCAGCTGCTGGGTGCTGAGGACACCAGGAGGAATAGGCAGGGGTCTAGTGGGGCTCCCGGTCCAGCGGGGCAGACGGAGGGTAGACCAGATGCCTGAGCTCTTGTTGTAGGGCCCCTTGCTGGTGGGTGAGGCAGAATTGGGATGAGGCAGTGTGAGGATAGAATTTTCCACAGGAGGCCAGGCAGGCTTCTCTGTCCTGCATGCGGGGTATGCGGGTCGGGTCGGGGCAGAGAACTAGAGGGAGGGGTCATGGGGGATGGGGTGTCCCTGGAAGGGCATACCAGGTGGAGAGCACAGCCCAAGCCAAGGCCCTGAGACAGGGCTGGGCCTGGTGAGGAGGTGGTGTGGCTTGGGCAGAACAATCGAGGGGGTGAGTAGGAAGTGGGGGGGGGGGGGGGGGGGGGGGGGGGGGGTGTGGGTCACACAGGGCCTGTGGCTGCGGTGACAACTTTGGGAGCTTTGGGACAGCAGTGAGCAGGGAAGGACGTGACTGGACTCAGGGGTCCATAGGCACCCTCTAGTCGCTGTTGGGGGCGGTGAAGGCCACAGCCAAAGACCAGGCCAAGAGCAACTGTGCTGGTCCAGGCAGATGATGATGGGGCCTTAGGAGCCTGGTCTCTGAGAAATGGCCAGGGACCACTCTCTCCCTCGCCGTCTGGCAGGCAAGAGTGGGTGAAGGATGGATATACGACAGGGCAGGAGCCGGGTGAGTCCTGGTCAGGCTGGAGCCAGCAAGGGGGGACCAGAGCCAGCCAAGGAACGTGAGGCCATTTGGCCCCAGGGAAGAGCCGGGGAAGGAAGGGAGGGGGCCAAAGGAAGCAGCGCTTGGCTGAGGCCCCCTCCTCCCCACCAGGAAACAGCGTCTGAGCCAACCCCTGACCCCTCGCGGGAACCTTTGCGAGGCCAAGGAGGGGGAAGGGCATTCCAGACCGCCTGCTAGCTCCTGCGGGGGGGGGGGGGGGGGGGGGGGGTGGCGAGCGAGGCCTCCTGAAGTCTTGGAGGACTCTGGCAGGACTTGAGTTTCGGGTGAGGAGGACTGGTGGGGACAGAGTGGGCGGAGCCTTGCATGCCCCGTAGAATGGATCTGGCTTGTCTGCAGGGCACTGGGGAGCCAGGGAGACTGTGTGAGGAGAGAGAGGCAGGCTCCTTGGAAAAACCCTCCTGGGAATGAGTAAGGGGCTAGCCCTGGGGGGGTGGGGGGGGGGGGGGGGCTCGTTCTGTGGGGACAAAGGAGAGAAACTGAGGCCCTGTCTGGGGGTGGGGTGGGGGGTATGGACAGGGGCTTTGGGGCAAGCTCCCAGGATCTCTGGGGCTTGGGGAAGCAAAGCTAAAAGTCGGACAGGCTGCAGCCAAGGTCTGGAGCCCAGCAGGTGGCTGCTCTGACCACTGTCGCTTCACCTGTGTACCGAGGAGGCCCACATCTCGGGCCCACCCTCGCAGGGAGGTTTAACAAGGAGGAGTCTGAGGGGAAGGAGGCCCCCAAAAGAGCCAAAGAGTCCTCGGCGGTAACACGGGGCCTGGGGTGGGAGGAAGCAGGCCCGGGCAAGGTTTGTCCTTCTGTCTGTCTCACTGACCTTTACCATCTCCTTCCTGTCCTAGTGGCTGAGGAAGCTCCAGGCCCTGGGCACCGAGGTGTGGCCCCGACCGGCCAGTCTGCGGACACGGCGTGGACGAGACGCCCATGGCGTGGACCAGCAGCCAGGGCCACGGCCACGGCCGGCTGAACTCCCCGCACACTCGCCAAAGTGGGTGCCCTTGGCCTACACCCCACACTCATCCTTCCCCGCACCCCACCACCCCCTCGGATGCTCTCTCACAGGCCCACACCGGCACCACGCAATCCCTCGTCCGCAGACACTGCAGTGGTGTCCCCTGTGGATGCAGTGACGTCACATAGACATAGCCATAATGTCACACACTGATGAGGCGATGGCAGGGAACACGTCGCCCACAGATACAGAGCACTGACATCACGCACACACACGGTCACACCTTCTGCCCAGCCCTCGCCCGATGTCACAGTCCTCCTGCACCCAGGGGCCCAGGCGCTCACAACAGCCCACCCATCCCCCAACCCATGCCCCTGCCACAGCCGCCCTCCAATCTTCTGGTCTTCTGACTCCTCATCTCCATCTGGGGCCTAGGGAAGTGGAAATGGGAAGACATTAGCCTCCATCCCCCATTCCCCCCCTCCCCCGCCCACAGGAGAGTCTCCAGGCTCCCCTGCCAGACCACACCCAAACCCAGGGCAAATGTCACCCACTGACCCCAGCATAGCCGGTGAGGGCGGCAGCCCCGTCCCGCTCCCCGCACTACCCAGCCCTGCCTGTGGCCTGTATTAATGTTAGTGGCACTAAATAAATACTGAATCCTTTCAAAGACTCCGGAGTGGTGATTTCTGCTTTGAAAAGACAGGTCCTAGCAGTGCGGGAGAGAAGACCTTGCAAGCTAAAACTCTACCCCCTGCCCCCAGCATGCCCCCGGGGCCAGAAGAGCCTGCAGCCTGGACAGAGCCCTCAGAGACACCAGCTTCCCTCAAAGCTCTGAAACCACTTTTTATATAACTGCTATTTGGGGCACCTGGATGGCTCCTTCAGTTAAAAGGTTACCTTCGGCCCAGGTAGTGATCCCAGGGTCCTGGGATCGAGTCCTGCATCGGGCTTTTTATTCAATGGGGAGCATGCTTCTCCCTCTGACCCCTCTGTGCTCCCCCTGCTTGTGCTCTCTCTCTCTCAGACAAATAAATAACATCTTAAAAAAAAAAAAAAAAAAAAAGGCAGTTTCTTAGAAAACAGGTTGTCCATCTGTGGCTTTCATCTTCCTAAGGTTTGCGACGATTTCCCCCAACCGTTGCTGAGGCAAATGAGCCTGTCATGGACTAGAGGAACACCTCCTCTCCAGAACGGCTCCAGGAACAGTGTCACTAAAGGCTCAGGGCATTTGTTTTGTCTTCTTTTGTTTTGTGGTGAGACGAGATGTCAGAAAGGGCACCAGGGTCCAGCTGGGAACTGCTTCAACATACTGATCACTAAATTTGTGGGGGAAAACAGGAAAAAGTGCATTAGAGGAATACAGGAAAATCCCACTGAACCCATTAGACCAGGAAAAAGAAAAAAAATTTAAAAAGCCATAATACCTACTGCTAGTGAAGATGTAGAGAAAGGGCATTTTCCTACAGGACTGGTAGAAACACAAATCTCATCGTAACCCTTCTGGAAATTAGTTTGGTGATATTTCATTAAAGTAAAAGTGCACAAATCCTTCAACTCAGCAACCCCATTTCTGGGATTTTATTCCTGAGAAGTAAGAACTCCAAGAAATAAAGCAAATACCCATCAGTAGAAAAGCGGCCTAAAAATTATTATCTAGAATCTCAGCTTGTCATTTGCTGTCTCCACCCCAACCCCCCCACCTTCCCCACAGCCCCAGCCTTGATTCCCTCCCAGCCCATCCCCCGGGACCCTAGACAGGGAGGGGATGACTCACAAGGAGCCAGGGCTGGCAACGCCACGCTTAAAGCAGCCTAGTCAGGAGGGACAAAGGAGCGATATTTCCTGGATACGGAAACTCGGGTGAGAGACGCCTGCTGCAGGAAACACTCGGCTGGGGCCCCGCCAAGCCAGGGCAAGGGGGTCAGCCAGGCCAGGCCGCCCAGACAGGCCAGTCTGCAGGCCCCAAGGAAGCAAGGACATCCCTGACCCTCAGCCTACTGGCTGGGCAACTGGAGATTTGGAAAGCAGGATGACACCGGCCAGTCCCAGCAACCACAGGATGTCTGAGTTTTGGGTTCAGGAGACAGACCTCTCTGAATCCAAATCTTGACTCAGTTGGTTTCAGTCTCCATTTTCTCATCCGAGAAATAATCATTCTGAACTTTCTGGACTCGTGGGCACAGGTCTGACTTTTGGTTGGTCTCTTCCTTTCAGAGTGTCCTAGGATATCATCCCTCCAGCTAGCTCCCATGACCAACCCTGCTGGTCCAGAGAGACCTTTCCATCATGGGATCTGACCATGTCCCTCTCTGGTTCACATACCCGCTGTGGCTCCCCATTACCCTGGAAACAAAGTCCAGTTCCTCAGCTCTCTTGTGTCCCCCCGCTGCCACCCCCCACCCTGCTGCCCTCACCTCCAGTGCAGCTCTTGTGTCCAGCTGTCTTGGACCTTTAAATCTCCGGCTAAAAACTCTCCTTAATGTGTGCTTTCAGACTAGAATGGCTTTTTCTTTTTCCTCCAAGGCCCGCCCCCAGAGATCCCTCCTCCAGGCAGCCCTCTTGATTGCCCCAGGTACTGTCCTTGCTCCTGCAGGGGGCATCCCCATCTCCATCCCTGACCATGTATCTCTGACTCCCCCAGGTTGGTGGCTCCCCTGGGGACAAGCAGGGATCTGTCAGGGAGCAATTTACAGACCACCTCCCTGACCTTGTGGCCTAGCCACCGGGTGAGGTTCTGGCTCTTTAGGGATTTCCTGTGACCTCTATAAATAATCCCCATGGCTGCTTCCCACAAACCACCTCACCCTTCTTGGAAAAAAGGGAACGTAGCCAAGGACCTCAGTCCAGCTGTGGGCCAGGGCCTGGGGGAGGCGGTTGGGGCCCAGGCATCCTACCCCAAGAGCGTCTCTCTCCCCACCCAGACGCTGCTCACCCCTCCCCAAAGCCCTCTGGATCCTCCTGATGTGGAGAACAACTGGACAGCCAGCCCTACTAAACCTATGGAATTGTGTCTCTCCTCTGGGCCTGTTTGTATTCCTGAAAAATAGATATAATAACAATGTTCATGGGCTCAGCTCACCGAGTGACCCTTTCCCTCCAGGAGCCCTCCGTGCTGCATCAGCCCCAGCTGCTGAACAAGCAAACAGATCGGTAGTGATTTATTGCAATGAGGTCCTTGAAGACGCAGGCTCGAGGGGTGGTATTCTAGATGCCTCCTGAACATTCTCTTCATACCTTTTGTTGGCCCTCGATACCTCCCAGCCTCTGCTCACAGGTGCCCTAAAACCCGAGAGCTTGTATCTTTGATCATTAGAGAGGTAGGACTCTTTTTCTGATTCTGGAAGGGATTCTGACTCTATTTAAGATTGTTTCTGGGGGTGCCTGGGTGGCTCAGTCCGTTAAACATCTGCCTTTGGCTTGGGTCATGATCTTGCCGTCTTGGGATCAAGACCCTCAGAGGCAGGCTCCCTTCTTGGCAGAGGGCCTGCTTCTCTCTCTCTCTACCTCTGTTGCTCCCCCTGCCTGTGCTCTCTCTCTCGGTCAAATAAGTAAAATCTTAAAAAAAAAAAAAAAAAAAAAAAAAAAAAAAGACTGTTTTGCCTGTGGCAAGGGACGTTAACCATTCACCAGCTGCCGGGTGGGTGTGGAAGCCTGGATCCCAGGGTCCACAGGGGGCGGAGCTTTGATGGAAGCTGCCGGGACCTTCGTTCGTTAGAGGAGGGCGCCCTCTGCTGGTTGGTCACCAGCATATCAGGCGCCCGTGAGTCAGAATCCAAGGCTTCAACACTAATTCAAAGAGACACATGCACTCCTGCGTTCACAGCAGTATGCTGTACAATAGCCAAATCATGGAAGCAGCCCAAGTGTCCGCCAACAGATGAACGAAGAAGATGTGGCGTATATATACGCAATGGAATATTATTCGACCGTGAAAAAGAATGAAACCTTGCCATTTGCAACGACATGGATGGAGCTAGAGTGTATAAGGCTAAGTGAAATAAGTCAGAGAAAGACCAATACTGCATGATTTCAGTCATATGTGGAATTTAAGAAACAAAACAAATGAGCAAAGGAAAAAAGAAAGAGAGAAATCAAGAAACAGGCTTTTTTTTTTTTTTTTTTTTAGATTTTGTCAGAGAGAGAGCGAGCAAGCAAGGGGAGCAGAAGACAGAGAGAGAAGCAGACCCCCTGCTGAGCTAGAAGCCCAATGCAGGATTCGATCTCAGGACCCCGGGATCATGACCTGAGCGGAAGGTAGTTGCTTAACCAACTGAGGCACCCAGGCGTCCCCAAGAAACAGACTTAACTACAGAAAACAAAGGGCTGGTTACTGGAGGGGAGGTGGGTAGGGGGAGGGGTGAAATATGTGATGGGGATTAAAGGGTGCACTTGTCATGATGAGCGCTGAGTAATGTATGGAAATGTTGAAGCACTATATTATACGCCTGAAACTAACATAACATTGTATGTTAACTATACTGGAATTGACATAAAAAAACTGAATAAAAGAAAGCATCCAAAAAATAAAAAAAAAAGAATCAAAGTCCTATTAATCAAGATCTTCCCTCTCTTCCTCCACCCATCTCCCTCTTCTCTTCCCTGCACTCACTGCTTCACCCCTACAGGCCACGGGCCACCTCGATATTCCTTGAATACATCATGATGTTCCCACCTCAGGACCTTTGCACATGCAGTGCCCTCTGCCTGGGATATTTTCACCAACCTCCTCCATTTGGCTTCCTTCTCACCATTCGGCTCTCAGTACCAATGTCACCTCTGCAAGGCACCCTGCCCTCACATCCCTGAGCAGGCAGGTCTCCTCTTCATCATAAGCTCACACAACAGCCATTAGACCTCACCATCAGGAACTAGGTCTCTAACACGGGCAGGGGCAGCACTTGTGACGACTGGTCCCCTCTGAGTCCCCAGCATCCTGCACTCGGCCTGTTGCATAGAAGGCCTACGGCAAACTCAGAATGGAAGTCTGAACAAACCTATGTGCAAATCCCAAAGCTGGGGTTGTCCGGCAACTAAATAATTCTCTGAGCCTTAGTTTCCTCATCTGTAAAACTGTAACAAGATACTTACTGAATTGTGCTGTTATGAAAACTCAATAAAATGATGTGTGCGATTCTAGCACATAGCAGGTGCTTGGTAGGTACTGAAAGAAGGACTGCGTAAGCTTGGAGGCCACAGGCGCCCAGGATCTTGCAAGTCTCTTTTCAAACATAAGAGGCAAAGCTTCCAGATGAATACCAAAAAAGGGAACGACAACTTGCAGAGCAATAAACACACACTTTATGGACAAAATACAAGACAAAACATATTTCACAGGTGTATCCACAAATAAACAAAAGAGCAGAGAGAATTCTGGACCAACACAAACTGTGACCCCCAGGGATGGGGGGAGGGGGATTTCCATGTTTAAGCATTTCTGAATCACCTGAATTTTTTTTATATTCCTTTAATATTTGCAAAGTAAATTAAAAAACGCAAAACAAAGATCCCTGAGGCCCTCCCATTCCATCCCAACCGTCCACTCCTACTCCCCCAGCACAGGAAGCCAAAGGGACCTCCGCTGAGCTCCACTCCAGGGCTGGAACCCCCTAGCACGGCTGGCCGTAGCTTAGTCACTGACAGCAACAAGGAGCTCACCACCTCTCAAGGCAGCACTTTGGTTCATGGTTCTGGGGTCAAGTTTTCTCCTGGAGATGAGATTCTCCCTTGGCCTAAGCTATTCCCACATGCCTCAGGGCTTCTCACTTGCCCACGCAGAAGTCCCGAAAGATGATGTCCAAGACCTCCTCGGTGCTGCCTCCGCCGGTGATGCGGCCCAGGTGACCCCGGGCAAGTCGCAGTGCCTCAGCAGCCAGGGCTAGGTCTTTTGTCTGCCTGTAGTGGCCGAGGGCATCCAGGCAGCCCTGGAGATGATGTTGGTGCCTTGCACGCGTCAGAAGCGGTGGGCCTGTGGACGGGTCCCCACACCTGGAAGGGAAAAAGGATGCGGTCTTTCTCAACTTTCTCAACTACCATTGAAGGGGGATCATCACTTGCATTTTGTAGATCCAGAAAATGAGCCTTGGGGGGCGGGTAGGCAGCCCAAGCCAGTGGCTCAGCCCTGACTTGAACTTGGGTTGAGGCAGGCTGAGGGATAGGGACTGGCAGAGGCGGGGCGGGGGAGCCGCTCACACTTCAGCCAGCTCCTTCCTCAGTGCCTCCAGGAGATCATCCAAGCCCTCTCCGGTCAAGCAAGACAGCAGCAGGTGCGGGGGCAGGTTGGGACTGGGGCCTGGGCCCCCTGGAGGCAGTAAGTCCAACTTGTTCAGCACCAACAGGAGGCGCTGGCTGCTCTCATTGGGGCTCCCAGCGCCTGCGGGGGCGACAACGGTATCCAGGAAGTTGCGGCTGGATGGAGAGGCGAGTTCAGAAGCATCCAGCACCGCCAGAATGAGGTCAGCCTGCTCCAGCCTGGGGGAACAGAGAGAACCAACCAAGTGACCCCGGAGTCGAGCAAAGGCATGGGGGTTGGGGGTGACCAGAGGGGCGGGGCGTGGCACGTGGGAGGGGTGGGGCAAGATGGGTGGGGCTTGGCACATGGAGGCGGGGCAAACCAAGAGGGGAGGGGCAGGAACAGGGGCTGAATTTAAACCTCGGCCCTCCCCCCACATCAGAGCCCCCACTCAAGCGGCCTCAGCAGGCTTTCCTGATTCAGGAGGGACACAAAATAATTGCAGCAAGGCGACATGGAAGTGGAAGGGCCGTTTCCCCATCCCACCACCCTATCAGCCTACCTCTCCCTGGCGCGCCGCACGCCCTCCTGCTCCACCGGCCCCACGCCCTCACGCAACCCCGCGGTGTCGCTCAGCAGCGCAGGGAATCCGGCCAGGTCCACGGGGATCTCCAGCACGTCGCGGGTGGTCCCCGGCTCCGGGGATACTATGGACACAGGCTTCCGGCCTGGGACGGGATTGGGGGTGGATATCATCACGAAGAGAGCGGGGTGGAAACCATGGAGCCTCCCAGTTGAGCTAAGTTTTCATCCTCCTCACTCCTCCCGGCCCCGCCCCCGACACTAGGCCCCGCCTCCGCCCGCCTCCCACGCACTGAGTAGGTTCACCAGGCTGCTCTTGCCAGCATTGGGGGGTCCTGCGACCACTACGTGCGCTCCTGAGCGAAGCCTTTGCCCGCGCCTGGCATCTCGAAGATGTGCGCTCAGTGCCAGCTCCAGCTCCCGTACTTGGCTGTCAGCTGTGGATGGAAGAAAGGGAGGGGAAGGAGTGGGGCCTCCGAGGGCTATGATGCCAGGTGTCCCCAACCCCTAGGAGGACCCACCTCGCTCCAGGACGCCCTCCTCCAGATTGTCATCCTCACCAAAGTCGATATAGGCCTCCACATGAGCCAGAGCCTGGGGGGTGGGGGAAGGCGGGTGGAGGTGGTGATGGGGTAACCCAGGAACCCACCCCCCCTGGGCCCAGGTCGAACCTGACCCAAGGGACCAGACTGGAGGCGCATGCATAGGAAGCTCCTATGCACCGAACGGGTAGGTAAGGTCTCTGAGGCAGGGAATGGGCGAAGAGGGGGGCTTGCCTTAGTGAGAGTCTTGGCCCAGCCATGGCAGAGGTGGCCCAGTTCCCCATCCAGCTGCCTCAGTGCCTGCCGCCGCTGCGCCTCGGTTTCTGCGTGAATTAGATCTGCCAGCCCCTCCACCTCGGTCAGGCTCAGCTTCCCGTGAGCGAATGCCCGCCTGGTGAACTCACCAGCCTCAGCCGGCCGCAGCCCTGGCACACTGCCTGCGGGAAGGTACTGGGTCCTGAGCTCCCTGGCCCCCATCCAGGTCCACTGACAGAGCCAGACTTCGAACCCAAGGCTACAGACTCACCCAGGGCCTGCAGGACGCCACTCACCACCGCTGGGCCTCCATGCACGTGGAATTCCGCGCAGTCCTCCCCCGTGAAACTTTGGGGACCTAGTGTGGTGAGATGGGAGTCGAGGAGAGTACGGCTAGGCAAAACGCCTGGGGGGTGGGGGAGAGGAAACTGGGTCATGAGAGCTACAGTAGGTTCGGGATCTGGAACCCCTCACCTGGGAACCAGAGCACCAGCGCGCGGTCCAACGGCTCCCCGGAACGGGGGTGGCTGAGCAGGCGCAGGCAAGCGCTGCGAGCTGGGGGCAAGTCCCGGGGCGCCGTGAGGCTCCGGAGGGCGTGGCCGCTGGCGGGACCGCTGGTTCGGATCACCGCGATGCCGCAGCGGCCTTGGCCGGAGCTCAGCGCGAAGATAGTGGCCCCGGAACCAGGGGCCGGGGCGCCGCTGCCCTGGCGCGCCCAGGATCTGGGACTGGAGAGGGGAAGAATCAGTGCCTGTGGGAGGCTCTGTTGCCGAGGGGCACGTGGATAGGGCGCTCGATGTTCGGAAGATGGCCCCGGTGGAGGTTCTTAGCTGGGGGATGGGCAGATTGGAGCGTCTGAAGCCAGACGGTGACCCGATTGAGATCTCCGGGAACAGAAGTTGACCCAGATGTGGGTCTGCGACAGGGGGGTGGATATGTTGTGAGGGTGAGGGCGCTGATGTCGAAGTGTGATCCGAATGGGTACTCTGAGGCCAACAGATGACCCAGATGTGGGCTCTGCGGCAGAGGAATGAACGGATTGGGGCTTGGGAAAATGCGAAAGGTGGCTCTGCCCCAGGGAACTGGGACCCGGATCCCAGGGAGAGGATCTGAAGCCCAAGCAGCACCCCACGCTGTCACACCCGTTTCCCGTATCGCCCCACCTGCGAGGCCCACGTGCGGCCCAGGCTACTAGGGTCCACAACCCCCGCCACATGGATTCACAACCAGCGACCCGCCTACCCGCTCTCCCTGGGTGGCTTCTAGTCCTGACAGGAGGCTCCACCCACTCCGCGGCGAGACTGGTAGAATGCTTAACGACTCTCGATGATCATTGGGCTCCTTAGGAGGCGTACGGCCCACCCTCTGAAGATCTTCGTTTCTATTGGCCAGTGGCAGGGAAAGAGGCGGGGAAAGGGCTGGACGCGGGGGTGCAGCGAAATGGCGTTCCCCCGGCAACATTAGACCGAATTTTTAGGATCCTAGAACCGCGGGTATCCCAGACACCGGAAATGAGGGGTGGGAGGAAGAACCGGGCTTGGTCCAGGGCCGTGGGAATTACACCAAGTTGAGGGTTCCAGCCCGGTATTTTCCATCTGGCCACTTCGTAGCTTTAGGCGAAGCAAGAGCATCTCAGGAGCGAAGGATGAGTTCCGGGACACCCACGCCCTGGCCCTAGTAAAATCTTGTTCAAATTTCTGGGAAGATTCCTACCTGTGTTCCCAGAACTCTCCCTGTTTCTCGGCCCCCCCCCCGCCTTCCCCTCCCCCCCCCCCCCCCCCCCGGATACTCTTCTTCATTTGACAAACTCATCCTCAGGACCTAGCTCCAAGGTCCCCTCCGACAGGACACCTTTCTGGAATCCCCAGCACAGCCCTCTCTGCCCTCTGGCCTTTCCTGGCCCCGGCCTGCTCCTGCAGAGCTGAGTGTCCGGTCTCTCTCTGGCTCCCCGAAAGCCAGAAAGGGGAGTCTCAGGGATTTCTTTCAGGTTAACCCAGGACAGCGCAGAATAGCGGAATAAAGCGCTGATGGTGGAATTCCAGACACTGGCTGGGCGGGGTCTCCGCGGGCGCTTTCGCACGGACAATTCTCTGGTTCTTGGACAGAGCGGGCGGGCGACGCACTTGCGCTTGGGGAAGAATCTGTCGGACCCGCTGGAGTTCTAATCCCTGCCTCGACCCGCTCAACTTTTTCATTTGTCAGAGAGTGACAGACGCGGAAACTCGCCTTCTCCGAATTGTTCCATCTGTCATAAGTATACATCAGGTGCCTACTGTGTGCGCTAAGAACCAGAAGGGGCCCCTGGCCTCTCTGGGCTCTCAGTCTAACAGAAAAGGCTACTCGGGACGGTCAGGGGTCTGGGTGCAGATAAAATACAGAACGCCCAGTTAAATGTGAATTTCGGATACACAGTAAATAAGGTTTTGGTGTAACTATGCCCCATGTAATACTTGGGACATCCTAAAAGTGTATTCGTTTGTCTGAAATTCATTCATACAGTGGGAGGGCTGTACTTTTATTTGCTAAACTTGGAAGCCCTATGGGGTCCTCTCTGAGGAGGTTACATCCTGAGGGGAGCAGCGGTTAACTGGACGGAGAGGGCGTGAGGAGTGCACATGCTAAGGCCCTGAGGCAGGACGTGCTTTATTTATTAATTTGTATTCTAGCTGTGAAGTTATTGCTACCTGGAATCTCCCCCAACCAGGCCCGCCCCCTCCCACGTCCTGCCCTAGTCAAATCACGCCCAACGCAAGATTCCAAGCCGCGCCTTTGTAGATGGAGAAAACTAAGGCTGGAAGGCGGAGAATCCAGTCCCAGGACGGGCGGGGACGAGACCCAGAATTGAACGCGGGCGGGGACACATCCTTGGTGACTGCATCTTCGATGCGGGCGGAGACGAGCAGCAGAAAGCGAAGTGGGCGGGCGAGAACGGAATCTAGAAAACAACACGGGCGGAGTCGAGAACCCAAGAGCGACGTGCGCGGGGACGAGAAGGAGAATCGAGGTTCCGCGCGGGCGGAGACGAGAAGCAGCGCTCCGGCACGCGGGGACGGCGGCCGGCGCGGGCGGGCGCGGCCTTTGTCTCCACCTCCAGCTGGCTCCGCGGCTGCACCGGCCGGATGAGCCCGCGGCCCCCAGGCGCTCGGGCCGCCCGTAGCCCCTGACCTGGCCTGCGCTCGCCATGGCCGAAGCCACCTCCAGCGCCGGGGGCACGTCCCTGGAGGGCGAGCGTGGCAAGAGGCCCCCGCCTGAGGGCGAGCCTGCAGCCCCGGCGTCTGGAGTTCTGGGTATGTGTGCGGCGGCTGGATCTGACAGGGTTGCAGGTGCCTGTGGTGCGCGCGGCGGCTGGACGCGGAGTGGGATTGGGCTCAGCCGTCCCGGGCCCGGAGTCCAGTTGAGGGGCCGGCTTCTCCCGGCACTGCGGCTGCGGCGGGGCCAGCGAGGCTGGGACGGTACAGGGGGCGGGGGTCCCAGCGCAGAGACTTGGACACGCCCCTCGGAGAGCCCCGGCTCGGGGCTGAGCTCAGTCACCCCTTTGGGTTACCGGATCGCAGCCCGGCAGGGATGCGCGTGAGAGAGCCTCTCCGCAGAGGATACGGAATCATACGGTCCCGGGTTCGAATCCCAGCTCGCCTGTGTGACCTTGGGTGCGGGACTTAAACGCCCTGGTTCTCAGTTTCCTCACCTGTGAAATGGGGGTAAGAACCGCGCCCAGCTATGAGGACGCGCTGACATGATGTGGTGAAGCGCTGGCTCGGGGCTGCTAGTGAGCGCCCCATCGATTGTGGGTTTGGAGGCGGAGCTGGGGCCTCAAGAATGAGTAAGATTTGTAAGGGAGGACCTGGGGGAAGGGCATTCCTGGAGGAGGGCCTGGCTGGTGCAAGGACGTGGAGGGAAGGAAACAAGCTGAGGCCAAACCTTGCAGGTCCCTAGATACCAGACTCAGTGCAGAGGAAACGTGGCGAGTGTGCGTGCGAGCAGGGGTTAGGACTGGAGGGACTACACTAGAGGCTGGGGTCTTGGTCTGGGAGCAGCCTGACCTGGGCCCTGCCCTGCCTGCCCCCTAGATAAGCTTTTTGGGAAGCGGCTCCTGCAGGCTGGTCGCTACCTGGTATCTCACAAGGCGTGGATGAAGACAGTGCCTACGGAGAACTGCGACGTGCTGATGACCTTTCCAGGTACCTGTGCCCGCCGCCTGCCCAGTGCCCAGATGGGCTCCCTTGAGCTGGGCTCCCCTGAGTAGGAGTCTGTAAGAGGCCTCGGACCTCTTGTGGCAAGGGCCATCAGTCCCTGTGCCCCTTGGCAGACACGACTGATGACCACACGCTGCTATGGCTGCTGAACCACATCCGCGTGGGCATCCCTGAGCTCATCGTGCAAGTCCGCCACCACCGCCACACGCGTGCCTATGCCTTCTTCGTCACCGCCACGTATGAGAGGCGAGTCTCTGTCCCTGGACTCTCGCTGACCCTGCTACCCAGCTCCCCGCCTTTCCAAGCGTCAACTGTGAGGTGTAGCGCCCTGCATTTGTCCCAGGTGGCCGCCGAGGACACCATCCCTAGCTCCAGGATGGTGAGCCAGGGTCTCCCCATGACCCACCTCCGTGTCTTCCTGGCAGCCTACTTCGAGGAGCCGACGAGCTGGGTTTGCGCAAAGCGGTGAAGGCCGAGTTTGGCGGGGGCACCCGAGGCTTCTCTTGCGAGGAGGACTTCATCTACGAGAATGTGGAGAGTGAGCTGCGCTTCTTCACCTCCCAGGTGCGGCCAGTTCTGGCTCCCAGTCCGCACCCCTAGCGCTTGGGCTGCTGTTCCCTGGGCTCAAGTCCTGCCCTGTCCCCAAGCCCTGCTCTGTCCCCCGCAGGAACGCCAGAGCATCATCCGCTTTTGGCTGCAGAACCTACGCGCGAAGCAGGGTGAGGCACTGCACAATGTGCGCTTCCTGGAGGACCAGCCAATCAGTAAGCAGGCGGGACCAATCTCCAATCACACGTGGGGAGTTGGGTGGGGCTCTTAGAATACAGCCTATCAGTGCGAGAGGGTGGAGCCTAGAGACAACCGACGAAAAAAGCTAGTGAAGAATTGGGTGGGGCCTGGAGACATCAATCAATGTGGTGAGGGGGGTGTGGCCTTAGCCTAGGGGTGAGGCTTACTCCCCGGAAGCCCTTCCGAGAGAAACCATTGTCTGGGTCTGGGATTAGGTAGGGGCAGGACCATGGACAGCACTCCATGCCCTGTGTGGCGAGGCCCTGGGCCTCAGTTTCTTCTCCAAGAGACCAGCTGCTTCAAGTTCACCTTTTGATGCCAGCTTTGCACCATCCCTCAGAGCTTCAGAGCAGTGAGCTGAGGCCAAATGGCTTTATTTAAAAATGAGGTTCCTGGGGTGCCTGGGAGGCTTAGTGGGTTAAGCCTCTGCCTTCTGCTCAGGTCATGATCTCAGGGTCCTGGGATCCAGCCCCGCATCCGGCTCTCTGCTCAGCAGAGGCCTGCTTCCCCCTCTCTCTCTCTGCCTGCCTCTCTGCCTACTTGTGATCTCTCTCTGTCAAATAAATAAATAAAATCTTAAAAAAAAAAAAAGGTTCCACACTGGGACCCCACCCTCCCAGGTGGATTCCTGCACCCCCTCCTGCCTGCCTCTGCACCTCCGAAGTTCTGAAGAAGAACCAGATATCCTGCCCAATTAGAATTCCTCCCTGGGAAGAGCCTCTGAAGATTGAAAAGCAGGGAAAAACTGTGACTTGGGTTTCGGCTGGAGCGGGGGGCTGAGTGTGGGGAACTGGCCAGGCCAGGCCCAGGCAGAAGGGTGGGGCTCAACTGCTCTTGTCCCCCAACAGTCCCTGAGCTGGCGGCCCGTGGGATCATCCAGCAGGTGTTCCCGGTCCATGAGCAGCGTATCCTGAACCGCCTCATGAAGTCATGGGTGCAAGCTGTGTGTGAAAACCAGCCTCTAGGTGCGGCCCCAGGTCGGGGGTGTGTGGGAGTCTCAGGAAGTGGGCAGGGCTGACCGGGACCCTGCCCTGTGCTCCTGGCAGATGAGATCTGTGACTACTTTGGAGTGAAGATTGCCATGTACTTTGCCTGGCTGGGCTTCTACACATCAGCGATGGTATACCCAGCCGTCTTTGGCTCCGTCCTGTACACATTTACGGAGGCTGACCAGGTGCTGGGGGTGGGCTGGGCTGGGGCCGGAGTGCCTAAGACACCCTCCTCCCTGGGCCAACCCGGCCAACAGCTCAGCCTTCCACCATCCCCAGACAAGCCGGGATGTATCGTGTGTGGTTTTTGCCCTCTTCAACGTGGTCTGGTCAACCCTGTTCTTGGAGGAATGGAAACGGAGGGGGGCAGAGCTGGCCTACAAGTGGGGGACGCTGGACTCACCTGGGGAAGCTGTGGAGGAACCACGACCTCAGTTCAGGGTCAGTTGGGGTGTGTGAGTCCAAGGACTCCAAGAATGAGAGGGGGAGGCAGGGGGTGGGGGGCATTGCAGGGGCAAAGACAAGGTGTAAAATAGGACTGCAGCATCAGAGAGGGTATGCCGGGTGGGGGGCTCTGCATGCCCCAGAGAAGAGGTGTGGGAAACTGCATTTGAGGGACTGGGGAAGGTGGACCGTGGGGGGCACCCCAAAAGCAGAGGCATGGTGGAGGAAAACAGAACTCAGGGGCCTTGGGAAGGCTGTGTGGGGACAGGGGCAGCCCCTCTGTCCTCACACTGTGCCCCACCCCCACCCTCTGCCAGGGTGTCCGGCGCATTAGCCCCGTGACAAGGGCTGAGGAGTTCTACTACCCGCCCTGGAAGCGGCTGCTCTTCCAGCTGCTCGTGAGCCTCCCCTTGTGCCTCACCTGCCTGGCCTGCGTGTTCCTGCTCATGCTCGGCTGCTTCCAGCTGCAGGTGACCTCCAGTCCCCTTGGCCCTGATCTGGCCGCCGCTGGCCCAGGACCACTCCGGGCTGCGCCCAGATGCTAGGGTGACCGGTGAAACCCTGTCCCTACAGGAGCTGGTGCTGAGCGTGAAAGGGCTGCCCCGTCTTGCCCGCTTCCTGCCCAAGGTTGTGCTGGCCCTGCTGGTCAGCGCCAGTGCTGAAGGCTATAAGAAGCTTGCCATCTGGCTCAACGACATGGGTACGCCCTGCAAGGGGAGGGCCTGCCACTCTGGGGAGGAAGGTCCCTACTGCCCTTCAGGGCCCCCGCTGCCTTCAGGGGGCCTGGGCTGCCTCCTCACTCACCCCCTCGGCCCCCAGAGAATTACCGGCTGGAGAGCGCCTATGAGAAGCACCTCATTATCAAAGTCGTCCTGGTGAGTGGCAGCCAGCAGGCAGGCAGCGAGGGCTCTGCGTGGGGTATAGGAGGGGCTCCTGGGTTTGGGGGTGGCAGAGGGACTGCCCTCCTGCTTCCTTCCCACAGTTCCAATTTGTCAACTCCTACCTGAGCCTCTTCTACATCGGCTTCTACCTCAAGGACATGGAGCGCTTGAAAGAGGTGAGACCCCAGCCCAAGGCAGTGCCCCCCACCACAGTGGCGGCCAAGGGGGGCCGAACTTGTCCACCCAAGGGGTCCACGGGCTCTCCAGCCCCTCCCCCCCCTCCTCCATCCTTCTCTCTCTGTCCGTTCGTCCATGTGTCCTCTCTCTGCCTGTCGTCCCCCATCTGTCTGTCCACCTGTCCGTCGGTCCCTCCACAGCTCCTGCTCGTCCTGTCCCTGTCCCAGAGCCTCGAGCGGCAGCTTCGGGCGGTGCTGGTCCCGCTCGCGGCCCTGCGGTTCCGCCTGCTCCTCCTCTCCCTCCGGGGCCTCCTGCTCGTGGCCCGGGCCAAAGTATGGGCAGATGGCGAGCCCATGGGGCCTCGCCAGGGCGGGCAGTGTGGCTGTGCTTGGGGCCTTGCGCTGCCTGAGCCAAGGGTGCATGTTCCAAGGGGCGGGCTCTGCTGATGGGGTGCGGATGGCAGGGGTCCCTCGAGGCCCTGGGCCCCAGCTGAGCTCCTGGGCAGTGCTCCAAGCAGGGGGACCCTGATCCCCAGCAGGGTGGAAACGTGCATTGCAACCCCAGGAGCTTGGCTTGGAGCACTGCGGCCTGCCAGGCTCCAGTTGGTGGGAGAGGCTGCAGAGGTTGCTGCTGGGGCCACCATGTCCAGGGACCCCATTAAATGGGGTGGAGGCAGCAGTTGGGTTCGGGGCATGTGTCTGGCAACTTGCTCCTGGAGGGCGGCTCCCTAGTCCCCGCAGCCTGCCCCCGGTACCCCGGGCCCTGCCTGCACCCCACGTGGCCTCTCTCCTCCCCCTTCCTGCCCCCAGATGCTGGCCACTCTGCTGATCACCCGCCAGTTCCTCCAGAACGTGCGCGAGGTCCTGCAGCCGCACCTGTACCGGCGGCTGGGCCGCGGCGAGCTTGGCCTGCAGGCAGCCTGGGAGCTGGCCCGTGCCCTGCTCGGCCTGCTGAGCCTCCAGCGCCCCGCACCCCGTCGCCTTGAACCCCAGGCTGAAGAGGGGAGTGGCGGTGGCGGCGGCGGGGGCCGTAGGTGTCTCAGTGGGGGCTGCGGGGCCCCCGAGGAGGAGGAGGAGGCACCAGTGGAGCGGAGGCCCGCAGGGGAAGGGGGGGAGGTGGGGGATGGGTCTCGGGGAGGCAAAGAGGACCAGGACGAGGAGGAGGAGGAAGAGGAGGAGGAGGAAGATGACGAGGAGGAGGGCGAGGAGAGCAGCCTCCTGGACTGCGGGCTCCGGCTGAAGAAGGTCAGCTTTGCTGAACGAGGGGCCGGGCGGCGGCGGCCTGGCCCCGAGGCCATCCTGGAGGAGGGGAGCCCCACCATGGTGGAGAAGGGGCTGGAGCCGGGAGTATTCACGCTGGCCGAAGAAGACGATGAGGCTGAAGGGGCTCCCAGCAGTCCTGAGCGGGAGCCCCCGGCCGTCCTGCTCCGCCGGGCTGGGGGCGAGGGCCGTGACCAGGGGCCAGATGGGGGCCCAGACCCAGAGACTGGCTCGGGTGACTCAGGCAGGAGGCAGCGGCGGCAGAATCGGTCGTCTTGGATTGACCCACCTGAGGAGGAGCACTCACCCCAGCTCACCCAGGCCGAGCTTGAGAGCTGTATGAAGAAGTACGAGGTGAGGAGGGTGCATGGGAGGCCCAAGGCCAGGCCTGTGGCGGGGCAGGGCACGTGGTCTGAGGGGTGACCTAGGGGGCGTGATAAAATGGGCCCTCGATGTGGTTGGGAACTTGCCGGATGGGGAGCTCTGGGTCCCTTCAGGAGAATTGGAGGGCGGGAGGCAGGCTTGAGAGAAGAAGGTAGTGGGAGGTAGGGGGCATCTGGGTCTGAGGGAGGGGGACCAAGGCCACACCCAGGCGCCCGCCTGCAGGACACCTTCCAGGACTACCAGGAGATGTTCGTGCAGTTCGGCTACGTTGTCCTCTTCTCATCGGCCTTCCCCCTGGCTGCTCTGTGCGCCCTGGTCAACAACCTCATCGAGATCCGGAGCGACGCCCTCAAGCTGTGCACGGGGCTGCAGCGGCCCTTCGGGCAGCGGGTGGAGAGCATCGGCCAGTGGCAGGTGTGCGGAGTGCCAGAGCCCAGGCCCCGAGGGAGTCCAGGGGTGGGGGGGGCGCTGGGGAGAAGCGGGAGGCCCAGGCAGGGTGGCAGGACCCCACCTGAGCCCCGCCCCCTGCCCCGCCCCACTCCTCTGTGCCCCTGCAGAAGGTGATGGAGGCCATGGGCGTCCTGGCCATCGTGGTCAACTGCTACCTGATTGGCCAGTGTGGGCAGCTGCAGCGCCTCTTCCCCTGGCTCAGCCCGGAGGCGGCCATTGTGTCCGTGGTGGTGCTCGAGGTGGGGCTGGTGGCTGGGTGGAGGAGCTGGGGGGGCAGCAGGGCGTCCCCGAGCCTGCAGCCTCTCCCTTTGTCGCCTCAGCACTTTGCCCTGCTCCTCAAGTATCTCATCCACGTGGCCATCCCCGACATCCCAGGCTGGGTGGCCGAGGAGATGGCCAAGCTTGAGTACCAGCGCCGGGAGGCCTTCAAGGTACACGGGTGTGGGACGGGGCTGGGTTGCTGCCGGCTTACAGCGGGGCTTCTCAGCCTTGCCGGGCTGGCCTTGCCAGGCTGGCCACCAGCCGCCAGCCACTGAGCTGAAGGGGAAAAGGGGTGGAGCCCCAGGGAATAATGAGCGTGCTGCCGGGGCCGCTCCGTCCCCGGGATCCCTGGTGGCATCCAGCACCGGGCTGGCACTTGTGAACCCTTAGTCATCGCCAGCTCGCCGTCAGTGCCCTGTTTGGGGCCAGGGACAAGGCTGATGCTTCCTAGAAGCCCAGGTTCTGCCACATTCCCCAGAAAGCTGCAGAGTGGGCCAAGGAGCTCACCAGCGCCAGGCGGCGCTCTCCGTGGTCATGGAAACGTTCTGTGTCTGCGCTGTGGCTCCTTGCTCCGGGCGGGCGTTGGCCACTTGAGGTGGGGCTGGTACAACCGAGAGACGGAAGTCTTATTTTATTTCATTTTAATTACTTAAATTGGCATTGACAAAGCCACGTGTGGCTCCTGGACTGGCCAGGGCGGACTCTGGTATGCGTCAGTCATGACTCAATCTGTCACTGGTTCTCCAGAAAGTGGAGAACTGTTGAGGCCCACGATGTGTTTACATTCTCCCAGTTCTTAAAACTGTGCCCTCACACACGGCTGGGGACAGAGTTGGTGGCCGGTAATGTCCCCATTCTCTTCTCGGTTCTCAGAAACCACTGACATGGATCCAGGAATGCAGTTGGTGCCTAATAAGTGGTTAGATGTCTCCATAATTTCTCGGAGAGCCCCCGGGTGGGCCCAGGGGTGCAGCTGGTGCCCAATATGTGTTTGGACCTCTCCCCACTCCTGCAGAGAGCACCCGCGGGGGCCTGGAACCTCAGCTGGCTCCGGCTCACACACCCTCTCTGCCCAATCCCCATAATGGCTCTACTCTGCCCGCAGAGACACGAACGCCAGGCCCAGCACCGCTACCAGCAGCAGCAGCGGCGGAGGAGGGAGGAGGAGGAGCGCCAGCGCCATGCAGAGCACCACGCCCGGCGAGAGCGCGATGCTGGCGGCCGGGAGGAGGCCCGGCCCGAAGGCTCTGGGCTGGACCCCGCTGCCCCTGAGAAGGCCTCCACCAAGGCCAAGGGCAGCGGGGCGGGTGGCCACGGGCAAGAGCGGCCCAAGCGCCCGGGGTCCTTGTTGGCACCCAACAACGTCATGAAGCTGAAGCAGATCATCCCGCTGCAGGGCAAGTTCCTGTCGTCTGGGGCGACATCCTCACTGGCCAGTGCAGGGGCCGGCCCTGCCGCCCGGCCACCCCCTGCCCAGTCACCCACGGGGAGTGACACCCGCCTGCCAGCCTTCCTCAGCTTCAAGTTCCTCAAGTCGCCTGAGACCCGGCGGGACCCAGAACGCAGCCACTCACCGCCCAAGGCCTTCCACGCTGGCAAGCTCTTCCCTTTCGGCGGGGCCCGGGCTGACACCGGTTCCAACGGGGCAGGTGGGCAGGCCCGGCTGGACGGGACCCCCGGCGGCAGCGGTGGCGGCGGCGGAGGCCGAGCCCAGCGGAGTGGGCTGGCAGACGAGGCTGCGGCTGAGGAGCCGGACGCCCCCCGGCCTGAAGAGGAAGGCTCAGGTCACAAGCTTTAACTCGGGGGTGGGGACTCTGGGCCGGGCTTTTCGGGAAGGGATGGGGTGGCCAGGCCTGGGGAGAGGGGCTGAAGGGGACAGAGGAGGCCCGGTCTCTGGTACCGGTTGGGAGCCTGGGTATGTGGTACGTGGAGCCTCTCAAGTCAAAGCTTGCTCAGTGTCTCCAGGTCCCTGACAGCCAAAGCCCCCTAGCCCCATGCCCCTCCCAGGGCACCCTGCCCACCGAGCTCTGGGGCCAGGAGAGGAGATGAAAGGGGCTTCTTCACCACCTGGCCCAGCCTCCTCTCCTGCCCCTATGAGACCCCCATACCCAGCTCACTCTGGGGGGGGGGGGGACTGGACCCCCCCCCAGGCCTCTATGCAAGTTCTCACCCTGCAGCCCAGCTGTTCAAGGAGGCCTTTCTTGGAGGTGGGGGCTGGAGCTGCCCCTTTGGGGAGCTTGGGGTGCTCGGCCACAGGCTGCACCCATATCCGTGCTGAGCAGAGGTGCCAGCCTCATGCCCCCCATCCCCACCTTGCGGGGCCCCACCCCAGCCCCACCCAGCCCCAGGCTCCAGCAGCTCATCCCCCAGGGAGCCCAAGAGGTGGCAGCTGCAGTACCAGGGACGCAGGTCAGAAATCAGAGGGACTTCCTCAGACTGTCCTCTCCCCATGATGGGGAGGGGCCCAGTGCCCAGAGGCAGGGGATGCACCCGAAGACGCCCACCCCTTGTCACTGATCAGAAGCAATAAGGCCCTCGATGTGCCTGGAAGCCCGGGAGGGAGCGCGGGCAGGGTCTGAGCGGGGTCCGGCGGCGGGGGCGGCACCCCCCCGGAACGGCCCCTCTCGCCTCCGCAGGGACAGCGCTGGCCCCCGTGGGCGCCCCTGCCCTCCGCACCCGCCGCAGCCGGAGCCCCGCGCCACCGCCAACGCCGCTGCCTCGGCCCCCGACGCCGCCCGCAGGCTGCTGGCAGTGGGACGGGCCATGGGGCTGCGGGGGCGAGGGCGCCGCCCCCCGTCAGGCCCCCGCCCCCGTCGCAGCCGAATGTCCGCCCTGCGCCCTCGCCGGGCCCCCGCCCGCCCCGCAGCCCCTGCCGGGGGACGTCAGCTTCTACAGCCTCCCGCCCCCGCCGCCCACCTCTGAGCCCTCCGAGCCCCCCGCGCCCTCGCCCAGCCCCAGCCCCAGTCCCCAGGCCGTGTGCTGGCCCAGCGGCTGGCATTAGCTCCACCCGCCCGCCCTGCCTTCCTGTTCTCATATGCAATATCAGTCCGTGGACCGGGGCGGCGGCCGCCACCCAGAAAACGCGCTTCGGCCCGACGGCCCCCAGTATTGGCTGCTCTCCTGGGGCAGGGCTGGGGGCCGGGCCCCCCCATCTGCCGTTTTCCTTTCGACCCGGATGGGGAAAACGAAAGGAAACCCCAAAAAACCAACAGAAAACACACAGAATAGGCGATTATTTATTTGTTTTTAATTTATTTTGTCATATTTTTGTAAAACGGCAGAAATGCAATAAAAAGTATATTTCAACAGTGCCCGAGGACAGAGCAGTGGAAGGGGGATCAAGGGGGCCCAGTGACTTGTAGTTGGTGCTGGCTTTGGGGGACCTAGCAGCCCTAGGGTGGGGGCCCCTCCCATCCTCTGACCCTTAGGGGCCTCCTCCTAAGAACTGGGTCTTGAGGCCACAGATGGAAAACTCCAGAACGCACCAACTCTGAGTCGGCCCAGATTTGGGGGCCAACTACAGGCCTGGGGCCCCTGGGAGGAGCCACAGAGCCTCAGGCCCTGGCGTCAGCCTCCTAGACAAAGGAAGAAATCTCCCAAGTGTTGAAAAGATGCAGCAGTTTGGGTGCGGGGGCCTGGGTCCTGAATTGGCCTTGGCCCTGCAGGGTGATTGAGGTGACCGTCTTCAATCGGCCTTTCTGGCACAACTGTCCCCCCCCCCCCCCACCCTGCCCAGGCTGCCATCTGAAGAGTCACACGCGGTGGAAAAAACTTGGGGTATGAAAATCAGAAGGCACCTGGCACTGGAGTCTGGATGTTGAGGGGATGGCACTTTCAGGGGTGACACTGGGGAGTGGCTGGGATGCCCCACCGTGGGACCGCTTCAGACCCGAGTTGCTGGGATTCCGCTGGGACTCCTTGTTGTGTGGTCAGGAGTGGGACGCAACCCCCCCCCCACCCCAAGCACCCACAGCCAAAGGTTCAGAGGCTGATAGGCCCAGCCCCGTGGCTGCAGGAGCCCAGGGGAGCCAGTGCAAGGAAGGGGCACTTCGGAGGGCTATGAAAGAGAAACCAGGGTTCACTGGAGGCAGGAGAGCAGCCTGTGCAAAGGCACAGAGGTGTGGGAAGGCTGAGTTTGGTGTCTGAAGGAGCAGAGGAATAAGGGGGCAGGCCTAAAGGCAGGAGAGGTGGGCAGAGGCTGGCTCTCAGGAGACCTCAGTGGGCCCTGGCCATGGGACCCCTGCCTGAGCCATGGATGTCCCTGACAGATAAACTCAGTCCCTCAAGGGGAGACCAGGGCCAGAGAGACGAGGGCAGGGGTGCCACCTGCTCCCTGCTCCCACTATCCTGCGGCCTTTGAAGCTGACTGTACTGACTAATCATCAGCAACATCACATGCCTGCCGAGGGGCAGACCAGCCTCTGGGACTGAGGATTCCAAGGCATCTGAGAGCCTCTGGGGACTCGGCCCACCACAGCACCATGAGATCAGCTTGTATTTCGTGAGCATCTGCCTTGTGACCACAGGGACTCAAGACAGATGTAAATGCCACCCACAACTGGGAAGAAAAGCCCCTTGGCCCCACAGCACAGTTAAGTGGTGAATGACAAAACTTTCCACCCTGGGCGGTGCTGGGTGGCCCAGGCCAGTGCAGTCTTGCTCAGGCAGGGAGCTCCACAGTGATAATCTGGGGTTGGCACCCTTTAAGGCCTGGTGTTCCTTCCAGCTCTATGGCCCAACTTCCCTAGATCCCCCAAAGCCACAGCACTCGGCTCCCAAACCATGGCCCCCACTTGGGGCTGGCACGGGGGTGGGGAGCAGTGTTCCCCCTGACCCCAGGCCCAGTTTCTGAAGGCGCAAACCTTCTGCCTGGAGCCTGAATGCCCCCTACGTCTCCAAACTCGGGCCCAAACCCAGCCTAACTGACAGCCCACAAGTGGCTGTGTAACTCGCTGACCAACAGCCCCTGGGCTGGGTGTTCCTTGCAGCTCCACGTGCCTGTCTCTGAACCAGGGGCACTTGAGGCCGGGCCACCTGGGCTGTCTCCACGGGGGCTGGGGGGCATGCCACCCTGACCCAAGGCATCCAGGGCGTGGGGTTGACCACAGCTATGTCCTTGGCGACATGGACCATCTCTCAGGGGTGTCCTGGTCCTCCGGGACACTTTGACAGGTGAGGCATGGGGGTGGGTCCGGGCAGGTCTTGGCTCTGAGGGAGGTGGCCACAGCAAGCCCAGGAGAGAATCCAGTGGGTCGCAGGGCCCTGGCACGTGGGGGGCCCTTCTTGGCTCCTCTTGGTGATGACAAGACGACTCTCAGTAGCTCCGTCCTCTGGGGCTGAGGCACACGGAGCAAAGACTCGAGGTCGAGTAGGAAAGATCCTTTTATTGGGGTGACACGGAGCGCGCACTAGTCCATGATAAAATGACTTAAGAGAAAGATCCGGAAATGCCGACTTCTCCCCCTGGCACACATTTCAGAGCAAAGCCTGGGCATGGAATAAGTCCCAGCCGAGTCTTCAAGGCCCGGACTGGACAGTAGGAGCGGGGAGAAGGGCTCCCACCCATGCTGCCAGGCTACAGCAGGGCCCCGGCTCTGGTTTTTCCGGAGGAAAATTGGGGTGGAGGGGGTTGGGGGCAGAAAGGGGAATCTGGCGGGGGGTGGGGTTGTGAATAACAATGTTTTTTAAAAAGCATCTACCAACATCGCACTACTGGGTCTGACGTCCCCTTTTCCCATCGCTCGGTACATTTTACAGCATAAATAAAAACTCGAGGAAAATAAATACATCGGCTCCTGTGAGGCTGGAAGTGGTGTGGATGGTAGGGTGTCGGTGGGCGGTGGGGGCAGGGTCGGGGCGCTTACACAAGGCGGGCGGGCGAGGAGCAGACAAGACAGGAGGCGCCTGTGGGGGAGTGAGAGTCTTAAGTGTCCTCGTGCATGTCCGGGCTGTCGGTCCGTGCGACCTTGCGGGGGGGCGCCGAGCTCTCACCCTCAAGGTCCACTTGCTCCTGGTCTCTCTTCTTGGCGGCGTTCTGTGAGGAAGGAGAAGGAGAGGGGGTGTCAGTCTTCACTTGGGTGAGCCCCTGAAATCCTGTTGCTGGGCCTGGAGTGGGGCAGTCAACCCGGGGCCCCCCTGCTAGCCACACCTCCTGGGCTCAGCCACAGTCTTTGGGGCCACCGGTCTGGGACTGCCAGGCATTTCCTGGGCACCATGAGGAGTCCCCACTGCTGGCAACAACCCACACACCATCCAAAATGCCTGGAGAAGAAAGCTGCCCTGCTGGGGCTGGGGGCGGGTGGTAAAAAGCACTCAGGAGCCACCCAGGGGGAACGTGCATTGCCAAAGAGCCTGTGTTGGAAACTGCCCCCCTCCCCCCACCGGTGGGAAGCAAGGTCTGTGGGGGTGGGGCAGGAGGACAAGGAAGGCTCAGCCGTCACTTCATCATGAAGGCCCCCTCCAGCCTGGCCCAAAGCAGGTCACCATCTGACGTTCAATGTTAGGCAAAAAACCCCCAAACTGACTATGATGCGGAACATACGCACATCTCCATTCAAGAAAAAGAAAAAATGGGGGCCCCTGGGTGGCTCAGTCGGTTAAGCATCTGCCTTCAGCTCAGGTCATGATCTCAGGGTCCTGGGATCGAGCCCAGCACCCAACTCTCTGCTCAGCAGGGAGCCTGCTTCTCCTTCTTCCTCTGCCCCTGCCCCGCTCATGCTGTCTCTCACATTCCCTCTCTCTCACATAAATACGTAAAATCTTTAAAAAAGAAAAAATAAACACAATGAAAAAATGTCCTATGTCAGAAAGGCAGCCTCAGAGAGGGGATGGGGGTACGGCTTCTCACTGCCTCTACCCCCATCTGTATCCCCTAAAACTGTCACCATGTGGACGTTCCAGCACTGAACAAAGACTCTAGGTAACAATGCGCAGGTCCACCCGCCACCAAGGCCGCATGGCAGGCTGTGGGCAGCCAAGCGTCAGTGCTCTCCAGGCCCCAGTGCCGCCGGACAAGCCCTGGTCTGTCCCTGAGCCCCAGAACCCCACAGCCTCTGCTCAGCCACGCACTCCTCTGAAACACTCTTCCCTCCCCTGGGGCCTGGCCAAGTCCAATGCTGCCATCAAACACCTGGTCTTCCAGTCACCTGTGTCCTTCCCCCACTCGGCGCCCCCCTGCTGGTCACCACAGTCCCCACAAGTTCTAGCACCTGACCCCACATGCTTACCTTTTTGTCCCATTGCTGATGTAAATAGCGCAAAAGGATGTTTGTCTTTTCTGTCACAATGACTGAGGAGAAAAGGCAGAGGAAGTTGCAGGCAGAGGCCTCAGGTGACCCAGCCCCCACCCCGGCCTGCACTGCCCCTCTCAGGACAGGTTCTCATCCCTCCCTGGTCTCCTGCCCAACTCTGCCCCACGTGCCCTGGCTGCGGCTCCAAGTCTGCACCCCAGCACAGAGGATTTGGGAAGCCTAGTGTTTCTGCTCCCAAGTACACAGCTACTACCAGGGGCCCAAGCCAGCTGCTCCACCTGGGCCCCTGCTTTCTTGGGAGAGAACAAAGCTTCAGCCCCAGTGGGTGAATGAGCCCCAGCACACGGTCCAGGCAGACCAGGAACACAGATATCTACAGCTGTGCCCCAGTGACCACTGAACCCGCCATGCAGGGTCCACGTAGCTTCTCCGTCACCATTCAAATAAAAAGCCAAAGCTACATAATGCTGGGGTCCTCCTGCTCGGCAGGCTCTGCACCTTTCTTGGCAGACCCCCCCCCCCCCCCGGATGCACCAACCTCCCTGAGCTGCATACCCAAGGCTGGAAAGGATCCCCTCCCACAGTACAGTCGTCTCGGGGTCTGTGACACAGTGCTGGCAGGGGACACCCAAACTTAATGGGAGACAAAGGGGAGAGGGCTGGTGAGCAGCAGCTGAGGGCTACTGCGGACCCCCTGGGGCTGGATGTGGATGCCAGCATGTGGGCTTCCCACTACCCCATGGCTCACCACCTGCACTGCCCTGCGGCCCTTCCCCTCAGCAGCCAGGTTGAGACAGACTGACAGAGGCCACTTACTCTGTTCAGATGGGTACTCCCGCGTGGGCAGGTAGACTGAGGGACGTCGGTTCTGCAAGAGAGTTGGGAAGACATGGGTGAGGAGAGCCAGTAGGCTAACGGGGGCCCCCCTCACCCCTCACCTGGGCACACACCCTGCAAGGAAGGCAGAACAGCATGCGAAGACCAGCCTCTGTTCCTGGTGAGACCCCAATGGGGCGTACACATCACCCCCTTCCCCCTGGCAGCTCCCCGACCACGTCCAGTACCCGGGGCACACACTCACCGAAGCTTTGCACACAGAGTCCGCGTGAAATCGACTAAAATTGCTTTTGTTGTAGACAGGCAGTCCTTTCAAAAAATCTGCCTAGAAGACAGGGAAGATGGTAAGTGAGACCTGGCAGTAGGCTGGGTCGGCCCTGGAGTTCCTGGGAGACTGGGCCTCCCTGTGACGTCCAGTTTCCATCTTTGTGTTCTTCTGTTTAAGTTTTCCAGAATGTACCTGTAAGCTGGCTACCTGATGTGCACACTGGGATGACCAGGAAAGAGTCACTAGCCCTGGGAGAAGTGAGTGTTCTCAAATGAGGCTCAGTGAGGACAGGCCATTTGGTTAGAGTCAGGAGCAAGCAGCAGGGCGGGAAGTCAGACCCGGGCCCAGACCCGCCCTCTATGCTTGCTGAGTATTAAACTCCTGGCCTCGCTTCCATTTATCCGCCCTGAGAGAGACCTGGCATGGGGAAGACTCATCTACCCCAAAAAACCCTGTGAGCCAGAGTGACAAGAAACAGGGGTGAGGGAGCAGGGGCCTGGGTGAAGGGGAGAGGGTGGTCAGGACACAGGCTGCAACTCTATAGAAACCAGAGGCCAGGGGCAACTGCGCTCCCAAGTTCGAAGAAAACTCAGAAATCCCAAGTCTTCACACGCCATTGCGAGGTGTTTCAAGTTGGCTGGAATTTTTAGAAAATGCTGTGTGGACCAAAGCAAACAGGTCTGTGAACAGAGGTCCGCTCAGGGGCTGCTCCTGGGGCTCCCTGACGCAGAGGCTGCTCTGCGAAGGAAGAACTTTGCCTGGTGCGGAGCCGGGCCTCTCACGGGGAGGGCCCGATTTTCAGGCCCATGCGGCTGCGGGGAGCCAGCAACAGACCCCTCACAGCCCTAACTCGTCGGAAGTCCTTTTTCCCCTGACAGTCTGGTATGAGCTGGGCAAGAAAGGGAGAGGTTTCTGGAGGGGAAAGGCTCCGACTATGGGGCATCTGAGGTGACTCTCAGCCATAAGATGGGGGCAAGAGAGGCCAATGAGAGCCATGTCCACCTTAGGAAACTGAGGCAGGAGAGCCAGAGAAATGCTCAGGGAGGGATGAGGGCTGCGAACTTGGGGTAAGGAGTGACTCCTCACCAGAAGAAGAGGGCAATGCTGTCATCAGGTCTGCAGTGGGGCAGCTGGGCAGGGGTTCCCCACATGGCCCGCCAGGGGCTGGAGTCACCTCATACTAAAGATGAGGAAGTTGAGGCAGAAGGGTCACATGGTACTTGTCTGAGATCACCCAGCCCCAACAAGAAAACAAGGAAGCAGACTGAACCCAAGTTCACCCAACCTCAGAGGCCAAGCTCTTTATGCTACATGCCATGCCAGTGCCTAAGCTTCCCTGCCTGAAAACCAAGGGCTCAGAGCCCCTGCAGGCTAGAGTAACCCTGCTTTGGGAGACCCATACCTGAGCCCAAGCTAAGCAACCTCAGGGAAGCAGCCCTTCAGGTGCTGCCCTACCACTCTCTAGGACAAGTGGGAACAGGTGTCCTCAACACTGCAGGGCCCAGCCCTTCCTCTACCAGGCCCTAGCAAGACCTTGGCCGTATGGACCAGCAAGGGAACCTGGAATGTCCCACTTCCACCCAGGAAGTGGGACATCTAGGTGTTCTATATCTGCCCTGGAGCCAGCTCAAAGCCCCTCCAACGTGCCTCCTCCAACCCAGGACCCCTACCCCAACTGCACCTGACTATGCGGCCAACTTCACCCACCCAGCTGGCTTTCCTCAGACTCCTACTATGTCATGGGCCCAGCACCAGGGCCCTGGGGTAAGCCACAGTGGAGCTGCTCTTGGCCCCAGGAAGCACCCCGTACACAAAGACACAGGTGTGCATCCAAGAGCTGTGCAGGGAATGCAGAGTGACTCTGAAGACAGGGTGAGACCCAGGACAGCCCTGGGGAAAGACGTGGCTGATTGGGAGGATCAGGAAAAGCTGCCCAGAGGTGGTGATGCAGGCACAGAGACGTGAAGGGTGAGGAGGGGCTCCTGTCCCTCCAAAGGCCCGGCTCGACTTGGCTCATGCTACCCTCCTGCCACAAACCCCGTCCATCCCAGCTGGTGCTGGGCCATCCTCCCAGAATGCCTGTCCTCCTGTGGGAAAAAGCCACCAACCTCTCCATGTAGCTCAAAACCACCCTCGGCCCCTTTCCTCTCTCCACACCTTGGAGACCTCTGCCGGAGCCAAGCTCACACCCCAGCGAGGTCATCTATTTACACGTCCACCTCCCTTGCTGGACTGGCTCCTCCCGGGGTGCAGAGGGCAGGGCAGGGCTGGGTCAATCCTGGACCCCTGGCAGGGCTCACATGGATCCAGGCAGCAGAGCGGTGAAACGTGCGGATGACCCACACCTGCTCTCAATCCTGGCTGGGCCCCTCACTGGCTGTGTGACCTGGGGGGAAGAGACCTCCTAGCCTCGAAGAAGCTTCTCACAGAGCTCCCTGGAAGGCAAGCTATTAGCATCAATGCATTTGTGCTGATAAATGAATGAAGATGGTATGACCAGTACTTCCTGTCAGCTAAGCAGGAAAACAAGGCCTGAGTCACAGGGGAGAAATCCTCCCTCCAGCCAAACAAATCCTAGCCACAGCTGGGCCCAGAAGCTGTCCACTGCCTCAGCAAACAGTCACTGAACAAGTGTATGCCATCCCTGCAGAGACAGCCCACAAGTGATCCATCCAATGGCAGATGAAAAGATAGGGTGTGCCAAGAGAGGAGACACAAAGGCCCTCCTGAAGTCAGGAAGGGCTCTTCTGAGGAGATGATGTTCACAGGAAGAACATTCCAGGCAGAAGGAGCAGCAGGTGCAAAGGCCCTGGGTGGAAGGGACTTAAGAGTGTGAGGGCATGAAAACAAGGCCAGTATGGCTGAAGCTTGCAGAGGGAGGAGTGAAGAAGGTAGAGATGAGGTCACAGAGGTGGACGGGGGCCATGGGGGCTGATGGAGAAGGTGGGGTTCCACTGGGTTACAAAAAGCCCCTAGAGTATCTCATATGCTAGAAAGTGGTCTAATGAAATTTACACTTTAAATTACAAGCTCCCTCTGGTGAATTACAGACTGCCAGCAGGGCAGGAGGGAGGTAAGGAGACCAGGGAGGTGGCTGGGGCAGGCATTCAGGCAGGAGCGAGCAGTGCCTGGACCAAGGTGGGCGAATGCAGATGAATTCACCACGTGTTCTAGAGGCAAAGCCATCAGAACTTCTCATGGACAAGACATGGAAGATGAGAATGCAGCGATGAACCAAAGACAACACCCAGGCTTAGGGACCCACATGCTAAGAACCCACTTTCTCATCTCCTTCTTCTTTTGCCTATCCCCCACCACATCTCATGAGCTATGGGCTGTGGTGGGCTGGGACCCTGGGTCCGGCGACAATGGGGTTTTGACATGCCCTGACAAAAGCTTCCATCAGTTCTGGTTCTTCCATCCTGACCATCAGTTCTGGTCAGGCCAAATAGTGGGGGATGGGGGGGGTGCTGGAGCACAATTCTGATGCCAAGTCACCATCCCACTTTACAGGGTCCGGGAGAGAACCCCAAAGAACCATTATAGTCAAATCCCAGGATGAGCAAATGGCCCAACCAGTTGGCATTATTCCCACTTAAAGCTGAGAAACCAGCTGGGAAAAGATGCCACCAGCCCCAAGTCACCCAGTTCATCTGTTGAGCGTTCACTGTCCTAAGCCCTTCATGACATCAGCTCTCTGAATTGCCACTACCCTATCAGGTCTGGATTGTTGGCACCTTCATTTAACATGGAAGGGGGCCGGGGACAGAAGAGATAAAGTTGCTATGTTCTAGGGCCGGTCGGGGCCAAAATGCTGGGGGTGGGATCAGGGCTCTGGGGGACCGGGGTAGTCTGTGATGTCGCACTTCCTTTGGCGACAAAGCCCCACATGTCACGATGTCAAGCCCCCTCCCCCGCCCCAACGCCCAAGACGCGCTCCCAAACCGTCCTGAACTGGAGAGACCCAGGCCGGACAAACCGAGAACAAGGCCTGAAATGGGGGGTCTCGGGGGACCCCACCCCCGCCCCCGCCCATTTCCGGGGGAGCAGCGACCCGGAAATGAATGAGTTGTCAGGGCCTGGACGCCTAGATAGGGTCAGGGGTCGGAGAAAAAGAGCCGGGGCGGGGTCAGCAGGAAGCTCACAGCAGGGTCCCGAGGTTGAAGGTTATAGGGCAGAGCGAGAGGCGGGGCGGGGCCTGAGGGGGCCGGGCAGGGAGATGAGGGGCTTCAGGGATTACTAGAGGTGGGTGGGCCCGCGGCGCCATTTTGTCGAACGGAGGGGGAGTACGGGCCCGGCAGCCTCTCTCACCATCTTCTGTCTCCTCCGTCGCTGCCTCAGCTACCGCCTCAGCCGCCGCCGTCGCCACCACAGCCGCCTTCTTAGCCGCCGCCGCACAGTAACTTCCAACCACGGCACAGCCCACACTGATGGCGCCGCCGCCCCCTGCTCATTGGCCTGCCCTCTAGCCCCGCCCCTAGAGTAGGGGCCTCTGTGCGCTCCCATTGGCCGGACCTGGCGAAGTCACGCGTCCATTGGCCAACACACCTCCTCCTTTCGTGGTCAAGTTCGGTTGATGAAGCAAAACCCCGCCCGGGAATTGGAAGCAAAGGCAGCAAAATCCGGAAGTGGGCGGAGGCCGTGGCCTCGACGCCTCTTGGGATTTGTAGTCCACAACTCCGGGAGGTTCCGCGGGTCTCTTTTTTTTTTTTCTACTGCTTACTTCACTTTTTAATATGGTGTCTCATGGAGTTTCCACAGCAGCCCCGGAGAGGGACCTGCCGTAACACCCCCAGCATCCTCTCCAGGGTCCTAACCTTAGGTTTCAGCATATCTAAACGGCTCTGCACTTGCTGCTTCCTATCTTTAGATTCTCTTGTTCATATGCCCCCGTCGCTCTCCAGTCCCCTAAGAATCCAGTCCCATCCCTTTGGCCCGGAATTTTGATACCCTCCTGCCTCTCTTATCCACCTTTTATCCTGACCTCTGAGTCTAATCCTTTCTCCCTTTGGGCCCTGCTCCATCTTTCAGTTAGACTTTTCTGACCACATTCTTCCCAAGTCCAAGCCAGGCGAAACTTCTCCGGGCTCCCACAGCGCTTAGATCCTCCTCTCAGTCCTGACTCTGCTGTCTCCAGACTGCCTGGGTACAAATCAAGTGCCCTTACCCTGCCCACCAGACAAGGACTTGGCACCCAGTACACAGAAATACTCAGTAGTACTAAGGGAAGCTACTGAGTACTATTATTCCAACAATGCAGCAAAGGAGAAATAAGTACCTCATTTCATAGGAGTCAAATGAGCCTCAAAGGGCTAAGGCCTTGCTCAAGGTCACACAGCCCATTCCCACAAACCCATCCTAGGGGTTGAGGATTCAAGCCCTAACTCCCCAGAAACCTTTCCAGACCTGTGAAAAATGATGACATATATAAGACAAATATAAATTTGGACATTTATTAGACAATACTATGGAACTGTTAACCACTTTTTAGGTGTGAAAAGTTCTGTGATTAGGTTTTAAAGAGCCCTTTTCTTGGAGAGATGCATTCTGAAATAAGAAATAACCCAGTGCCCTAGATTTGCTCCCAAATAACACAGGAGGGGTCAGGTGAGTTGTGGGTAATTGGTGGTTAAAGCTGTGTACTGAGTACACAGGGTTCACTGTGGACTATTGTATGTTCGAAATTCTTCCTAGTTCAATAGCGTAGAAAGGGACTGGGCGAGGTCTGACTTCCTACTCCCACTCAGTCCAACCGCAGACTTCCCCCCCCTCTCCGGGGGCCGACTCCACAATTTGAGGAGGGTTTATGTCTGAGTTGTCCCGGCTCCCCATAAAAACAATAGCAGGAGAGGTCCCAGGTCAGAGAAACGCTCTAGTGGGGGTCCTGCCGGCAATTTAGCGCTCCTCAATGGCTCAGCGACTTGCGGCCTTTGTGCATGCGGCGAAGGATGACCTGGACGCCGGCCGGTGTGCTCAGGCGCCGGATCCAGCCATGTTTGTGTTTGCGTTTGATGTTGCTCGGCTGATACTCATTTCCACGCGCCTTTCCTCTGTTCTGCTGTGTGGCGAGAAGTCCCCAGGCATCGGGGAGCCCCAGCCAGGCGCGGGGCTGCAGCCACCTGCGGGAGGGAAAGAGATGGTGAGGAAGGTCAGAGGGGGCGCTCTGTGACTTCGGCGTGACGCTCAACCACTCTGAGCCTCGGCTCCCCTATCCGGGCCGGGCCGCAGCCTGGTTGCAAGAAGCGCTCCATCAAAGCGCAAGCCGTTGGCAAGTCGTGTTGTCACCAAAGAGCTGACACCAGCCCCCGACACCGCCCTTATTTCCAGATTTGGGTAAGGGTCCCCGTGAGGACTCACCTGACGCGACCCAACTGGCGACCTACGGATCCGACCAAGAAAGCCATGTCCAGCGGCCGGTCGCGACGTCCCCACGCCGGCTATTCCAAAGCGAATAAGCTCTGCAGCCGCGGTACGAAAACTTCTGGGAAATGTAGTTTCTCCTACCGCGGAGGCCGCGTGGCCTCGGGGTTGTCCTGGAGTAGTATTTATGCGCTTGCGTCTCCTCCGCGAGAGCGTCCTTACGGGCAAGGGAGTGTAGTTCCTCATAGGGACCAGCAGGTGGCAGGCGAACGGCGCCTCTTTGGCATGCGCCTGCGTACAAGACGTTGTGTCCCCCGGTCCGCTGGGAGCTGTGGTTCCTTCTCTTGTCAACCGGCAGAGGGTGCCCGGTGGTTGCCGTGGCGCAGCTGGTGGCAGCCTCAGGAAACGGCTGGTCCATCATCCTTCCCCCAGCAGGAGGCGGGCAGATGGCACACAGCTGGCTGGCAGCTTTTCTCTGGGCCCAGCCAAGTCTCTCTTCTTTGGCGGGGAGCCCAGGAGACCTAAGTTGGAGTTGCCTGGATGTCCTTGGGGTGGTCCCTGCTCCTCTCGGGGATTCAGTTTCTCAATCTGAAACTCATGTGTTTTAAGCTTGTCCGTGGTGGTACCTCCATTCTGATCCAAGAAAAAATTTTCTATACTTAGATATGACCCTCTTCCCTTCTCTCACGGTCTCTATGGTGCTCGTTGCCCCAGGGAAAATATTCAGCTCCTCTGGCAAGCAAATGAAGCCCTCCAAACACACACACACACACACCCTCTAAATTTCAGCCACACCCACCTATGCCTGATGTTCTATTCATCTCCAACCCCCCCCCCCATTAACTCTGAACATCTTCGGATATTTTCCTCTTCCCCAGCCCCATCCCTCCCTTTGGCCCAACCACGTCCCCATATGATTCTCCCCAGACTCTCCCCAAAGCCCAACGGTTCCTCAAGGGCCAGGCTGCTGGCTGAGTCCCTGTGGGCACCCCAGAATCTCCCAGCTTGGAGGCGGGGCGGGGGGGGGGGTCCAGGGTCAGGGAAGGGAACTGTTTACTGCATGAATCGACTGTAGTCTCCCAGGAGCACCCTGAGTGGGCAAGAGTGGGAGGAAGGACCTAATCCAGCTCTGGCAGCAAATTCCAGGAGATGGGAGTGGGCAAGAAATGGTTAACCCCTTGTCCTCTGAAGCCCATCCTACCTGCACCAACACTTAGCAAACCTGTACAGTATTATACTACTAAACCAGTACAATAATAATGTCAACAACGTATTGAACACTTACCGTTCTGGGTGTTTTTACCTGCAGAGCAAACTCATGAGAGGATTAATTTCATAGAAAAATGAGTGGAGTCTCAGAGAAGTGGCTTGCCCAAGGTCACATATCAACAAAGGGCAGAGGCTGGATTTGAACCCTGGGATCTTCGACTCCAGTTGGGACCATGGAGTCACCAGTTAGACTGACCAATAGTTAAACTGGCCTGTCTGTGAAACTCCAATCCCGCAATAACTCATAGCTTTAAGCCGTCTGTTTAAAGGCTTAATGAATAACAATTTCCAGGATTTGATATCACACAGCCGTGGTTTTAAATACCACCTCTGCCGCGAAGCTCCCATCTTGCTTTGTGACTTTGTGCCATTTATGAGCCTCAGTTTCCCCACCCTGAACTGGAAAGATCTGAGAGTCTCTAGAACGGAAAGGTCCGTACAGAGAGGAGCATGGGGGCCCCATTTGGAGGTTACAAAGCTGTTTGGAGGCAGGGGCTAGACGAGGGGATCCTATTCACAGTTAGAGGCTCCGGAGGCTACCTCCCCGGAATTCCGCAGACACCAGTTCGGGACCCCTTCTGGGCCCTGGGCCAGGCCCAATCCCTCCCTCCCTCCTTCCCTCCTTCCTCGGTAAACTCCTTAAGGGGGTGGGGCTGCTGTTTTCTGAGACCGCCTTCATCCCTAAGATACCGCCTATGATTGGCAGTCTAACTAGGCCAGGTCATTTCCTAGCTCTGATTGGTCTAGACGCCCGTCCGTCGGCATACGGCCCCTCCCCCTGGGGAGAGACTTAAAGGGCCGGCTTTCTCGGCGGCCGCGGGATGCCCCCGCGCTGACCGCCATGGGCCCGAGCCCGCCCGCGTAGACGCGCCTGGGACGACCCCGTGCCACCATGTAAAACGGCGCCGCAGGCGGACGCTGGCTTCTCCGCCTGGGATCCCCTCCGCCCTGCCCCGGGCTGCAGGGCCCTAGATGAGGTGAGCGGGGAGTGGGCTCTGGGAGGGGGACATCGAGGTCCCTGGGGCTTCGACATCGGAAGGGGTGTGCACAAAGCCAGTACTCGGGCTCTTAGGAAGACTTCGACCCCGCCGTAGTGGCTTCGACCCCGCCGTAGGGCTTACTAGCACCTGAGAGGCAGGGATCTGACTCTGGGGAGGGGACCTGGCGTGGCGCAACTGCATCCCCCTCCGCAATCCGAGGTTAGGATTCCACTGGAGTGGGGTGGCGCGACCCGCTTCCCCTCTATCAGCAAGTATGGGCCTTCGGAGGCCGTGCCTTCAGCGCGTCTTATCCCCGCGGCGCCCAGGATGGAGACGGGGGAGGGGTTGGTCCCAGCTCTAGGCCCTAGACAATGGGGGTGCGCTGCACGGGTATCCCCCTTGAGTTATGTAACTGACTGTAGTTGCCATGGACACGGAGGGGGTGGCCCAGGGAGCAGCACAGAGGACCGGAGGCCCCCACAGAGGGCTTTACCTTGTCCATCCTCCTCTCCACCTTTGGGGATTGTGTGTCAGACCTCCGGAAGCTAGGGTACTGATGGGGGTACAGACTGTCTGGGCTTCAGCTTGTCCGTCTGCAATACAGACCCAGTCTGGGGCTTGCAGAGCTGGCCAGGGCCTTCTGGAGCTCAGTCCCTAACCCCCTCCCCCAGGGCCTCACCTTTCAGGAGCCAGGTTCAGAGGCCTGGATGGGCGCTCATTGGCATCTGCACCTTTTTAGATGCCTTCAGAGGCAGGCAGAATGTGCCCATTTGGTAAAAGTTAGTTAATGAGAATGTGTGCCTGAATGGATGGGTGGATGGATGGATGAATGTATGAATGAATGGGTTATGGAAGCCATAGCTGCTGTGAGCGGGGGTGGAGGGGTGGGGGGGATGGTCCTCATTTGCCACAATGTCCCCCCCCTCCAAGAAGCAGCCCTGGATTATACCACCTTCCCTATGGACACCTCTTGGGGTCAGCCGTAGCCATGTCCTTCTCTCTAGGACAGCCTAGGCTAGCCCAGGAGGGTGGCCAACCCCCAGGCAGGCACTGACTAGACAGACAAAACATCTTGGTGCTTGGCTGGCTCTGGCCATTTAGACAGCCCCTGAGATGGCTGTGCCCCCACTTGCAGGACACACCATGCTGACTGGGGTGACGGACGGGATCTTCTGCTGCCTGCTAGGCGCACCGCCCAACGCCGTGGGGCCGCTGGAGAGCGTCGAGTCCAGTGATGGCTACACCTTTGTGGAGGTCAAGCCTGGCCGTGTGCTGCGTGTGAAGCACGCGGGGCCTGCTCCAGTCCCCAACCCGCCTCCACTGCCGCCAGATGCTGCCCAGGGAGACCGATCTGGCTTGGTCCGCTGCCAGCGCCGAATTACCGTTTACCGCAACGGGCGGTTACTGGTGGAGAACCTGGGCCGGGCACCTCGAGCTGACCTCCTGCATGGGCAGAATGGCTCGGGGGAGCCGCCGGCCGCCCTAGAGGTGGAGCTGGCCGACCCAGCAGGCAGTGATGGCCGCTCAGGCTCAGGCAGTGCCGGGAGTGGCAGTGGTGGGCGACGACGGCGAGCCCGGCGCCCCAAGCGCACCATCCACATTGACTGTGAAAAGCGCATCACGAGCTGCAAAGGTGCTCAGGCCGACGTGGTGCTCTTCTTCATCCACGGTGTGGGTGGCTCCCTGGCCATCTGGAAGGAGCAGCTGGACTTCTTTGTGCGCCTGGGCTATGAGGTGGTGGCACCCGATCTGGCCGGTCATGGGGCCAGCTCGGCACCCCAGGTGGCCGCAGCCTACACCTTCTATGCGCTGGCAGAGGACATGCGTGCCATCTTCAAGCGTTATGCCAAGAAGCGAAACGTGCTCATTGGGCATTCATACGGGTGAGCCAGTGCTGTGGTGGGGCTAGCGGGGAGCAGTGGGGGAGGGTCACAGGGACTGGACACACATTTGCCCAACACTGACTTCTCTCCTTGAAGACTCTCATTTATGACTATAACAAGATAGCAATGCCCGCCTCCACTGCTGTTGTTTCCTATCCTTTTAAAGTGGTGTTTCACAGTCCCAGCACTAGTGACATTTGGATCAGGTCATTCCTCTCTTCGAGGGGCTTTCATGTGCACTGTAGGATGTTTAACAGGCTTCCTTAGCCTCTGCCTGCTGGTTGCCACAGGTACAGTGGCCCAGTGATGGTCATGACCATCAAGTGTCTTCAAAAAAAAAGGGGTGTCTTCAAATAATAGGTTCCCTAGCAGTCAGAATCATCCCTGGCTGAGAACCATTGTCTTTAAGTTAAAAAATCAGTTGCTCTGGGGCACCTGGGTGGCTCAGTGGATCAAAAATCAGTTGCTCTGGAGATCCCTTCCAAGGAAGGGGTAATTAGAATCCTATACAGTCTTTTTACAAGGGCACAGGTTCCTATAATTCACTCCCACTAAAGGGGTGATGCATGATACCATCCAGCATCAAGGTGAGTGTCCACTTATCAAAGACTGGGCCTGGGTGCCTGAACACTGCCAGGTGGTACCACTCATCTTTACCCAGGAGGAAAGGCAGGATCTGATCTGCTGGCTAGTTTGAGAACCACTGTTTTAGCGGTGTGGCCCATGCAATGAGACAAGACAAAGAAACGTTCCATATATTTCTGAATGAAAGGAAGCCAGGCTGGAAAGTAACACAGCTCCTGTTTGTTTATATGAGAACACCCCCAAAAGTGGATGTTTACACTAAATGTTTCCTTTGATTAAATGAGTACCCATCTGCGGTAGTTCCTGTGACCTCATAACAATGCTACGAGGACAGCCCAGTTACTATTTTGCAGATGTGGAGACGGAAGTTCAGAGAGGTTAGGTAATCTCCCCAAGGGCACACAGGGAGTCACTGGTACAGTGAAGGCCAACTGACTCTTGCTTGTATCCTGTTCCCCTTTACAGCTAGGGTCTGCAAACTTTTTCTTAATGGGCCAGATAGTAAATATCTTAGGACATATGGTCATCTCTTTTGGAGCCTCTTGCAACTCTACTGTCAAAGCAAAGCAGCAGCCATCATGGTAAACAAATGGGCGTGGCTGTGTTCCAATAAAACTTTATTTACTAAATAACTTACAAATTTACAAAATGGTAAACAGTTTACCAAAACAAATGGCTAGCCCACAGGCCATCGTTGGCCCAATGAACCCGACTTTTGAGGGAGTGAGGAGCTGGACTGTAAGGGCTCTTTGGGCTGTACCTTCCCAGCCTGCATAAGGCAGGCCATGTGCCGTGTCCAGAGACTGGGGACTGAGGATCCTCACAGGAGAAGGACAAGAAACAGGGACCTTCTCTGGGAAACCAAACAGTAGCAGCGTAATCAGAATGCTTTCTTAATACTTGGCAATAAGTCATTCTTACCACTTTGCGGGGCATGGCTGCTTTAAGGATCTGATGAAAGTTCTGGTTTTGAAGGGGAAAAAATTCACTCTCAACAGACACATAGTCTTATAGGTTAGAGGCACTCAAGATGCCTCCCTCCCCCCATCCCTCCCTCCCACCCAGTGCCAGTGGGCCCCAGGGGAAGAATGTTAGCCTTCAAGGACCTATCTCTGGGTGAAGGGAGGGCATTACCTCCCTCACTACCTGTATCCTGCTGACCAACTCCCTCCAACCCTCCACATCACCCATCTACCCACCTATGCATCCCCAGTGTCTCCTTCTGCACGTTCCTGGCTCATGAATACCCAGACCTGGTGCACAAGGTCATCATGATCAACGGCGGGGGCCCCACAGCCTTGGAACCCAGCTTCTGTTCCATCTTCAACATGCCCACATGTGTCCTGCACTGTCTATCACCCTGCCTGGCTTGGAGCTTTCTCAAGTGAGTCAACCTGGCCCCAGTGAACCCTGGCATCTCCCTGAGTTGGGGGGAGGGGAGGCTGTATTGCTGCTGGGACGGGCATCGGAGGTGCCCCTGGCGGCCAAGCTGGCACAAGGCCTCCAGGAGTGCATCCTCACCTCCCAGGGCTGGCTTTGCACGCCAAGGAGCCAAAGAGAAGCAGCTGCTGAAGGAAGGCAATGCGTTCAACGTGTCATCCTTCGTCCTGCGAGCCATGATGAGTGGCCAGTACTGGCCTGAAGGTGACGAGGTCTACCATGCTGAGCTCACTGTGCCCGTCCTGCTCGTTCACGGTATGCACGACAAGTTTGTGCCAGTGGAGGAAGACCAGCGCATGGCCGAGGTAGGGCCTTGGCACCAGAGCCATCACACGCACCCCAGGGGGATTCTGCCTTGTCTCCAGCCCCAGGGAAGGGAGAGGTTAGATTGAGAGTGCGATCCAGAACATGGGGCTGCCGTGGTGCCCTGCCCAGTTGGGATTTGTATAAGTGCCCAGGGATGCCATATGGAATTCTGGGAGAGGTCAGGCGGGGGATCTTTAGATCAGAGCCTACTGAGAAAGTGTCTTGGGATCCTCAGCACTGGGACTAGGTCTGCACCAGCAGTTCTTAGCCAGCAGGGATTCTGAGCCCCGGGAGACGTTCGAAATGTCTACAAACTTTTTTGGGTTGTCATGAGTGGGGAGGAGGGGCTTCTGATGTCTGGTGGGGGGAGGCCAGGGATGTTGCTCAGTGCCCTGTAGCGAACAGAATGGCTCCACAGCAAAGAATGTTCCCACCCCAAGTGTCAGTAATGCTAAAGTTGAGAAGCCCGGCACGAGAGACCTTGACTTGGCTTGAGAGACCTGGTCTTTCTATCTCGGTGATTCTCACTCAGCAGTGAATTTGCTCCCCAGGGATACTTGGCAATGTCTGGAGACATTGTAAGCTGTCCCCCTGTGGGGTGGGGGAGTGGGACACTGCTACTGGCATCTGGTGGGTCCCGGCCAGGAATGCTGCCCAACAGCCTACAGTACACGGGACACCCCGCACCACAGAGAATCGTCCCAGCGTATGTGTCAGTAGTGCTGGGATTGAGAAAATCTTCTCTGGATGTACTGTAGCCACGTCATAAATGTTGAATGAATACTGAGGTCAGCAGGCTATCCTCCACCTCCGCCTTTGAGTAGAAGTAGAGGGATGAAGGGTAGGCCACAGGAGAGACTTCCTAAGACTGCAGGCCTGGTGTGGATGGGCTTGGGTGTACCAGGGCAGCCTGCCTTTGCCATCCTGAACCTGTGCCCCCACCCCTGCCCCCGCCTGCAGATCCTGTTGCTGGCCTTCCTGAAGCTCATCGATGAAGGCAGCCACATGGTGATGCTGGAGTGTCCAGAGACGGTCAACACGCTGCTCCACGAATTCCTGCTCTGGGAGCCCGAGCCCTCGCCCAAGGCCCTGCCCGAGCCCCTGCCTGCGCCCCCAGAAGAGAAGAAGTAGCCGCTGGGCCGGCCGGGCATCGCTTGGTAAGCCAAGGAGCAGCAGGAGGAAGCCAGGGGCCGCCCCCACGTCCGCAGCGCGGACCACCTGGGCGGGCTGTTCGCTCCGGTGGGCGGAGTCAGGTCAGGGAGACGCCCCCAGGCCCCCAGGCCGGCTGGGTAGGGCATGGCGTTCTCGGGAGCCAAGTGGGTACACCGCTCTCCACTTCCATCCTGCCGGACCCATCGGTGTTTTGGGGTCGGAGCCGGAACCCCCGTGGAGGATGACCTTGTACAGAAGCCCCTGTCCCTCAACGCCGCTCTCTGTCTTCCGTGTCAGCCGTGCTTGATCCTGGGACCCTCAGGGCCCCGCCTCATTGCCCGAGACCCTCCCCACCCCCCATTTCTTGGCGCTGGGAGCTCTTGTTGCCCAAGTGGGGGGGAGGGAGAGGGGGGCTGGCACCACCGAACCTGCACATCTCAACTTGTAACTCAATAAAAAGAAGTGACAATCTGAGTCTCTGGAGGACCTGTGCTGGGTGATGGCAGGGCAGAGTCGTCCTGAGCCTCAGTTTCCCCGTCTGCAGACTGGGCTGATGCAGGCGCCACCCCCTCACGGCTGACTTGCAGAGAAGTGAGGGCGTTGGCTGTCCAGGCTTCCTTCCCGAGTTCTCCCTCCCTCCTCAGAATGCAGGGGCTGCTTGGGCAGTATTCCCAGAACAGAGGCAGATGGTGAGCTCCGGGTCCCTGGAAGGCGGGAGGCCGTCCAGCTGAGGTTCATACAGGGGTTAAGGTGAGCATCAGCAGACGTTGCATGGGCTGGAGCAGCCATAATGGAGGGCCACCTGTATACAAAGCCCTGTGCCAAGTGCCTGACGCCATCGTTTCATTGAATCCCTTTTATGCCGCGCCACTCAGCAAGTCGGTACCTCTTACTATCCCATTGTATCTTTCAACCTGGTTTAGGGTCGCTTTTGCCATGAAGATAGTTTTTGTTCTGTTTTTTTGTTGTTGTTGTTGTTGTCGTTGTTGTTGTTTTGGGTTTTTTTTTTTAAGCCAACGAGTCTGCCTTTCTTGCCTGGCAGGATTTCCTGCCCTACAGCCATGCTCTTACTCCTCTATATTTTCTAATGTCTGTATCTCAAGGGTATAACTCTGGCTTGTGTGAACGGTGCAGGGAGAGCATCATCCCTTTAAATTACTACCTCTTTGGTCCTCTCCGCACTGGTTTGTAAGTCCACCTTTAGTTTAGACCGGAGTTTTCCTGGTGGCACTGTTTTCCACGAGCAAATTCTTTTGTAAAAAAAATACTGTGTTTGTTTATTTGAGAGTGCGGCACATGGCGGGGGAGGGTGGGCAGAGGGAGAAGCAGTTCTCCCTGCTGAACAGGGAGCCCGATGGGGGACTCCATCCCTGGTCCCTCAGATTAAGACCTGGATGGAAGTCAGACACTTAACTGACTGAGCCACCCTGGTGCCCTTCACTAGCAAATTCTGGAGACATTTTTAATTGTGGCAACTGGGGGTGGGAGGAAGTGGGCGGAGCCCACTGGCATCTAGTGGGTGGAACCCAGGGATGCTGCCCAGACACCGAACAACGCACAGGACGGCCCCTACCTCAAAGAATAATTTGGTCTCAAACGTCAGTAGGGTCCACACTGGGAAATTCTGTTGGACAAATCTCATCTCTCTTTCTTTGTGGGGGGTGGGGGTGTCTGGATTCTTTCCCAGTGACTTCTCTGTGAATTCCTGGGCACATGGCACACTTTTAATTGCTATCACTTTATCAAGAGACTTGGTGTCTGCGGGCCTCCCAGTCTTATACATGAGGACAGGGAAGTTCAGAGAACTGTCCTCAGTTTGGTCAAAATGGTAGAACCCAGAGGCACATGGGTGGATCTGTCGGTTAAGGGTCAGACTCTTCATTTCAGCTCAAGTCATGATCTCAGGGTCCTGGGCTCAGACCCCATAGGGGGCTCCTGTTCAACACAGAGTCAGCTTGAAATGCTCTCTCTCCTTCTGTCCCTCCCACAGCTAGCGCGCGTTCTCTCTCTTTAAATAAACAACTAAAATCTTTTAAAAATAAATAAATAAAATGGTAGAGCCCAGCCCCACTTCAGAGCCCAGGCCCCTAATTACCATACCAGCCATTCCCCAAGAGTAGCCAGGAGCTCTGCCTCCAGGAACTGAAGCAGGTGGAAGGAGCAACGGTTACACCCGCCCCCTGCAGGACCTGGTTGGCTGAGCCAGGATGATGGGCAGATGGTCAACCCAATGAGACGGCGGATCCTCCCAGATCTCTAAATACACTAAATGCTTTTAAGAAGCAACTTCCAGAAAATAAAACGATCCCGTCAGCACCTCACCAGGATGGCAGCTTGGCATTTACTAAAACTCTTAACATATGGGGAGTCTGAAATCGCATAGCATCCCCAGGAAATCAGTTATTTATTGCCTCTTAGAGCGGGAAGAAACAGTCTCAGAGAAGCAAGGGAGACCCGAGTAGCACAGCTACCCCGAAGAATGCTGCTCGCTCACCCATAACCCCAGTCGCCCTCCCGGGCTCTGCCCACAGCTCACCACACACAGTCGGCCCCTCAACAGCGTCAGGGCGCCTCCCTTCCGGGAGATTTCCCACCTGCAGGGTTCTGTGCCCCACACTGTATATCCTGCCTCTGTTTACTCCCGTCTCCACCATGACCCCCTGAGGTAGGACTTGTCATTGTCCCCACTGTACAGCTAAGGAAACGGGAGTCTCAGAGAGACACATTATTGGTCCGAGGTCCCATAGTTGGGAAGCAGAGAAATCTCTCTTGATCTTGGCCAATTTCCCCAGCCCATCCCACAGATGAGTCCCTGTGTCTGGGAGATAAAAGTGGATCACAAAGACAGGACAAAACTGCCAAAGCACTAGCACCTTCTGAAGCCCTGGAATGTTCCAGAGATCCTTGGGTTCCCTACTTGTTCTCCCATGACGGGAAGCTCCAGAAGTTCCGTCTGTAACAAAGTCCTCCCTCAGCTGGAGGGGAAGATACAGGTCGCTGCCCGCCCACCCCTTACCCCCTGGCAGCCTTCTGGAGATGGGTGGTTGCCGTCACCACGGGGCAGACATTCAAACACCCTGATCTCTACCTAGGCTAGGGGCTAGCTCCCCCGGGACTCAGCCACGCGCCTGGATGTCCTGCGGCCGCAGCTCTCGCTCACCCTCAGCCAAGAAGACAAGGAGGGCGCGGTGCAGCAGGTGTACCCCCAAGCGCCGGCGCCGGGTGGCTGGCCAGCCGGCCACGACTCCGTAGCAGTGTCCTTGTTTCTGGTTCGTCAGTGTCTGGATCCCTGGAGAGAGGAGGGGTCAGGGGCATCCCTGGAAACTGCTGGCAAATGTGACAGCGACCCCCACTGTGTATTGCTCTTAAGCAAGGACAAACCAACAGAGCAAACAAAATATGTATGAGTGCAGGTACAGAGTTGGTGCTCAATAATTGTTCATTGGATGAATGAATGAGCAGCTCTGAGAGGAGAGGGATGAGGTAATCAGTAGATCAAAGGTCCCTCTTGTGACTCCTCCCCCTGCCCCATGGGCCAGGCACCTACCTAGAGCAGCCACGAGACAAGCCTCTCGAGTATAAGCCTCCACAGCAACCACGTGTTGGAAGCAATGCAGGGAGACCACACCACGGCCACTGGCCCAAATGTCCAAGATCTGGTGCACTTTGGGGCAGGCCTGGGGGACCAGGGTGGGGTCAGGGGGTCTGCCCTCCCATCCCCTCCTCCCTTCACTTCCCCGTGGCCCAGCTGTCCCTGCTGTGCCCCTGATCTCTAGCCCCACACCTGCTTTCCTGGCTGCCGACGGAGCCTGAGGGCCTCCCAGAGGTGGACATCTGGCCGGGCCCGCGTCCCTTTCCCCACATAGAAGATGGCACGGACAAAGGTCCGAAGGCGTTCAGCTGGGGTCAGCGAGAAGGCGCGAGCTGGCAGGTCTTGAGTCTCCCTGGATGAGGGAAGTTGCTCAGAGAGGACAGTTGCCCCAGAGACAGTTTCTAAGTTCACAGAGCAACCGGAATCCATGTCCAGTGAGCCCCATTTTCTAAGGCAGAGAGTGGCGGATGCTCCCCGGGGATACTCAGCAGCTTGAACTGGGTCTAACCAACCTTTTCTATATACAGAAGGTTGTATCCAGACAGGGCCAGTCCCCCTTTTAAAGATACAAAGCAAATAAGAACCAATCCCTGAATTTTTCAGCTCCCACCTCATCATGGAGTCATCCCTGCTCCAAGTACCTGGGGTCCAATAGCAGATACGTGAAACTGGACTTCGCGAGCCCCTCCCGCCACCTGCTCTTGGGATCTGGCCGCTCAAACTGCTGCGCCAGTTCGTCCTCATCTGCCTGGGCATCTGGGATACAGCCTGTCCGCAGGGCTTCGGCCAGCTCTGGGCTGCGCCCTGCAAAGTCTGAGCCCCAGATTGGGGAGGCGGGAGGACTGAGTCAAGGCAGGGAGAAGAAGGGGCTGTTTCCCCAGAGACAAAGAGTAAAAGAGGCAGGACTGAGAGACAGGGTTCTCTGGGAACTCCCAGAGGCTCCTTGCACTCTGGAAGCCCCGATCAGACTAACCGGGAGCAGCAGCACGGGTTTCTTCCAGCCGCCGGAGGTAGTACGGCCGAGTGAAGGGTGTGATGGGGCCGGGGCTCTCGCCAAGCGCTCGGAGCCCTCGCAGCAAATCCAGGTCAGACACCACAGGGACCAGAGGGCACCAGCAAGAGGGGATGGGGTCCCTGTCACCTGTGGAGCTCCCCTCGTCCTCCGTCAGCCAGAGGGCAGCCACATCACTGTCGAGGGACACCTCTCCATCTTTTAGGAAGCGGGAATCGGGGAGTCCTGGCGGTGATTCCCGAGGAGGGCTTGAGGCAGAGCTCCCATCTGGGAGGGATATGGGGGAGGGGGAGGCATCTGGAGAGGTCAGAGTCAGGGCCTGCAGACGGGTATTTAGTTCTGCCTCCCTGTCTGCTCTGGCAGTTCGATGCACCAGTGGAGGGGTACCTGGAGAGCTGGGCATTCTCTGGGAAGGTCGAATACCAGGCAGGAATCCCTGCTTGGTCTGGGGTAGTGACCTAGCCCAGGAGGAGGTATGTGGGGCTGGGTCTTCAGTTCCAGAAGCTTCAATCGCAGTGACGAAGGAGCTATCTGAGCTGTAGTCCCATTGTCCTGGGGGTTGCTCCAAGCCGCTATCCTGGTCAGCAATCTCAGGTTGGGCAAGGAGGCTGGGGAGTCTGGGGCTGGCTTCCAGGCCCATGTCCCTGCCAACACTTCCGCCCAGTGCTGTGGAGGCCTGCGTCACACTGGGAGGTCCAGAGGGCCTGGTGTCCAACCCTTTTCCCCAGGGGTCTGGGCCTAAAGTAAGGGATGAGACTGAGTCAGAGGGAGTGAAGAGAGCCAGAGAAAGAGATGGGGGTTGGACCAGACAGAAGGAGGCAGCTGGAGTCGCAGGAGGGAGAGTCGGAGGCAGACAGCTTACCAGAGACAATGCACCTGAGACAGAGCCAGAGTGGACATCAGCGGGACACTCAAATCTGGATCAGAGGTTAAGCCCCCCAGTAAGCGCAGGCCCCACGTACCGTCAAGCTCGGGCTCAAGCTCAGGCTCCTGGCTCTCTGTCCCGGTCGGGGTCGAGATCTGGGTCGGAGTCTGGAACTCCCGAAGGAGTCGCATGCAATCATGGTGCCCCTGCTGTTCTGCCAGGTCCAGCGGCCGCAATCCGTCCTGTAGCGGCGCGGTCAGCAGGGGGCACCCGAGGCCCTCTTCCCACCCTTCCTCCCTCCCTCCCTTGCTCCCTCCAGGTTCGCCCTGCTACTGCAGGAGCGGGACTCCCACCTGGTCTCGCAGCGCGGGGTCCGCTCCGTGGCCCAGCAGTAGCTCCAGGCCACGGCGACAGCCCCAGGCGGCAGCCACGTGCAGCGGCGTCAGTGCCTCGACCGAACTGGGACAGGAGCAGAGGAGGGGTCAGGGGAAGAGGGAATGTGATCGCCGCCTCCGCACCCCGGAACCTTGGCTCTCGGGCTCCTATTGCCACTCTCCAGCCAGAGACACCATCCCCGGATCCTAGACACTGCGTCCTCGGCCAAATTCAAACCTCACACCCCAGCCCCTCGACCTAGGATCCTCAGGAACCGCCCCCCATCCCCAAGCCCCACCCTTGGACACCGAGTCTCCGCCCCGGACTGTGGGATGCCCTCTCCCAGTGGGCGGCCGAGGCCCTCGGACTCGGGAGACCCCTCCCCTCACCCCGCCCTGGGCCTGGCCCCATCTCACCGAGCGTTGGCGTCCCCGCCCCGGCTCAGCAGGGCTTCTAGACACCTCAGACCGCGCGGGTGGCGGGCTCTGGCCGCCAAGTGCACGGCTGCCGCGCCATCCGCTAGCAGCAGGTTTGGGTCGGCGCCGCGGCTCAGCAGCTCCTCCACGGCCCTACGGAGTGGGAGGTCAGAGTGGACCGCGACCCTCGCCCCGTCTCCGGCCCGGCCCCTCACCCTCCTCACCGCGGCTCCATCTCCCGCAACGCTGCCCGAAGCCGCTGGGCCAGGCGCGCCGCCGCGTCCATGCTGGGTCTGTCCCGGAGCCCCACGGCCTTGCCCGCCGAGTTCCAATTTCCCGCCGCGGCCTTGTGCGCACGCGCCGCCCCGCCCCCCGCCTCGGGTGTCCGTGGGACGGCGCCGCGCAGTGTCCCCAGCCAAGCCGACCTGCGCCGCACCGGCGTCCACATCGGGGTTCTCGAGCTCTAGTGCCTACGGGGACCATGACACCGAGTGGCACTCAAGCAGGGCCTGGGGCCGTCGATAAGGCCGGGGCGGGTGGAGGCCACCAAGTGTGTCATTATCTCCTGTCAAAAGCAGGGAAATGCGAACTCTCCCTGAAGGAGGGTGTGGCGCTGCCTCCCAGGGTCTGGAGATGCCCACAGGGTATTAGGTCTCCCAAAACGTTTTGCCCAAGGGGGCTTCCGTGGACGAGCACAGCCTGGACACTCTGTAAAGCTTCAGTTAACAGCTAACGCCTCTATCTTTGTGTGGCCCGTTTCCACTCCCAGGGAAACGGGAGTCCACTACTTTGAAGCGCTGGGCCGCTGAGGGCCTTAATATTCCCATCTGCGAAATGGGAGAATCATCTCTTCCAGGCTGTTGTGAAATGGAACGAGTTTCACCACAAGGACCTGGCCCAATAAATAATAAGTGCCCAATAAATGCTCATAGGGAGGAAAATAAAGCTGTTTCTGTTTTATAAATAGAATCTAGTTGCCAAACTTTTTGCACAATCGCTCATCATCCAGGAAGATAGCTGATGTACACCTGTTGTATCTGTCTCTGGTCTCCCTTCCTCTGGGGAAAACCCATACTATTTCCTGAAAGAGCTGTAATCCCTTCGTGGATTAGAGGCTTGATAAATCCTGGTGGATCAGACCATCCCACAACTCTAGCCCATGACTGGCCCAATGACCAGGCAAGGCCTGTTCCATGTAGGGGCCCTCCCTTCCCTGGGCTGTAGTCTGAGGAGTGATCACAGCTCTCCCATGGTTTGGGAGAAAAGCAGGGCACACTGAACACCAATCACACAAGATACTTCAGCCCACCCCAATGGCATTATTGTCTGAGTAACTGAATACAGCCAAGCCTGAAGCTGCCCTTCGCTTTTCATCCACGAGAACCAAACCATTGCCCTTTCTCTTCGGCCAGTAGGTTTTCTGTCACTTGCAACCAAAAAGATCCTAATTAACACAACGTAACTGTTGTCGACCTGGGTCAGGGATTCTCAGATTTTTATTCTGAGGACAAGAAGCACACAGAGAAGAACAAAACTTACAGTAAACAAACCAGCAGTGGGAGGCGGGCCGGAAAACTTAGGGAATGGGTGCCCAGGGTCCCAGGAGCCTCCCGGAACCCTCTCCCACCAGGGTGCCATTAAGCCCAGTTTGAAAACCATTCTCTAAGCCAAGGGCTTCACTGCACGAGAAGGCGGGGATGTACAGGGATGGTTCAGACGGTGGCTTCGACCTCGGTGGCTTCGTCGTCCTCCTCCAGCAGGCTGTAGGAGGCATGACTCTGGCAGGGCCGCTGCAGTGGATGAGCCAGCAGCTTGGCCATACAGTTGTGCAGCTCAAGGGCCGGCCCAGCCAGTGCCACCTCATACTTGTAGCTGGTGCCCTTGGTATCCAGGCTGCCCATGAAGGCAAACATGTCCTGTGGGGCCGGGGAGGGGCTGTTCAGCCAGAGGATCCCCTGATGGACCCTCTCCACCCCTGGAAGGCTTCCCGGAGGAGAGGGCACCAAGGATGGGTTCTGAAGGATGAAGAGGATTTTTCCAGAAAGAAACAGTCCCATGTTCAGCAAATATTCCCTGCCACCCACCCAGGGGTAGGGACCCCAAGAAATCTCAGTCCTGGAGCCCCTAGTTTGGAGACACAGTCAGATGCAGACGACCTCCGGCCCCCACGCTAATCATCCCTGAGGATAATCTGGGGGTAGATGGTTTGGGTGCTGAGGTAGGAGGAGGAGCCAATCGCAACTCCCCCTATTCACAGTTGGGTAAACGGAGGCTCAGAGGTAAGTGGCCTAATCAATGTTCTTTAGCTAAGTCTGGGCTGGGATATGAAGGACCAGCAGCCTAGGGAGGCAAGGCAGGAAGGGCACTCCACGCAGAGAGCATGGTGAAAGCAAAGGCAGACCGGAGAAGCCCCCACTAGCTCACAGCAGACATGTAGAGATGGTTGTTGAATGAGCTCAGATCCGTGATTCAGCAGGGCGAGGGCTCCAGGGGTGCAAAACGGAGGTGGCTTCTGAGACACCCCACCTACACCCTCCCTGCCACCCAGACGCACAGCAGCCTCTCACCTTCCAGCTCATTTCCTCTTCCTTCTCATCAGCGCCATTGTGGATGTAAACAACATCAAAGAAAAAGTATGGGCACTGGAACATTTTCTGCAGGGAAAGAATGCCAGCCTTCGGGGCGTGAGTCACCCCCTGCCCCCATGACCGTAATTCCCCAGATTCTGCCTTGGACCCTGGGAACCTGCCCATAGGCACCCCAGCTCTTGTGATCAGAAAGTCCCTCCTGGTGTCTAAGCAGCCATTCTGCTGGCTGCAGCTGTCCCTCCCTTTCCCCAGCCTCACTCACCTTCATGGGCTCCGTCAGGGAGAACTGGGGCTGGCAGGGCGGACGGCTATAGACTAGGATGGTGCGGACCACGTACGGGGGTGGAATTGTCCGCACGTTCTCGGTAACGGGAAGCTCAGTCTTCTGCTGGCTGCGTAGTGGAGGGTGGGGAACAGGTCAGAGCACGCTCCGGGGATCCCCCGCTCTTGTCACCCTCGGAGAGCCTGGGCCTTCACTGGGCACGCAAAGCCCACATGACTGCTCCCTCCGAGCCTCCCCCTATGCTGTTCCCTCTGCCCAGACTGCCTCCCCACCCTCACCCTTCTGCCTGACCTCTCCTACTCTATCAGGGGGACTCTGCAGACCCCAAAGGTGGAGCCCACTCTGACCACCCTCACCATCCTGAATATCCCCCATCATTGACCTGACTTGGACATGTCCCCCAGGCCAGAAGAGTCTAAGGCTGGGACCTGATCTTATTTCATAAGTAAGCACCCATGTCCCCAGCTGGCCACGGCTGGATCTCACATTGGCAGAGAGCACTGGGCAGACAGAGAGCAAAGGTCTTTAATATGTGAAAAGCAAATCTGATCATCAATAAGAAAAAAGCCACTATTGGGGCACCTGGGTGGCTCAGTGGGTTAAGCCGCTGCCTTCGGCTCAGGTCATGATCTCAGGGTCCCTGGATCGAGTCCCGCATCGGGCTCTCTGCTCAGCGGAGAGCCTGCTTCCTCCTCTCTCTCTCTCTCTGCCTGCCTCTCTGCCTACTTGTGATTTCTCTCTGTCAAATAAATAAATAAAATCTTTAAAAAAAAAAAAAAAAAAAAAGAAAAAAGCCACTATCTCCCTATAAACACAGGCAAAGGGGACAAATGGACAAATCACAGCAGGAATACTGAATGGTTTACAAATGAATAAATAAGGCTTCGGGCGCCTGGGTGGCTCAGTGGGTTGGGCCGCTGCCTTCGGCTCCGGCTCCGGTCATGATCTCGGTCATGATCTCGGGGACCTGGGATGGAGTCCCACATCGGGCTCTCTGCTCAGCAGGGAGCCTGCTTCCCTTCCTCTCTCTCTGCCTGCCTCTCTGCCTACTTGTGATCTCTCTCTGTCAAATAAATAAATAAATAAAATCTTTAAAAATAAATAAATAAATAAAATTTAAAAAAATAAATAAAAAAGGCTTCAAGAAAAGCACAGTGAAAGTAACAGGTGGCCGCTAGCCTCTATCAGACAGCCAGAACCTTCGGCAGCATGAAGAACCCTGGTGTCTGGAGAGGTATGCAGGGTTGGTTTCTGGCAAAGTCTAGCAGGTTAAAAATACACACCCCTTTGGCCCAGCATGTCTTCCACTGGGAATTTACAGGATGGATTCACTTGCAAAATTTGCCAGAACCACTGTACCAGGTTAATCATGATGGAAAAGGCAAAACAGGATCTGTGTCCACCATTAGGGGGCAGGTAAAAGCAGAGGCTGGACTACTAGGGCCCCGAAGCTAAGAATGGCTTTTACATTTTTTTTAAATGGTTGGGGGAAGAAAAATCAAAAGAACATTTTGTGACACGTGGAAAGGATATGAAATTCAAGTTTCCGTGTTCATCAAGAATGTTTTGTTGGGGACACAGCCCCGTGCACAGGGATGGTTTGTAACTGCCTTCAAGTGACTCAGGCAGAATCCAGTCATCAAGACAAGGCCATATGGTCTGCAAAGCTGAAAATATTTACTGCCCAGCTCTTTATAGAAAAAGTGTGCTGCCCTGTGGGTTAAAACAACGGAGTGGGGGACCTCAGGGCCATCACATGAGTGACACAGAAGGAGAGTTGCAGCAAAGGTGGTACTTACATGAGGCTGAAGAGACCTTCCAGATCTGGCAGAGATGCTAAGGAGAAGGCTGGTGGCAGAGCACGGGTAGGAAGCGGCAGGAGGCTTCCCTCATCCTGATGCCGGGAGAGCCCAGGCACCTTCATGCCTGGTGCAGGAGATGCGCTGTGTGACCCTGGCCCAGTTGCTTGCCCTGTCTGAGCCTGTTTTCCCTCAGTATAGATCACAAAACAGGAGGCTAACACCGGATGCCCTGAAAACACTTGGTGGCTCAAAGCTCCTCTTTCCCTCACAGCCAGGGCAGCAGTCTTCACAATGCAAGAGCCACAGGTGTCCCAGTCCCCTAGCCCCCGACACTCAGAAGTGTTTTGTAACATCATTTTCCATCTAAGTTTGGGGCTGCACGTGAGCCGTTTGTGTTCAAATTAGCATAAAATGTGCTGTGCCCAGGCTACAGGGGCTGTAGCAGTGATTGTAACTCCTCAATCCCATATTGCTATTTATTGAGCACCAACTGTATACTTGGCCCTTCATAGAATGTTCCCCATGTGAGTGGTTTTGACATCTAGAGTCCAAATCAGCTGGTTTTGTTTCTGTACCAGGACTTGATCTTAACAGCAACCCCCCTGGGGAAGGAGGTTTCGTGCCTCCCTTTTCACAGATGAAGAAACAGGTTCAAAGAGGGGACTTGCCCAAGTCTGTCATAGCAGAACACGGATCTGGACCTGAGCCAGTCTCAGCCAGCCCACTCCACGGCTCAGGCTTCTGGGGTGCCAGGACAGCCAAAGCCCCTCCACATGGCGTCCCTGCCTGGAAGGATACTGAAGGTGGAGCAGGAAGCCGTCTCCAGGTCATAGAGGCAGCTGCAGAGTTCGCGGGGATCAGAGGTCAGGCCGGACAGCTACGGGGAAGCACAAACCTCAGCGAGGCGCCTCCCCACCCCAACAGAACCCCTAGGCACCCGAGCCCTGCCCCAGGCTCACCCAGGCGATGTCATCATTCACCACCACCAGTGCAAACTCATGGCTCTTGTCGATCTTATGTTTTGTCCGCACAAACATTTCGATCATCTTCTGGGAGACATTGAGGGCGTTGGTTTTGGAGCTGGGGAGGGAGAGAGAGTAAGGGGGGTGGTTAAGGTAAGGCCTCTGGCCTGGAGGGTGTCTCTTCACCTGCCAATCCTGGGCAGCCCTCTGCTAGCCTCAGGGTTAGGCACTACAGGCCCAGGTCAGGTCATGCGGTGGGGAGATGGCAAAGCCCAGCGCCCACACCGCCCCGGCTTTTGCCCTCGCCAAATGGGGTTCCTCTGGCCAGCCTGGGTCTCACAACTGATCCCCAGGAGGTCTCCCCCAGGCCTTCATTCAGCCACAGATGCCTAGAGGTGGCAGCAAGGGGAAGGCGGGCTTGTCCTCAGCATCCCCCAGAGCTCCCTGGACTCTACCCAGGCCCGGTCACCAACTCCACAGAGACTCAGCTGTTCAGGGCAGCGGCTTCGGGATCACCTAGGCCTGGGTCTGAATTCTCGCTCTGCCTATCCACTGAGGCCTTGGGAAAGTCACTTCACCTCTCAAGAGTTTCTGAGTCACTGCTGTGCTGTGAGAGGTACATGGCAGCTCTCACAGGCTTGGATAGGAGCCTTGGTGGAGCTTCTTCAGAATCAGTTGCCATTGCTACTATTACAGGGCCAGGCCCCAGTCCCCAGGCCAGGCCAAGCACTGGGAGTCTCAGAGAGAGAGAGAGAGCCCTGAGTTTTTGGAGCTGTCTACCCCCCCAACCCCACCCCAAACCACGGCTGCATAATTTAAGCCCCCAAATGTTCCTCTCACCCATTGAATGACTCCAGCTTTGACAGGGACATTTCCTCTGACAGGTCCAGGCAGATGATCTGCAAGAAGTTCCGAGGGAGGTGAGGGCACTGTGGCTGGCAGTGCCTAGCAAGTGGACACTAACACTGGCCCCCACTGCACTCTGGTGGCCCTCTCCAAGCAGCTCTGTCTGAAAAGGTGCTTATTGGGGTGACCCCCGAGTCCCAGCCAAGAAACCTACTTTGGAAGACAGCGGATCAGGGAAAAGAGCACTAGATCAGGAGTCCAGGATTGCAAGTGAATAAAGGAGCCAGAGAATGCCTGACACAGAAACAGGGAAACAAAGGTAGAGTGGGCTGAATTGTGTCCCTGCTTCCACACAGACAGGCCCACCGGGAACATCAGAACGTGACTTTTTTTGGAATTAGGGAATTTGTTGATGGAATTAAGAGAAAGATCTTGAGATAAAATAAAGATCCTGATCTGAGGTGCCTGGGTGGCTCACTTGACAGGTGAATCCAACTCTTTTTTGTTTGTTCAAAGATTTTATTTTATTTTATTTTTTAAATTTTATTTATTTATTTGAAAGACAGAGATCCCAAGTGGGCAGAGAGGCAGGCAGAGGGAAAGGAAGAGAAGCAGGCTCCCTGCTGAGCAGAGAACCCGATGCAGGACTCGATCCCAGGACCCTGGGATCATGACCTGAGCCGAAGGCAGAGGCTTTAACCCACTGAGCCACCCAGGCGCCCCTCAAAGATTTTATTTACGTATTTGTGAGAGAGAGAGAGCGTGCATGCGCAAGCAGGGGGAGTGGCAGGCAGAGAGAGAAGAAGCAGGCTCCCCGCATGCAGGGAGCCCAATGCGTAACTCAATCCCAGGACCCCTGAGCCAAAGGCAGACGGTTACCCCCACTGAGCCACCCAGGCACCCCCTAGCATCCAACTCGTGATTTCAGTTCGTGCCATGGTCTCAGGGAAGATCACAAGATCCAGCCCTCCATCAGGCTTCCTGCTCAGCAGGGAGTCTGCCTGGTATTCTCCCTCTCCCTCTGCACCTCCCAAGACCCTCTCCCTAGCACCCCCAGCCAGTTCATGCTCTCTCTCAAATAAATAAATAAACCTTAAAAACAAACAAAAAAACAAAAAACCCTGATCCAATGACAAGTGTCCTTATAAGAGAAAGAAGGTTCAGAGACACAGACAGGAAGGCCATGTGAAGACAGAGGCAGAGGCCAGGGAGATGGGGCTACACGCCAAGGATATGTGCTACCCCCCTCATGCCAGAAGATGCAAGGAAGGATCTTTCTGTACAACCTCCAGAGGGACCATGGCCCTGCCCATACTTTGATTTCAGACTTCTGGCCTCCAGAAGAGTGAGACAATGAATTTCTGTTGTTTTAAGCCAGCTGTCCAGCCTGACCTCTGATCCCCTAATTTGTTGTGGTAGCCCTAAAAAACTCCTACAAAGTCACTGCAGAGTGAATCCCAAAAAGCAAGAACATTAAACATAAGGTTTCCCAGCACCTCATGGCCACAGGCCAAGCCCCTCACTTACCACCTTCTCTGGACAGTTGACCCTTGGTGTCCGCACCTGGACTTCAGGAGCTGTTGGGGGCACCTGCCAGGGCTTGGGGCCAGCTCCTGGAGGATTGGGGGTCCCATCGTCAGCACTGGCCGCCTCGCCCTCACCCTCACTGCGGCTGCCCACACTGGCCTGGGCTCCCAGTGCCCGGTCCTCTGCTCCTTCAGGGTTGGAGCGGGTTCGGGGCCTGGGCTCAGCTGACTGCTCCTCTTCCTCTTCTTCCTCCTCCTCCTCCTCCTCTTCTTCCTCAGTGGGGCTGCTGGGTTCTGCCACTTCCATGGCCCCTAAGTGGCTGGATGGAGCAGGGCTGGGGGAAGCCAGGATCCTCCCCTTATGGGTTTTAAAAACATGCGGTTACTGGACAGGACAGAGCATGAACCACCTAATGACTGTAAAAATCACTTCTTTCCCGGCCTGTTTCCTTATCTTCAGAATGAGTGCCTGGCATCCCATTTTTTTTTCTGTAGCGCTTAACCCACGCCCCCCTTTCCCTTGGCGAATGAACAAATCTGGCCACTAGGAACGCCTGAGAGATGTGGCATAACCCAATACAGGTCAGTGAGAGGCAGTTCTGGGGCTTCAGATAGTGCCACTAGGGAAGAGGGTCTCCTCAGATTTGCAGAGCTGGGAGGAGAGAAGTCAAGAGCTGTCAGGAGCCTCTATGCCTCCAAGAGGGGAAAGAAACCCTGCTTGAAGTGATGCTCACCTAGAAAACAGCAGCTAGACCTCTGTGCACCTGGATCCAGCTATGCCTGAAACCAATAAAGGAAACCTCATTTAAAATAGAATCAGGAGAGGGGTGCCTGGGTGACTCAGTGGGTTAAAATGGAATCAGGAGGCCAAAAGGGGAACTCTCACCCTCTACCACAATGGCAGACCCTAACAGGAAAACAGATATTGCAGTCCCAAAAGAAAAAAGACTATACTAACCCAGCAAGGAAATTAAACATTTTCTCCTTCCCTGGCAACAGCCCAACCAATGACAGACTCACAATTCAGCCAGTGAAAAGCCACTAAACTTCAATTCCCAATTTACTCCAATAGACTTTAGGTTTATAGCAGCCCGTCCCAACTCCCCTTCCTCTATAAAAGAGCACTCCTCTCCTTTGTTCTGGACTTGTCTAAGGTTTTGTTATACAGCTTGTGCATCCTGAATTGTAATTCTCTGCTATTCCCAAACAAAGCTCTTCTCTGCTGGTAAAAATGACAGTTTTCGTTTTAAGGTTAACAGAATGGGGTGCCTGGCTGCCTCAGTCGTAGAGCATGCGACGCTTGTTCTTGGGGTTGTGAGTTCGAACCCCACCTTGGGTGTACGGATTGCTTAAAAATAAGAAAGGAAAAAAAAAAAAAAAAAAAAGACTAGCTCTGGGATTCTCCCCAGCGGGGCACTAGGCTGCCTAGAAGGTGTCTGTGCAAAGGAGGGGGCACGAATCTACGTGTTAAAGGTCCCTTGGAAAAAAGACAGGACGCCAACAGTTTGCCAATCTGGGATGGGGTGTGGGCTTCGGGGGATGGTCTTTGAACGGCTTGTAACCCCCTCAATCTCTAAGGAAAACAATGATTTGGCTTCAGCAAGAGGGATGAAGACTAGCCTGCAGGAGAAACCAGAGTTTTCCAGAAACGGAATCCCCAAGGAAGGCTAGGGGCTGGACCTCTAGGGACGGGAACGCAACCACCCAACCTCTTCTCACCGTAGCCTGTGCCTCACTCCAACTCAGTCGAGAACTCACTAGGAAGCCGCCATCTTTCGCAACCCGGAAGTACTGCGGCAAGGCCGCGACGCCTGCTGGGAAATGTAGTTCAGCAAGCCGTAAGGCAAGCCGACGGCCGAACAGGGGACGGCTGGAGAGCCTTGAAAGCGGATAGGCTGGGACTGCGCTGGGGAGGGGGGTTGGAATGTGATTGGTTAAAGCAAGAATAGCCGGAGCTTTGATGTTTCTGGCCGAATCGGGCGACAGTGGTCAGTGCTTCAACCCTGACAGGCTGGGACGAGGCCTAGTGGAGTGGACCTTTCTATGGAATAGGCTTAAAGGGGTGGAGAAGGCCTCACTTGCAGTGCGATAAACTGAATGCGAGCGACTTGGACGGGACTTAGAAGAAGAGGTAGGGCTGATTGGTGATTGGTGGAGCTGACCCGGCCCTCAGCGAGGGGCTAGTTTTTGCGGACTGAGGTGGGCGTGGCCCACGCCCCAGGCCCCGCCCAATTACTTAATTCCGTTCCTTATTTTACACATATTTGCAAAATCCAAAAAGACTAAGCCAAAACTATTTCAGACCACGTTTTCTATTTCATGCACACTTCTCTTCTCACCCACTAACCATTTAAAACCCACGCTAACCACCCTCAGTTTCTTTATTTGTAAGAGGATCAGTTAAATCCAGCCCTCATGAGCCAGGCTCTGGTCATTGACAGCCAGGAGGAACTATGTAAGCTGCGTCTTCAAAGATGGAGGACTAGGCAGAAAAACAAGAATGAAAGGCATTCCAGAAAGAAGGAACGACCTTGGCAAAGGTCTGGAGGCTTGCAAGAGCCTTGGAGTGGTGGAGACCTTAACAGGTTAATATGGCTGGAGCAGAAGCTAAGAGTGCAGATTTCATTGTACCCGGGTGCCTACAGGTCAGAGAATTGCAACTTCTTTCCTTACGGCCTTTGGGGACACAGAAACAAGAAGATGCAGCCTCCTAGTGTCTGACAGTGGAATGAGGAAGATTTGGGTGACTCCAGATTCTGCACAGTTTAAACCAAGCACAGAAACAAGGAAAGGATGTTCCAGGCAACACGAAGGGGATCATCGTGGCTAAAGCAAGGAGTATACATGGGTGCAGGCAGCAGGCATAATTTTTAAGGCCCTTGAATGCCGGGTGGAAGAGCTTGAAATGTTTCCCAAGGGCAATGGGGAGTCATGGAGGGTCCGTGAGCAGAGGAGGTGAACAATGAGGTCTCTCTCTCAGGGGCCTGGGTGGAGAAAAGAGTAAAGGGGTGCCTGTGGGTCCAGGGAGAGAGCTGGTCTGGCATCCAGGTGGGAGGGGAGAGGCTTAGGCTGTTATGGATGGAGCTGAGGAAGCCCTTTGGAGATGGATGGAGGAAAAATGAGCAGGATGTAGGGACGATCTGGGTTCTGAGGAATCCCACATTTACACAGGAGAAATAGCAGCTGGTAGAAAAAGCAGAGATGGGAGGGTCAGAGAGGTAGGGAATAAGAAGGGCCTGTTATAATTCTCTTCCTGGATGGATTTTTTAAAATTCCTTGTTGAAATTCCCATGACACTGTAGAAAAATGTTATAATTACCCCTCCCCCCATTTTACAGATAAGGAAACTGAGGCTCAGAGATGGAAGAGACATGAGATCAGAGGCTGAGGTGCGGAAGGACTGACATCTCAGGAGCTGGACACGTGTCCTCCTCTGGGACTGGAGGAAGCTGATGTCCTTGAGGAGGAAATAGCACAATAACAAGTCACATGACCGGGGGGGGTGCTTCCTGTTTCCTGACCCCTCCCAAGCCAGCCTTGGCCAGCCCAGGGCTAAGCAGGCAGTGGCCAGAGCTACCCCAAGAGTGTCCAGGGATTTGGGCCGCTGACCAAGGTACTCCTAGAGGCACAGAAGTAGAGAAGACTGGGGGTACCCAACCCCAAGACTGGGGCCTCTGACTGAAGACCCTGGGGAAGAGAAGTGGCTCCTGAAGTCCTCAAGCCAGGCCCAGATTGGGGACAGAGGGAAGCACAGAGGTAGTGAAAGATAAAGGAGGCAGAGGAGAAGGGGAGATCAGAACAATTCTTAGAGATAGTGAGCTGCCTGTCAAGAGGGGCATTGAAATGTACCAAATCCACACTGATAGTTCAAGATCCCTTCCAGAGGGAGGGGATCAATGCCCATTTCACAGAAGAAGATATTAAGGCCGTCAACAGGGACAACGAAGACAAGAGAGACAAGAGCTGAGATCAGGCTGTGGTTTTAGGAGGAAGATTCAGAAGACTGATTTCTGCACAGCAATGAGTGCTCGGGCCACACGCCCCCGAAGCCGGCGAGGGAGGCACGCTCCGCCTGTAAGTGCCCCCCTGCCTGCCGCACCCAGCTCTTTGGGGCCACTCACAGCCCTGCCAGGCTCAGAGCTTGGCCCTGTGGGTCATTTTCAGGGGGAGCTCGATCCTGTGGCAGAGAGTTCCGAGGAGGTTGAGGCAGCCAGCGGGAGTTCTGAGCTGGGCCCTGGGCCATCTCAGGAGAGCCCGGGGCCAGAGGCAGAGGCCAGTGGGCAGGGCCTGGGGAAGAGGTAAGGCCGGCTTGGTCTGTGCTCCCCACTCCAGCCCTGGTGTATCTTTCCTACCCATAGATGGACCTGTGTTCCTCCCTTGTTCACACATGCCCTGGAGCTTCCCACTGCCTTCCTCAGCCCAACTTTTCAAACCCAGGTTAATGAAGCCCCCGTGAGCCAGAGACCACGGATGACCCCATTTCCAGAACCTTCCATCTCTTACCTCACCATAGGACCAATAAAGAGGCTGAAGGGGACTCTAGCAGAGGACCCGCCCCATCTCCCGAGGGACCCTGCAAGCCTGCCGAGGAAGGCCAGCAGGCCGAAGATGTAGCCCCACTGGACGGGAAGACTGTCCCCCCCAGGCCTGAAGCCTCTGACGTGTTTCAGACTCTCCAGCATGCTCTGAGCTCACTGGAGGCAGCGGCTGCTGCCTGGCGCCACCGGCCCCCAAGCTGTCCGGGGCCTGTGGAGGCAGGAGACAGAAGCGGGGTGGGACCCAGGCCCTGCTTGGAGCAGGAGGGGGCAGGGGGTTGCCAGAGGGAGGCTGCCCGCCTAGCCGAAAGGAATGACTGGCTGCGATTGGCCTTGGGCAGCCGAGAGGAGGAGCTGATTCGCGTGCGGACCTCCCTGCAGGCCATCCAGGCTGAGAAGGAGATGCTGCAGAGAGAGGTGAGTGGAGCAGCTGTCTAAGGGCGAGGCCGGCCTGGCATAGATTCAATCATTCGTTCAAAAGAAAAACTTTTATGGAGCTTTGACTGCTGAGTCCTGAACAGGCAAAGGTCCGTTGTCTTCTAAGTTAAGGTGGTCAGAGGTGGTGACGCTTGAATGAGGAGGTAAGGAAGGAGCCATGCAAGGATCTGGGGGAAGAGCACGCCAGGCAGAGAAGGAACTGCTCTCCGCGAGGTGGGAGTGTGATTCAGGGAACGGAGAGGGGGCCAGTGTGGGGGCGAAGCGAGGGCAGGTTGGTGATGGGGGCACATTTACAGGGTATTGTGGGCTGTTGGGAGTTGGGCTTTTGCCCCGAGCCTGGTGGGATCCTGGAGGGTTTCCCCGGAGCAGAAAGGGGCGGGTCCGTGATGCTGCGTTCACGGGCGCCCTCTGGCGACCATGGGAGGAACAGCCTGTGTGTGTGGAGGGCTCGGGATCCTGCGGACCAGGAGGCATCGGTCCAGACACCAGATGGTGGGAACTGTGGAGGTGGCACGAAATGGGCAGATTCTGGGTGGTGTCGAAGGTGGAGCTGGCAGGTTTGGGTGTAAAAGCCAAAGAAGGGTTGAAGACAAGTCCTGGTTTGGGGTCTGCGGGACTGGAAGGGAGAAATGTGGAGGCTCCACGAGGAGCCGGTGTGATGGGAAGGAGACCAGAAGCTGGTCGGGCCCTAATGAGCTCACGATACCCACCAGACACCCGTGTGGGACCATCAGAGAGACAGCTCTGTGTCTGAGTCCTGAGCTCAGGGGTGGTGTCAGGATTGGAGAAACACATTCGGACCTCTTTAGCATGTGGACGGAATCTAAAGCCATGTGGCTAAAGGAGATGGTGGGGCACAGGTCCTCATCTTGGGCAGGACAAGGGGGCTGCCAGAGCCCAGCCTGAGGGGTGGGGCCCATTTCCTGGCTGGGAAAGGAAATCCCCCCCTCCACATTCCTCTCCTCACCCCCACCACCTCTGGCAACCACCACTCAGTTCTCTCCATCTATGAGCTCAATTTTTTGTTTTGTTTTAGATTCCAAATATAAGAGAGAGCACAATGTATTTTCTTTCCCTGACTTATTTCACTTAGCATAATGCCCTCAATGTCCGTCCATGTTGGGGCGCCTGAGTGGCTCAGTCGGTTAGGCTCAGGTCATGATCCCAGGGTCCTGGGATCGAGTCCTGCATCGGGCTCCCTGCTCAGTGGGGAGTCAGCTTCTCCCTCTCTGCCTGGTGCTCTCCCTGCTTGTGGACGCTCTCTCTGTCAAATAAATAAATAAAATATTGGCGGGGGAAAAAAGGTCCATCCGTGATGTGGCAAATGGCAGGATTTCCTTCCTTTTTTTTTTTTTTTTTTAAAGATTTTATTTATTTATTTGACAGAGAGAGATCACAAGTAGGCAGAGAGGCAGGCAGAGAAAGAGGAGGAAGCAGGCTCCCTGCTGAGCAGAGAGTCCGATGCGGGGCTCGATCCCAGGACCCTGAGATCATGACCTGAGCCGAAGGCAGCGGCCCAACCCACAGAGCCACCCAGGTGCCCCCCTTTTTTTTTAAGGACAAATGATATCCTTTGTTTATCCTGAGATCTTCTTTAGCCATTCATCCACAGGGGATCACTTCTGATCATCAAGATAGGTTGCTTCTATGTCCCGGTTATGGCCAAGTAATGCTATAATGAATGTAGGGGTGGGATATCCTTTGGAGTAACTTTTTTCCTTTCCTTTGCATAAATACCCAGAAATGGAATGGCTGAATCGTGTGATAGTTCTAGTATTAATTTTTGGAGGGAGCAATATATGTTTTGGTGTAAACGGCTGCACCAATTGCAATCCTGCCAATGGTGCACGAGGGTTCCCTCTTCACATCCTCCCCAGCACTTGCTATCTCATGTCTTTTTTTTTTTTAATTAATTAATTTGCGGGAGAGAGAAAGCGAATGTGGTCCTTTAAGTGGGGGGAGGGGCAGAAGGAGAGAATCTTCAAGCTGAATCCCTGCTGAGCACAGGGCTGGATCCCACAACCTATGAGATCATGACCTGAGCCAAAACCAAGAGTCAGACACTTAACCAACTGGGCCACCTAGGCGCCCCAGTGTCTTTTTGATTTCTTTTTTAAAGATTTTATTTGTTTATTTGACAGAGATTACAGATAGGCAGAGAGGCGGACAAGGGGCGGGGGAAGCAGACTCCCCGCTGAGCAGAGAGCCCGGCATGGGGCTTGATCCCAGCACCCTGGGATCATGACCTGAGCCAAAGGCAGAGACTTTAACCCACTGAGACACCCAGGCTTTTTATCTTTTTGATAGTAGCTTTTCTAATAGCAATAGGGTGATATCTAATTGTGGTTTTGATTTGCATTTCCCTGATGATTAGTAATTTTGAGTACCTTTGCATGTACCACTTGGCCAGGTATATGCTTAAAGAAAGAAGATTCTTGAGTGGCTAAGTGAGTTGCCCAAGGCTCAGTAGTGGTGAGTTTGGTGGTGTGAGTAGCTAGGTTCCTGCTTCCCAGCTGGGAACTGTCCCAGGAACAGGTCTGCAGGAGGGTCGGTGGGTGATTGGAGCTCCCAGGCCTGACCTACTCCGTCTTCCTTCCCCACCCCCACCCCAGGTCCAGGAGCTGCAGGATTCCCTGCTGAGGCTGGAACCTTTCCCGCCTCCCTCCCGGGGCCAAGCAGGGGCCTCAGGCAGTGGCTCCAGCAGTTCCGGGGTAGATGAGGAGCCCTGGGGGACTCAGGTGAGCATGGGAAGCGTAAAAACCATGATCTTCAGATCTATAGGATTCTGGGCCATGAGACTCAAATCCTGGTCCTGTGATCCAGGAGCTTCTGGGGTGGGAAAAGTCTTAACCCCATGATACTGGGCCCTCAATGACAGTCTGGATGAATCAAGTCCCCTCTTTCGGATAGGACCCCTTCCCCTTGGCTCACCCCCTGCTCCGGCGTGTCCGGAGCGATTCCCGTACTCAGATGCTTGGACCTCTCCCCACTCGACCTCTTACCCCCGAGATCCACATCATGGATGTGCGGATGGAGCAGCTCCGGGGGTAAGGATTACAGATGCTGAGCTCGTAAGGGCGCCAGAGCGCAGGCGAGAAGTGGGGAGAGGGTGGAAATCAGCTGGGTCCTGACCACCCTGGAGACGCCTCTCATTTTCCCTCTTCCCTAATGGCGGAGGCAGGAACATTGAGAAGCTCAAATGTTTCAACCGTCTGCTGTCAGCTGTGCTGCAGGGCTACAAGGGCCGGTGTGAAGGCCTGAGCATGCAGCTGAGCCAGAGGGAGGCAGAAGCCACAGCCCTGCGTATGGCCTTGCAGTACAGGTCAGTGCCTCCCACCCACAATCTGACTAGTGTGGAAGGGAATGGGTGTGCTCAGAGGATGATCCATAGGGAGAGTCTGGGCCCTTGCAGGAAAGCACTTTACCATCCGGAATTACTTTTTTTTCCCCAAAGATTTTATTTATTTATTTGACAGAGCAATCACAAGTAGGCAGAGAGGCAGGCGGGGGGGGGGGGGGGGGGGGGGCCCCCCCCCCAGCGGGGAACCCGCGGGGGGGGCCAAACCCCGGCCCCCGGGCGAAAGGCAGGGGCTCCACCCCCCGGGCCCCCCCGGCCCCCCCCCCCCCCATCCGAAATTATTTTAAGGCAATTTTAGCCCAGGGATGCTGAAGGAGTTCACATGCTGCTCCCAGCAGTGGGAGTGGGGGACGGAGTGAAGGGTCCAAGGACAAGTGGGTACGCCACCCACACAACAAGATGGGGCCAGGAGTCCTGGAGCACTCAAAATCAGTGTCTCACAGCGAGCATTGCGAGGAGGTGTACGGAGTCCTACTTACTCTCCGGGAGGCTGACTCAGGAGCAAGAGAGGGAATTCCTAAGGGGGACCTGGAGGTGGCAGAGAAGGAAGCCCAGAGGCTGCTGGCACAAGAGGACACTGCCATGGATGGAGAGACACCACGGGATCCACAGCCAAGGTACCCCTGGGAACCTTGGGAGCTGGAAGGGCCAGTGAGTGGGGTGCTTGGGTTGACAGCCACTGGAAGTGCTATAGGGCCCGCCAGGGTTGGCGTGAAGATGGATGATGGTGCCCACTGATTAGAACTGGCGTGATGCTTTTGAATGGAGTTAGCCTGGAGTTGCCATGCACGGGGTTGGCAGGCTCAGCGGTCGTGACCATTGTGTTGGTGCTATGGTATCCACTGTGTTGGCCTAAGGGACAGCACCTGCTGAGTTGGTGTGATGGCTTCTTCTGGGATGGCATGAGCAATAGTAATGTTGACATGATAGTGTTCACTATGTCTTGATGAATGGTGGTGCCCATTGGGGTTGAGGTCATGGTGTCCACCATGTTGGCATGACCATACGCACCACCGACAAGATAGAATCCATCATGGCCAGTACGATGGAAGATGATAGAGCCCACCAGAGTTGGCATGAAGTTAGCACAACTGTGGTCACCAGTGTTGACATTACACACCTCTTCTGTTTCCTACAGCCCCGAAGGCAGTAGTGTAGATCGGCCCACACCGCAGGAGGTGGCTACCCAGCTCTGGGGCTATGTCCAGCGTCTCCAGGCACGCCGTGCTCTGGTGAAGATTCCCCCAGAGCCTGGCCCGACTTTGGCACCCATGCCCACTGTGCCCCACGCAGAAGCCATGGTGCAGGCCATTCTGGGGACTCAGCCTGGCCCGGCCCTACCCCGCTTGGAGAAGATGCAGATCCAGCAGGACTTGGCAGCTACACGGGTACACATGGGCAGTGGTCACTGTGTTGGTCTTTTTTCCTGGGACAAAACCTTTTGCCCAGGCCAAGAGGGATGTGGCTGGGGGACTGGATAACAAAGGAGAGTTCTGCATGGCTGGGGGCAGACTTCCTGGAGGGAGGAGCATTGGACCTGGGATTTTGAGGGATGCATAGGAGTTTGTCTTCTGGAATTCAATTTCTCCTAAGATTCTGAATCTGGCTTTCCAAAATTTCCTTCCTATGGAGAGGAGGAGGAGGCAGGGGATGTAATCTGTTTTTCTCCCTGGCATGAAAGATCTGAGGTTCTAGAGTTGGAGAAACCCCAGACACTTCCACTGAGATGCTACTGGCCCTTGTCTGGGATATGGGTACCCTCTGAACTGCCATTCCTATAGTGGTCACCTTTAGGAGTTGGTTATTTCCCATCATACAAAATCACGGTGTAGGTTCAAGTTCTTGCCCGACCTGTCCTCACTGGGGGGTGGAGGGTCCTCCTGGGGCCTCAGTTTCCCCAGATCCTAGAGGCCCCCACCATCTGCCCACTCCTTGGTCCCTCAGGAGAGTCTGGCAGACCTGATGCTGCGGCTTCAGTTGGTGCGGCGGGAGAAGCGGGGTCTGGAGCTGCGGGAGGCTGCCCTCCGAGCCCAGGGCCCAGCCCACGTGCTCCTGCTGGAGCAGCTGCGCTGGGAGCAGGCCCAGCTCGGGGCTGGTGGGGCCAGCAGTAGTGGCAGCGACAGCAGTGGAGGCGGGAGCAGTGGGGACGAAGAGGAGGTGTCCCAGGTGAGTGGCGCTTCCCAGACCTGGTGGAGACAGGAGTATACTACGGGCCCTGGGGCCCTGGGGCCCTGGTGGATCACAGTCCCCCTCTGAACCTCAGCTGGCGTTTCTGCACAAAGAGATGAGCTGAATGTCAGAGGACTGAATGTCAAAGTTCATACCTGTACTATGGGATTTTTTTTTCTTTGAGGGTATTGAGTCCACTAAGCCCTAAGGAGTCTGGCTCTTCCACTCAATCCTGTGTCTCCTCCTTCCCACTCGCAGGCTTATCTTCTCCAGCATCTCCCCTCCAGTAGCCCCAGCCCATGCATCATCTCTTCCTTAAATTTTGGCTGGAACTTGCTCCCTAAAGCCTTCCCTTTTAACCCTTCCCATCTAATCAGGTCTGTCCTCTGCTTAAAGCCTTCAGCAGCTTCTGGAACCTTCCTTTGAATCGTCTCTCTTACCTCTGAGCCTTTGTAGGTGCTGTGCCCCTGCCAAGAACACTCGTCCCTTACCTCTTTGTCTGATTAAGCCCATGATCTCTCGCAAGTCTGAGCTCAGACCTCTCCTGCCTGCAGATGAGATCCCCTGTTATTTATTTCTCTAGGTAGGAGGAATTTTACCCTCATTGGGGTCTCTCACCAGACTGGGGGCTCTGTGAAGGTGGGGGCTGTGGCTGCCCACAGTTTGGGTGGCTTCAATGTCCAGCTTGGCCTGAGTACGCCCTCCACCTAGGCCAATGTCACTTATCACTTCCCTCCTTTCTGCCTCCCACAGGGCCCTCCTGCTATCCTTGGTGGCAGCAGGGGCATTGATGGAAGTCAGGTGGGCAAAGCCCAGGGCCCGGAGACTCTGGCCCAGGAACTGGCAGCGTCACTTAACCGGTGTGTGTCCGGGTCCTGGGCTGGGCGGGTATGTGCAAGGTTCCATGCAGGCACCGTGTGCAGCAGAGGGTTGGGTGTGCGTCTGTGTACGGGTGTGTGCACAGGGAAACACCATGGACAGGTATGGTGGGAGGAGGGAAGGAGCTCCTTCAGCGAGGATCTCCTTTCTCCCCACCCCTGCACCAGGGCCCTGGGCCTGCGGGAGCAGCTGCACTCTCTGCGGGAGGAACTGGAACAGGTGGCTCAGAAGGGGCGAGCCAGACGTGCTCAGAGTGCTGAGCTGAACAGTGATTTATGCAAGGCTCACAGGTGGGTCTCCTTTCCCTGGGTCTCCCTGGGGGACCTCAGAAGTGACCCTGGCTTTCTCTGGGCCTCGGATTTCCCCCATAAAGTAGATGGCAAGTTCAAGCCACTCCATACCTCCCCTTTCTGAGTGGAACCCTAGGAAGATTCAATCTCAAAGAGCTCCTGTTTGGGGTTGGAAATACATAGCTCCTGACTTGGTGGGAGGGGGGCCGTTTCCTGGCTCAGCATCCCTTCCCACCCCCTCCAGTGCCCTTGTCCTGGCCTTCCGAGGTGCCCACCGGAAGCAGGAAGAGCAGCGGAGGAAGCTGGAGCAGCAGATGGCCCTCATGGAGGCTCGACAGGCAGAGGAGCTGGAGGTGTTAGAAGCCACAGCAAGAGCACTGAGCAGGCCCAGACCACCCTCCCGGCCACCCCGGCTGGGAGAGACCTTTCTGTAGGTCCATTGTGGTGGTGTCTGGACATGCCAGACTGTCACGGAGGGCGCTACCATAAACTGTCCTGGAGTGATGTTTTATCATGTGTGACCTTGAATGTTGGGATCTGTTGGGTGGGATGGGGGCCGATGCACCTGTGGGGTCTGGGACCTGATGGAAGGAGGGGTGGCTGGGCATTTGAGAAAGGCTCCCTGGCTTTGACCTGGCGCCCCGTGGCATGTGAATGTGATGCCAGCCAGATCGTGCCAGGGGTCAGGCCAGGAGTCAGGCCAAATCTAGGATATGGGGTGAAGGATTCGGGGTCAGCGAGGTCACATGACCAGAACTGACATTCCAGCACTCATGTCTCTTTAGGAGGGGTCCAAAAGGACGGGCACACCTTCCCTTGTCCATACCCTTCCCAGGAAGATGTTGGGTTTGGCCTGGTAGATGCTCCCAAGAGGAAAATGCCTGTATCCCAGAAGGAAAACTGAGGGCCTAACGATTCAGGGTGTGGAAAGTTAGCCAGAAGACCAAATCGCTCCCAAGGTGGAGGTCGGGGAGAGGAGACCTCAGAGGGCTTTGGAACTCTCCTTCAAAGGGAAGGTATGGAGCTAAGGTAAAGAGCTTCTGGGTGGGGGGCGGACCAAAGGTAAGAAATCTGCAAGTTGTTTACTCCAGGGCAAGGATATTCTGGCCTGAGAGTCTGGATGGTCCCTGGCCAGGTTAAGCTCCAGCTTTCACCTGCAGGGCCTGGGAGCCTTTAGGGTCAGGTCAATAGCAGACAGCTAATTAGCATGTCATTTGCATAAACCACACACCCTGGCCAGGATTATTGCTGGGCTCTCCCCCTTCCTCTCGGGGATGGCTGAAAATCCAAGACAGGGATTAGAAAGGTTTTCGTCCCCAGCCTAGTGGTGGTGCTAGTGCTGGGTGCTTTCCAGCCCACACCTGTGCAGGTGTGTACAGTGGCTGCCTGCCACCACGGGGGCCTGGGGTCAGGCAGTCCCGCGCCTGCAGTCAACCTGGTCCTCCTGACGCTCAGCTCCTGAGAGATCGCTGGGGTGGGTGAACTTCGATCGGTGCAATCTCTCTGGACAAAAGCCAGTTTTGAAGAAAGCAGGGAAACTGAGGAGGGCATGAGGGGGTCGGAGGGACCCAAACGGCAATACTGCTTCCAGCACCCCAGCCCCACCAGTTTGCCTGCGGTGGGGGGGTGGGGCAGAAGGAGACAAGGTCACCTGTTGGAGGGTGGGGAAGGAGCTCGGGCTGTTGAAGGGGGAAGGGGCCGGTTCCCAGGCCGACGGGAGCGGGGTCTGGCGGTTCCCACGGGTGCCCCCTCGGCAGATGGGCCCAGGGCTCTTTGTCCCCGGTCCGCAGCCGCCACAAGGTCAAATGTCACCGCGGGGCCGCGGGCAGGGGTCAAGGGGGGCGGGGCCAGACCTCGACACCCCCCCCAGGAGGGCCTCAGGGGTTCCCCCCGCCCCCGCGGTGCTACGGGGAGGAGTCGGGGCAGCCCAGGAGGGGTTGGACCTACCGGAGGTTCTAGGCTGTGCCTCCTCTGTTTCCCTAGTCTCCAAGCCCACCCCAGACTGCCACTTCTGAGTCTCCCCTCCCTGAACTTGTGTCCCTCAAGCCCCAGGTCCCTGCCCCCTCCCCTTTTCAGTCCCCCTCTGACTCCCTTCCCTGAACTTTGTCTCCCTTCTGAGATGCCTCCTGCCCAGGAATGCTGGAAAGCCCTGTCCGGGGCCCTGGGACCCCTGTCCTCACCCCCAAATAACCAGACAGCACCTCCACATTCCCAGGCAGCCCCAGAACAAAATGGTCTTTTCTAACCATCCAGGCCCCCTTCTTCAGCCGGGCTTACAGGCTAGGGAATGCCACTCTAGTCAGTCCCCCGGCAAGGCCTTGCTCCCATCTAACCCCAGTCCTTCTTGCTTCCTGTGCTTGCTGAAACCTCCCCCAGCTCCCACCCAGCCAGACTCTCCCTGGGAGGCCCAGAGGCCCAGGTCTGGGTGTGTGGTGCCTGGCTTACGAGGAACCCTGTTATACTCTTAAATGTTGCATGATCTACAAGATCTCCCAGCACCACCCCCACGGGGCCCCCAGCCAAGGTGCCTCCTCAGATATAATCTGGAGAAGGGGTTGCCTTTTCCCAAGGCCCTTCCTGCCAGGGGCAGGATCAGTGGGGGCACAGGGCACTGTTTTTCCTTCTGGCTCTGAGAGGCCCAGCCACGTGCCCCGGTGTCCAGCTCTGGGCCCAGGGCCTGGGGCGGGGCACGAGAGAAGGCCTGCAACTGGACCTGGGGGACTCCAAGGTGAAAGGTCACTGTAGGAAGGGCTTTTCCAGCTGGTTAAACGTTAACAGGCCCAGAGCAAGAGGCTCAGGCGCGCCCAGCCCAGGGCTGCCTGGGCAGAAGGTGGGGGTGGGGGTACACAAACAAAGGGTGCTTAATAAATGCTGGTGGACCCTATGGGGTCGAAGAGGGCAGGTGGGGGAAGCTGTAAGCCAGCGGTCACTGAGAGGCTCCAGGGAGCCTGGCAGAGACATCTGCAGTCCAGCCGGTGGCCTGGCCAAGCCCTTTATGTGCAGCACCGAAAGAAAAGGAAATTAAAGAGGAAAAGGGGCAGGCCCCAGTAGGGATGCTGGGCATTCCTGCTGCCTCTAGCCTAGCTGGGCGGGTGGGTGCCCTGCCCCCAGAGGCCTAAAATCCTGGCGAAGGGGCCCCTGACCTCGCGCCCCCGCCGGCCACAGACCACAACATCCCTTGGCCCTGGAGATTCCCAGCACCAGGTGTTAGCCCAAGCTGAAAAAGGGTGGGGTGGGGGTCGGACGCGGCGACTTTCTGGAAGAGGAAGCAAACACAATCCATCAAGCAACTGTGCAAAGAAATGCCCCAGGGTGTGTGTGTGTGTGTGTGTGTGTGTGTGTGTGTGTACACTGCGCAGGGGCGTGCCCCCCCGGGGGCAACCGGCCCCCTATTATTGCTTCTGCGGGGAATGCAGGGGTAGGGTTCTGAGGTGCGCCTCGAGGGCGGTTGAGTGAGGCATCGTCCAAGGCCGGAGGTGGAGGGGAGGGCCTTGGAGAGACATCTTGGCGAGCCTGCAGAAGGGCAGAGGGCAGCAGCGGCCAGGCTCCCGCCGCGGCCCGGCAGGGGTTAAGGCTGGAGTCGGGCGAGGGCGGGGGCAGAGGGGGGAGGAGGGGGGAGGGTCAGGCCGTGCGGCCCCGTGCTCCGCCCTCGCCCCTCCCGCCGGCCCGGGCGCCGGGCGCCGAGCGAGGCCACCCATGCCCTTATAAGGGTGGCCGTCGCCGGGGCAACGAGCGCCCGCCCCCAGCCCGCGGCGCGCGCCCCTGCCCCCGCCCCCGCCCCCCGCCCGCCCCGCGAATGGAACGTTGTGTGTCAAACCGGCCGCAGCGCGAGGCCGGCGCGCGGGGTCGGCGGCGGCGACGAGAGCGAGGCTCGGGCCCAGGCGCAGGCCCAGGCCGGGCAGGCGCGGCCGCAGAGGGGGCGGCAGCTCGGGAAGCGCCGGCCCGCAGGCTTGCAGGCCCCGAGCGGCCGCCTGGGGGCCCGGGGGAGCCAGGGGGCGCGGCGACCGGCCCCGGCGCGCGCCTGCCGCCCCTCCCCCGCGCCGCGGGCGGCCGCGTAACTTGCGGCCAAACTTTCCCCCCGGCCTCCCGCGCTCGGATGGCGGCCCGCTAAGTTGGCCACAGCCCCCGGCCAAGCGGCAGCCAGGCCAGAGGGCGCCCCCTGCGCAGCCTGCGCCGGGCCATGGCCCGCGCGCCCCCGCCGGGGCCCCAGGGCGGCGGGGCACGAGTCCCCGGGGCCCCCGGCTCGCGCCTCTAGCGCGCCCCCCCGCCCCCAGGCCCGGCCCCGCGCACGCGTGGGAAAGTTGGCCTGGAACCGGCCCGACCAGTTCTGCCCGGGCGCGCGGACCGGCCGCAGGAAGTTGCTGCAAAACTTTTTTGGGGGGTGCAGCCGGTGCCCCCCGCGCGCCGGGCCCGGATGCGTGCCGGGTAGGGTCCCCCCGGGCCGAGAGGGGTGCCCGGAGGGAAGAGCACGGAGGGGGCGCCCCGGCCCCGCTGCCCTGGGGCTATGGCCATGGTGACCGGCGGCTGGGGCGGCCCCGGCAGCGGCGGCGGCGGCGACGCGAACGGTGTGGACAAGGCGGGCGGCTACCCGCGCGCGGCCGAGGAAGACTCGGCCTCACCCCCGGGCGCAGCCAGCGACGCTGAGCCCGGCGACGAAGAGCGGCCGGGGCTGCAGGTGGACTGCGTGGTGTGCGGGGACAAGTCGAGCGGCAAGCACTACGGCGTCTTCACCTGCGAGGGTTGCAAGAGCTTCTTCAAGCGGAGCATCCGCCGCAACCTCAGCTACACCTGTCGGTGAGCCCCCTCTCAGCGCACGGCTGCTGTGCACCCGGCCCCAGCTTGGGCCGGGCCTCTGACCTGCTCGGTCACCTTGGGCCTGGCGCTGACCTTCCCCGGGCCTCCACTCCCCTCTCTGAGATAGGGGCACAGACCCCTCTCCCCTCCTCCATTCCATTCCTGGGATTGTGTATACAGTCGGCGCTGTATCGATGCAGGTCCCCCTCCTCAGGTGGTCCCTTGCGGCTTCCGCCCCAGTTCCTTGCTCCTTCTACCTCCCTCCCTTTTTTCTGGAGAGGGGTCATCTCCGTGCGGGGAAGGGTTGGGGGGTGCTGTCAGGGGTGGGGTCCTAACCCCAGGGCATCCCTTCTCGGGGATCTCGGCGCGCAGGGGACCCTGCGGGAATCGAACGTGGAACTTGGACTGTGGAGCTCGCAGCGTCCAGGGGCCATTGTCTGCGGCCGCGCGGATCGATACGGCGCGCCCTTGGGGTCAAATATCACTTCCAAAGTCGCCCTGGCCACCGAGGCGGCGGCGGCGGCGGCGGGAGCAAGGCAGGGGTGGCACCAGGCGGCCTCCGGCCTCTTTCGCATGGGTAGCCCTGCTGTGGGGGGAGCTGGGCTTGCCTATGGGGGGGGGGAATTGCCCGCCCCCACCCCACCCCACTGTGGGCTCACTCTGGGCCTTGGGTCACTGGAAACCGCCACCGAAGGGCTGGGAGGGGGGCTGCGTTTGACCACACCTTGGCTGCTCCAGCCCTACCCCCATGCAGGAGTGGGTTCAGGCCTGGGGCTCCTGGAAAATCCCTGAAACTTCGGTGGACTCTGACAGGGTGGGGGTGAACGTTTCCAAGAAGGAGCCCTGGGCCCTCTGAGGTTGGAGTCCCCGCTGACAGGGTGTGGCCTTACTGGTTTCTCTGGTTGGTGCTGGGGTCGGGTGTCTAGCCCAGGGCCCCCTTTGCTGCTGCTCTTCTGTGAGTGCCTTTTCGATCCATTGATGAGCTCCTACTCTGCACCCCCACAGGAACATGTGTAGGCCCTGTAGAGCTGGTATGGAGAGTCCCATTTTCCAGATAGGCAAAACTGAGGCCCGGCGAGGTCCTGGCCCAGCCCTAGGGCACCCAGGGGGAGACCCTGCCCCAGTTGGGGCTTAGCAAGGGGAACTGGGGTAGGGAAGAGGGGAGCAGCTGAGTCCTGGGCAGGGTGTCCCCAGGGAGAGGGCAGCTGATGGAGGGCCTGTTGGTGAAGCCAGAGGGCGGGGTCCTGGGCACCAGAGGCTGGAGTTTGGCCCCAGGTCTGCGGTCAGGGCCTTGTCTGGGGTAGCTGTGTGTGTGTGTGTATGTGTGGGAGAGCTGGCTCGCTCCCTCCTCCAGTGCTAACTGGGCCACCAGACTTTGGCCTCATTCTTGATGCGGGAATACCCGCCTGCTCTCTGGCCAGGTCTTTGGGGAGGGCAAGGGAGGAGCTTCGGTGGCTCTGGGGTCCCAGGGGGCTCTCTGAAGGTGGGAGCGGGGATCTACAAGGCAGGGGAGGGGGGCATTGTTTGGGGCTGGCAGATTCTCCAGAAGCTCTGTACTGTGTGACCAGGTGAAGTCTCTGGCCCTCTCTGAGCCTCAGATTGGTTCAGCAAAGTCCCCTCGGGGCCTAGCCTGGGAGGTTTGATGCCAGCCCCTCAGAGAGACCCCAGCTCTGATCCCAGCTCTCTCCCAGCCTGGAGAAGGCACAGTGAGGCACAGATGCTCCCTGCCTGTGGAGTCTGGGTTGGGCTCCGGGGAGAGATGGGTTCGGAGCCCCAAGAGAGAGCAAGGGGCTCTGCCCAAGGTTCAGGGAGGACTGCCTGGAGGAGGTCCCTGGGAGGTAGGCCTTAAGGCAGGAGGGGTTTGGCAGGTAGAGGAAGTGAAGGGCACTTCTGGGGCAAGTGTGGCCCAGGCAAACACTCAGTGGCAGGTTAGGGGAGCAGTGTTGTAAGATGAGACCACCCAGGCGTGGGAGAACTTAGAGGTGAGTGGATCAGAAGTGCTGGACTGAGGATGACAGGGAGCCAGAGAGGAGGGTATGTGAGCAAGGGAGGGCAGGGATGGAATTGGACCAGAGGCCAGAAGCCTTGGGAGGAGGCTGAGTTGGGCCATGGGTTTGGGTAAAGCATGTTCTCCTTAGGTGGGATAACAGATGGAACTTACTGTGTCCCCGTCTGGAGGGACAGGAGATCTGTCTCAACTCTGTAGCTGGGGAAGTTGAGGCAGAAGGCTCAGGACCTCCCCTGAGGTCAGGGGCCCTAAGCTGGGCCCCTGCCTGCCTGCCTGTCTGCCCCAGGCCTGGCTGTTTCCACCCGGCTGCCCAGGACCCTCCCACTGCCTGCCTGCTGGGCTTTGTTCTGGTTCTGCCTGAGCTCTCTCCACCCTAGCAGGGCCTCTTCCTGGGGGCTCAGGCCCGGCAGGGGACAGACGCCTGGGCTTAGAGGTTGGCGCTGTGGGACGTGGACACTCGGAGACCCGCAGCACCTCAGCTCTCCTGAACCTGCCATTGAGAACCCCCTGGCTTGGGCTTGGGTCCTGACACCCTCCCTGAAAGTCCCCCCGCCCCCCGCTGATTCCCCCAGACCCAGTGCATCACAAATAGAGCTGGCACCGGGCCTCCCATTTCCAGATGAGGAAACTGAGTCTTGGTGGAGAAGTCGCTGCCCCAGGGCTGGGGCTGAGTACCTATGGCTGAGATGTGTTTGAATTTTAACTTCATTGAGAGTTCGTTTTACTCTGCGACTGTCTCTGGGTCCCCTCTTGGTACCCAGCTGGGACCCCAGGAGTGTCTGCCCCAGGTCTGGGACTTGGAGAGCCTGGAGCCCAGGATAGAGAGACACCGAAGGAGCACAGGGATAGGGTCTAAGGGAAAGAAGTGCTGGAGAAATTTGAACAAGGGCCTGAATCTTCCTGCTTGGGACTGACCCTAGACGGGGAGCTCACTCTGTTGCTGGGCGGGGCCCCAATCCCAACCTTGGAAGGGGCTGTGATCCCTGAGGGCCATGCAGAGGAAGCTTCTTAGGCTCAGCTGGGAGTTGGAAGGTGTTCCCCCAGAGGAGGGCACATGGGTGTGGGATCTTAAAAGGGAGCACAGGGGTTCATTCATTGATTCATTCGTGGCAATCTTGTGCAGGGTGACAATCCTGGGGCCCTACTGTGCCCAGAGAAGACTGGCCCTGACCTGGCCCTAGTGTCTTAGTTAACCCCCAAGGCCCGGCTCCCTGACCACATACCTTTCTTTGCTGTTCTCACATTGCCCTTGGGACAAAGACCCCCATCCCTTAGCCCCCACAGAGACCAAGTAAAATGAAACTGTCTCCAGCCGAAAGCTCTCCTCACCCCTCTGCCTGGAATGTCCTCTCTGCTCTGGGGGAACTTCTATTCATCCTTCAAAACGCAGTTCCAACACTACCCTCCCTGGTGTGCTCACCTACTTTGTTGCAAATTTGCAGCTTAGCCCCTGTGACCTTCTGGGGATACCTGCCCAGCCCTGGGGGCCAGGACGGTGGGGGAGGGCACTGACGTTTCTCAGGTGCAGCCTTCAAAGGTGGCTTAGAGGCTGGCTCCAGGGGCAGGGCGTGAGTGTCATGGTGGCCCCCTGCCTGCCTATAGGTCCAACCGTGACTGCCAGATCGACCAGCATCACCGGAACCAGTGCCAGTACTGCCGCCTGAAAAAGTGCTTCCGGGTGGGCATGAGGAAGGAGGGTGAGTACCCGCCCGGAGTAGGGCAGGCAGAGGGCCAACAAGCAGCCTGTCTCAGGGGTCTGGGACCTGTGGAGGGTGGGGTCTGGCGCCCGCTAACCTTGTTACCACTGATCCCACGATCTTGTAGGCTTCAGTCTGGCCCCGGGCCGGAGGAATCCAATTAGCCATAGTCACCGGCAGACGAGCCAGGGATGCAAGGGACACCCTGATTCAGGCCCCCATTAGGACAGTTCTGCTTCCTAGCTCCTCCTCTCCAGGCCCTCTGGCCTCAGAGTCAGGTTCTTTGGCCCTGACACCTTGGTGACCCATGTGTCCCCCTTAGCCTGGCCTGTGTTGTCTGAACAAGCGTGGCTTTTTTTTTTTTTTTTTTTTTTTTTGATTGCTTTCTTCATCCTCCACCCTCTGCTTTGTGTTTGTCCAAGGCAGGAACTCGCCCCGATTAAGGCAAAGGGCAGCTTACCCTTCCGCCTGACCCTGGGTACCTGGAGCCAGAGGGAGGCCCAGCCCCTTGTCTCTGCCCTGGGGACTTGTGTGCAGGGACGGCTGGGCCCAGACCTGGACCAAGCACTCTTAGAATGCAGCTGGAACCCACAGGCTGCCACGTGGAGCCTGGTGGGCTCAGGAGCAGGACCTGACTGGCGGGACGAGCACCCCAGGCTGGGCTTCCTGTCTCTGTCAGGACTGGTGTGGGGTAGGCTGGTGGCTCTTCGCTGCTTCTTGAGTCTAGCCTGCTTTAAAGTTGGTGTCTTCTCTGCTGGCTGCTAGGAAGGGCTCTGGCAATGGCCACTCAGTCTTTCTCTTAAGACCATCTGATTACTCTTTGGTCCTTTTAAGTTCCCGGATGACTTGCCCCACCCTGACAACCTGGATTTTTGCCTCTACTTGTCCATTTGACCTAAAGTCCTGATGTACTTCAGATCAGGGCTTCAGATCTCCGAAGTCTTGGGAGTGGGGAAAAAAATCATAATCACAGCTTATGCCCCAAGCACAGTCCACCTCAGGGCCTTTGCACAGGTCGTTGCCACTGCTTGGAGCACTCTTACCCAGATACCGGCATGCTTTCTTTACCTCTTCTCTTTTCTTTTCAAGGGTGGGGGGAAGGGCAGCAGGAGAGGGCCATAGAGAATCTTAAGCAGGTTCCATGCCTAGGGCAGAGACCAGTGCAGGGCTCAATCTCACAACCCTGGGATCATGACCTGAGCAGAAATCAAGAATTGAAATGCTGAGCCCACCCAAGTGCCCCTTATCTCTTTTAAGGTTTGCTCAAAAAACACCTCCTCAGAGAAGCCCTCCTGGTTACTCTTCACCATCCTCCTTTATTTGGCACTATCTACCTTGCTCTGTAGTTTACTTGCTCCCCCACCAGAATGTCCATTCCCTGGGGACAGGGACTTGTGTTTGTCTTGTTTTCTGACATAGCCCCCGTGCCTATCCAGGGCCTAGAACATTGAAGGTGCTTAATACATGTTTCTTGGCTTGAATTACTGCCCATTTCGCCCTTACTATATGCCTAGTGCTGTTCCAAGCAAGTTGGATTCTTATTAATTTAGTGGTTGGTATCATCAGTGTCATTACCATCTGCATTTTACAGGTGGGGAAATTGAGCACCGAGAGCAGAGAGGTGAAGAAGTCATTTCCCAGGGTCAGAGAGCAGTAGGGTTGGGTTGGGACTTGAACCCACGCAGTTTGGGCTGAATAAAGAGGAAGAGCTGGGGAAGGGGTTCTCAGGAAGCAGGAATAGTGAGTGCAAAGGCTCTGAGGTTGGACCATGGCTGGGTGGGGGGTGAAATGGTGGGATATGGGGTTTAGAACTGAGTGAGCAAAGGGCTGGGAGGAATAGGTCCCTCCCCTCCCCCCTGGGGGACAGGGGATTGAGATGGGATCCACTCTCTGGCCATATCCAGCTACGCCTCTTTGATGGTTGAGACACAGAAGTCCTGTGGAGCCTCGAACCCAAGCCCCCGCTTCCCTGCTCAGCTCTGCTAGCCCCTGGCTCCCACCCACAGTCTCTTCCCCCCATTCATTCCCTGGCTGATTGACCAGAAGTTCATGGAGATGAGACAGGGGATGCCAGCTCATTAAAGATCATTAGTTTCTGTCTGGCTTGCAGCCCAGTCTGTCGCTGCACCCCGTCCACGGTGGCACAGGTCAGGTGAACTATCCCTCTGTGTCTCAGTGTCCTTCCCATTCATCTGAATCCTGGGGACACTGGCCAGCAGTTGGTGCTCCCCTTACTCCCCCTTAACGGGCAAGGCTACTGATGGCTGTTCATGTGTAGGGCTGGGACCCCACTCCTAGCATGGGGGTGTGGTCACTGCAGAGGAGATCTGCCCTTGGGAGCCATGACCTGGGGAGTGCAGTGAGGGGGGGAGCTGGAGAAGAGATCCCATCTCCATAGGAGAGATCACTTGCTTTAAGGATAGGCTGGCCAGGGGCCGCAAGTAGTATGAAGGTGACCCCTCCCTGGCCCCCTGTCAGTTCTGGGAGCCCCGTGATTGACAGGGACACGAATGACAAGTCTAGCTTCCCCCTCCTCTGAGGGAGGGGGCCAGGCATCCCACCACCCTGCTTATCAGCAAGCAGTGGGCAGTGGGGGTGGCTGCAGTGGGTGGACATGGCCGTAGGCTGAGGGCACAGGGCAGAGCAGGGTGGGGCAGGTCGGACCCTGGCTCTGGGCTCCCACTGGAGCTGTGCCCCCGTTAGGTGTGGTGGGAGGTCCAGGGAAAGGCTGGGTGTGGGAAGCCTTTGAGGAGAGAGGCCGAGGGACCCTCTGATGACATTATCTTTCCCCCTTTCTTCCTCCCCACCTGCCCCCCATGGCCCTGGATACCCATTTTCCCCCCTTGTTCCTTCCCTCCCTCTCCCCTGTCTGGTCTCTCTGTCCCTCAATCCCTCCCCCATCCCGTGGCGCCCTCCCCGCCGGATTCCCGGGGTACCCCTCTCTCCTCCCTCCGCCCCTGCCCCCTTCCTTTCCCTCCTTCCCACCCATCTCCGTTCCATCCCCACAGCGGTGCAGCGCGGCCGCATCCCGCACTCGCTGCCCGGCGCTGTGGCCGCCTCCTCCGGCAGCCCCCCGGGCTCGGCGCTGGCGGCCGCGGGCGGAGACCTCTTCCCGGGGCAGCCGGTGTCGGAGCTGATCGCGCAGCTGCTGCGCGCCGAGCCCTACCCCGCGGCAGCGGGGCGCTTCGGCGCGGGCGCGGCGGGCGCGTTCGGCGCAGGGGGCGGCGCGGCGGGCGCGGTGCTGGGCATCGACAACGTGTGCGAGCTGGCGGCGCGGCTGCTCTTCAGCACCGTGGAGTGGGCGCGCCACGCGCCCTTCTTCCCCGAGCTGCCTGTGGCCGACCAGGTGGCGCTGCTGCGCCTCAGCTGGAGCGAGCTCTTCGTGCTGAACGCGGCGCAGGCGGCACTGCCCCTGCACACGGCGCCGCTCCTGGCCGCCGCCGGCCTGCACGCCGCGCCCATGGCCGCCGAGCGCGCCGTGGCCTTCATGGACCAGGTGCGCGCCTTCCAGGAGCAGGTGGACAAGCTGGGCCGCCTGCAGGTCGACTCGGCTGAGTACGGCTGCCTCAAGGCTATCGCGCTCTTCACGCCTGGTGAGATGCGCTCGCGCTCCGGTATGGGGGGGTGCACGGTGAGGGGCGACCTGGACCCTGACCCTAGCTTTCCTCCCCTCCCCACCCCTCACCCCTACTGTAGCTGGCCGGACCTGGCGCCCAGCATGTGCCTGAGCGCTGATGGGGCAGTGTGACACCCTGCCCCCAGGTCTCCCTGAGAGCCCTGAGCCGGGCTCTCCAGAGCCACAGCTGAGCCCAGACCCGTGACTAAGGCCCCACCAGGCTCTCCTTGATTCCCAGGCTCCCTGAGACCCGGGTCCCCGACCTCCACTCTCTCATCAAGGTGCTGTTCGGCCCTGAGCAGATTGAGAGGGGGAGGATGAGGGAGGTCGGTCCTGGACACCTGGTTCTGGCCCTTGGTCCCTGACCTTTGTCCTCCCCAGTACCTCAGCCCCTCATCCGCCAAATCAGGTGCTGCTTCCTGCTTACTGTGCAGCTAAGGAGGCAGCTGGCCGGGATCTCTGGCCTTCCCTGCGCTTTCCACTCCCTGATTCCTGGGCCCTCAGACTTCTGAACCAGGGCCCCCCAACTGCTCCCAAGGTAGTGTCCTGGCAGCAGGGGCCCCTGGAAGTGGGACTGAGCAGGGGCGTGTCTTGGAGGCCTCCTGCGGTGGGTGGGGCTAGGGCGGGGTTGTCCCAATACCTTCCTAGTCCTAGGTTAACCACCTAGCATCCAAAGCCCTATCTTACTCTGGTGGCACAGCTGGTTCTGCACTCTGGAAGATTTCAGATCCCAGTGTCTTGATGGGGTCAGGGATGCAAGAACCAGACCTAGGCCACTCTGAGAGGTGGCTTTCATTTGATAAATGTGGCTTTGCCCCTCATTCCCCAGAAGATTCTTTCTCTACCTTACCCGTTATGGGTCCCCAGTTTAGATGTTGTCACATTCACTGACACCCTAGGCCTTTCTGTCTGAATATTCCCTCTGGGGTTGACCTGCCCTCCCAAGTCCCTTCCCTAGCTCCTCCTCCCCTTGAGCTGGATTAGAAATCGTCACCTTGCCAAAGGCCTCAGTCGGGGCTCCTCTGTCCTTGAGACACCACTGTCCATGAGACACTACTGTCCACACTCCTGTGTCACTGGCCTCAGTGGAGGTCACCCCAGTGTCTCTGGAGGACTGGCACTGCCCGAGATGCCCCCATTTGTGCCTCAGGCCTCCACCTCCCACCTGAATGCCCTCCCCCACCCCCGCGTGGTGCCCTCTTGTCACCCCTGGGGCCTTGTGTTCTCTGGCCACGTCCCACCTGATCTACCTGGCCCTTGTCTCTCCAGATGCCTGTGGCCTCTCCGACCCAGCGCATGTGGAAAGCCTGCAGGAGAAGGCGCAGGTGGCCCTCACAGAGTATGTGCGGGCCCAGTACCCGTCCCAGCCCCAGCGCTTCGGGCGTCTGCTGCTGCGGCTCCCGGCCCTGCGCGCTGTCCCCGCCTCCCTCATCTCCCAGCTGTTCTTCATGCGCCTGGTGGGCAAGACGCCCATCGAGACGCTGATCCGAGACATGCTGCTGTCAGGAAGTACCTTCAATTGGCCCTACGGCTCTGGCCAGTGACATTGCTGGGCCAGCCACACCATGGCTGGGTCTGCACACCTCAAGGGACACGGATGCTTTGGCCTCATGCGGGGCCCCCAAGTGGAGGACCTTGGCTTCTCTCCTCAGACTCCTGTTTTTTAAAGACTGTGAAACGTTTGTCTCCTCTGTTTTTTAAATGATCACAAAACCAAAAAGAGAGTGCTTGTCCAGGCTCCAGCCTCGGCCTCCCCAGAACTCCTGGCCAGAATAGAGGGCGAGGGACCGAGGGACCCATTCCTGGGACAGCCTGATGCTCAGCACCCCAAGCATGAACTTTTGGGGCCGGTAGGGTTGGGTTCCCTCATGTGACGGCCTGGCGTCTGGACTAGAGGGGCCGGCATAGTAATGTGCCAGGCAGGTTGTCTGGACATGTAATCCACGTTGGACACTATATGATGAATGAATCAAGGCCAATAATAAAGATGTTTCCTACCTGCATGGCCTCCATCGTCTTTGTGAGGGGAGGGGAGGATGAGGGGTCACCCCACCACCGCCACCCACTCCCAGCCATCTGGAACACACACAACCTAGGAACAGCCCTACTTGCTGTTTTTGTGGGGAAGCAGCTGGGTGCCTTGAGGGGTCTAGCAGTCAGCTGTGAGTCGACAGGAGTTGAGTTCTGTAGATGGCTCAGGTTCAGGTTCAGGCTTTGGCTGTGAAGGTGGACCTCATGGATTCACACAGGGCCTGGACCAGACATCTTATTGTTTCCTTTGGTCAGCTCTTAGTCATGGTGTCTGGGCCCCATTGTCCTCAAAAGAAACATTTGGAGGTAGTCCTGCCACATGTTTAGACAGAGCCCTCCATTCCCCTGGCCACAGCAATTGGTTCAGGGAGGCCGTGTGGCCCACAGCTAACCATTGAGATTTGATGGCGGGATTTGGAAGTAGAATATAATCGAAAGCAGAGCCAAAAGAGCAAGACCAGCTTCCCAGGATGCCTTTGGAGCCCCTGGATCAAGCCAAACCTGAAACCTCTCGGTTCTTCAGTTCCATGATCCCTAATTTACCCTTTTGTGCCTGAGCCCTCTGAGTTTGGTTTCTTCTCACATGTAACTGAAGTAACTCGTTTCAGAGACTGGCATCTGGAAGGTGGCGCTATCAAAGGACAAAGTGAAATGTGGACTTTAAGTTGATATGGGGTGACGGCACTGGGACCTTGCCATCCCGGCCTCAGAGGCTTGTGGCTCAGCTCTGTGGTAGGAAGGGTGCCCTTGAGACTGAAAGTCAGGACTGTGGTTCTGGAGCATAGGGAGAAAGAGCCTGGATGGTGGGGGCAGGCCAGGAAGACGAGCCCTCCATCCAAGATGCCCCTTTGAAAACAGGGAAGAACTGAGGTGTTGCTCTGCAGGCTGGGTGCGTGCTCAGCCCTTAAACCTCCACCAAAACGCTTCCCATGAGCACCCAGCCTCCTCCATGTCCACCTTGGAAGAGGCCTAAGCAGGAAGACACGGTGTTTGAATCCATTTCCTGGGGAATAAATGGAGGTCTCATGGATATATGCTCTGCCCCTAGAGGGGACTGAGGCAGGAATGGGATGGAGAGAATACTGAGCTCCCACTGGGAAGGGGGACAGATTCTGCCTGGGGTCCACATCTTCCACGATGTCCTGCAGGTAAGCAAATGTATGTGCCCTCCAATTGGGCTGGACTGAGATGACCTATTAGATTCTGTCTGTCCTGCTGTCCAGAGACGGGGATGTCTGTCTAGGCATGACTGCAGAACTCTTATAAAACCCTACCCAAGGGCACCTGGGTGGCTCAGTCATTAAGCATCTGCCTTCAGCTCAGGTCATGATCCCACGGTCCTGGGATCAAGCCCCGAGTCAGGCTCTGCGCTCAGCAAGGAGTCTGCTTCTCTCTTGCCTCTCCTCCTTCCCCACCAACTTGTGTTCTCCCTCTCTCTCTCAAATAAATAAAGACTTTACTTGTTAATTAAGATTTTATTTTTTGAGAGACAGACACAGCCAGAGAGGGAATACAAGCAGGGGGAGTGGGAGAGGGAGAAGCAGGCTTCTCACTGAGCAGGGAGCCCGATGTGGGGCTCAATCCCAGGACCCCAAGATCATGACCTGAGCCGAAAGCAGACGCTTAATGACTGAGCCACCCAGGTGCCCCAATAAATACAATCTTTAAAAAACTGTCAAAAGGGGGCGCCTGGGTGGCTCAGTGGTTTGGGCTGCTGCCTTCGGCTCGGGTCATGATCTCAGGGTCCTGGAATCGAGCCCCGCATCGGGCTCTCTGCTCCGCAGGAAGCCTGCTTCCCTCCCTCTCTCTCTCTCTGCCTGCCTTTCTGCCGACTTGTGATCTCTGTCTGTCAAATAAATAAATAAAATCTTTAAAAAAAACCAAAAAACAAAAAAACAAAAACTGTCAAAAGGCCCCCCATGGGGAGCCTGCCCCTACCAGTGCCCCACCCACCCAGTCTCAGATGGGCATGGAGTGGGCACCACAGGACTCTCCTACAGAGCCAGGCCTAAGAGCTGTGACCCTGGAGTCAGCCACCATTCAGCCTGCCATGCCCCGGGAGAACTGATTTTTAAGGCTCAGATGGCGTCAGCATTAGGGAATCCAGCGGGTCTCTTGGGCTGAGTGTGCCCCCTTCAGGAAGTCCCCAGTGTCCTGCCAAAGGAATTCCATAGGATGCCCACTAACCAAGACTAGGGAGGGTCCTCAGCCAGCCCTCCCTCTGTTACTGGAAGCTTTTTCTTTAAGGATTTATTTAATTATTTTAGAGAAAGCAAGAGAAAGCAGAGGGAGGGGAAGAGGGAGAAGCAGACTCCCCACTGAGCCCGGTGCCCAAGGCAGAGCTTGATCACATGACCCCCGAGACCACGACCTGAGCTGAAACCGGACAGATGCTCAACCAGTCGAGCCACCCAGGCGCCCCAGTTACTGGATATTTTTGGCTCCTGGAGCTCCCCCAGCCCAAGCCTGGCTAGGTTAAGTAATGCTGGGTGTCGGCCCCTCAGCTTCCCACCAGAAGGCCATGGGTGAGGCTCTGGGTGGAGAGAGAACCCTCTGGACAGACAAAAGTTCACATCCTCCTGGGATAAGTCCCTTTCCTTGAACTTCTATTTTTAACTTGGGAAAATGGGAGAACAATTTTTTGGCGACAACCGAATGAACCCAGGAGTGTTGAGCAGCTGTACACAGTAGGCATTTCATAAATGTTTATTACACTGAGATAGAGACGTGGGCAAGACCTGCTTGCAGGGGATGGGCTGAAATCTGGACTCTGGGTTGCTGGTCCCTGAGGAGGTCCTGGGACGGATTCCCGGAGGAGGCACCATCAGAGCTGGGTCTCAAAGGCTGAGGCATTTGCCAAAGCTACCCCAGGAGCAGGTAAAAGCAGGAGCTAAAGCCGGGAGGTAGGAGAAGAGGCGAGGGCAAGGTGGAACCGCCACCCGATGTGTCCCTCTGCCTGTCCGCCAGGGCACTCAGAAGTACACAGAGCTCTCGCAGTCTCCTTGCTCATCGAACTTCTGAATCTGCTTCTTGAGGTGCCTCAGTTTGCCCTTCAGGTAGTGGCAGCGAGCCTGCTTGTCCAGGAAGCTGCGGTCCTGGGAAAGTCCAGCAAGACCCAGGAAAGTCCATGGGGTACTTTGAGCCTCAGTGGCTAACCCTTTGCCTCTTTCTCTCTGGGCCTCAGTTTTCTTTCCTTGAAACTGGGTACCCTGAGCTCATGCGAGGGTCAGGGGTACAAAGGCCAGCCTGTGGGACTCAGCGGACACAACTTACCGTCTGCTTCTTCTCAAATTCCCTCCAGACACGGGCAGCAACTTGGGCTTCCTTCTGCAAGTGGAGAAGGGGGTGGGGCTCAGAGAATGCTGAATCCAAGGAGGGATGGGGAAACTGAGGCTCAGACAAAGTGACCCATCTAATGAGGACCTCCAGGGCTGATCTCAGCCCCTATGCTGTGGCCCCCACCCAGCCTAGAAGAGGCAGGGGCCCAGAGACCCCGACCCGGCCAGTGTCCCAGAGGCCAGAGTCCACCACCTGGAAGGCTGTGGGGCAGATGTTTCTGCTGGGGCTGACCTGGCTTTGGGGCTTGGGCAGTGAGTTCAGCAAGGTCTCTAGCTGCTGGAGCTTTGCCAGTGCAGAGCCCACCTCCCGCTGGAGCTCCAAGAACTCTGTGTATTGGTCCTGGAACACGGCAGCATAGCAGCTCCGCTCCCTCTCACTGCTCACTTGTGGGTACTTACTGCAGGGTTAAAGTGGGGCAGACAGTGAGTGTGAGTGGAAATAACCCATCCCTTTCCCCCCGATCATTTTAATTTGTTCTTTGCCCATGTTGGACTCCCTGCCCCAAATGCCCCTTTTCTCTTGTACTATTTAGTAAACTCTTATTCATTTGTCAAAGCCCCAACCTCAGGCCCCTTCCCTGTTCCCGGGCATCAGGAACACTCACAGCTCATAGTCGGGCACTAGGTGAGGCCTTCGCATATGCCCCCTGGGGATGGCTTCAATAGACTTGTTGGTGCTCAAGGGGGACCGGGAGGGCAGCTCATCCTCAAATACAATCTTCTTGGGCTTTGCCCTGTGCGCTCCTGGTTGACGCTCGCGCAGAGCGCGGGGGGGCGCTGGTTTCCCGGCCTGGAGGCACCAATCGCTGCGGGTGCCGCAGGTATCATGGTTGGTTTGGGGAAGCCGGAATCCCTCAAACTGGCGGGAATGAATCTCTTGCTTAGGCTTGGCCTGGGGACCCTCCTCCCGTTCAGACTCACCGGGGGCCCAGGGCCAGGAGGGCGGGTCTGCAGGTCCCCCCGGCAGCCGCGGGTCTTGGTGGTCTCCCGGGTGGGCATCGGCCTCAGCGAGGCGCCGCTCGGGCGTCCCCGGGGCGACGAGCGGGTCCTGCGGGGGGCGCCGTGGCCCCCGCATGGGGGGGTCAGTCGGCGAGCTGCCTGTGGGCACCAGAGAGGGGCGCGCCTGGAGGCGGGGAAGGCTGGAGGACGTACGGGGAGGTGGGCCCCGGAGCGGCCAACTCTTCCGCAACTAGCGAGATCTCTAGCTCCGCCTCTATTTGCATAGACGCACCCGATTGGCTCTCAGAGCAGCCCGCCCCCGGCTGCGTAACCCGGAAGGTGCGACGCCCGTGACGCCACCGTGTATCCTGGGTGGCCCCGCCCCTAGTTAACCCCTGCGCTGCCGCAGCCTCGCCTGCTAGGGCCCGTGAAGCCCACCCCCTGAGAGGTCCCCCAGGACCTCCGCCCCAGCTGCGGGCCGCACGGACTGCTCCCTTCCGGGTTTACCTGTCCCAGCGTCCGGGTCTCCGGGTTTGGATCCGCTGCCTCAGAGGCGCCTGAGTCTGTGTTGTGCGTTAACTTCAAAGGCTGGACCCAAGTGGCGGGGTCGGTCCACAGGGCGGGGCGGGGCCTAGGGAGATTGGGCGGGGTTGGCGGCGAGGGGGCGGGACCCAGCGTTAAGGGAAGTGTATCCGCTTTTGAAGCCAGGTTCGAGTCCAACCGGACGGGACCGGACGTATTTGTTGTGTATTTGGAGCTGCTGACTCACCTTCTCTGACCCTTGGGTGTTTCTGGCCTGAGAAAGAGGTGGTTTTTATATTTTTAACATATTTCCTTAATCATTAGATTATTATGCTCTGACCAGTTGTGGGAGAAAACGGTTTTCCCCACTCTTGCTAACTCCAGTGCCATTACAGTTTCCCGCAAGTGTATCTTCGAAGTTTTAATTCTTGACTAATCTGATGTGAGAAAAGTTCAGAGATGATTTGTCTTTCTTTTCCTGCACGTTTTCTTTTTCTTGTTTGTTTTTGGGAGCTCTTTGTATGCCAAGGATGTAGTTTAACCAAGTAGTGCATCTTCTTTCACTGTTACAGGTGAGACCGTCCGATACATTTTACAGGCTTTTTTGCCCCCCACCCCCCATGTAGGAAACTAAATATTCATTAAGCCCCTTGATATTTTACTGAATTCTCCTGTTTACATAGCTTTTTTTTTTTAAGTTAGTTTGGGTTTCTCATATAATTGTATCACTTGCAAAGAACTTTGCCCCCCTCCTTTTTTTTTTCCATTTTTCAGTCTGATCTTTCTTGTCCAGTTGTACTGACAAGCACTCCAGACCATGTTGTCTTTTGGGGAGTCAGGTGGACTGTGGGCATCATCTCTACCTTCCTCTCTTTGATGGCAGAATTGCCAGCGTTTGTTCATTAAGTTCAATGCTTGGCTTGAGATTTTGCAGTTAAGTGAGGAAAATATCTATCTTGCTTATTGTTTATTGAGATGTTGAGTGATAGATTTTTGAACAGTACAATGTACCATTTCACCCTATGATTTTCTTTCCTGATGCATTAATGTGGCTATTAACAAACTTCCTGGGCGCCTGGGTGGCTCAGTGGGTTAAGCGACTGCCTTTGGTTCAGTTCATGATCCTGGAGTCCCAGAATCGAGTTCCGCATCGGGATCCCTGCTCTGCAGAGAGTCTGCTTCTCCCTCTGACCTTCCCTGCTGTCATGCTCTCTCCATCTTTCTCAAATAAATAAATAAAAATATTAAAAAAAAAACTTTCCTATTGAACCATCTCTGCATCTTAAGTGTGAGTGAGCCTTGTTAAGATCTACTTTTTTCTTCAAAGATTTTTAGTAATTTCTACACCCAAAGTGGGGTTTGGACTTACATCCCTGAGATCAAAAGTTGCATCTGTACTGACTGAACCAGCGGGATGCCCTTAAGACCTATTAAAGGTTGCCATTAGAGCTTATAAGAAGCTTTACTTGGGTGCCTGGGTGGCTCAGTGGGTTAAGCCTCTGCCATAGGCTTGGATCAGGATCTTGGGGTCCTGGGATCAAGCCCCCAATCAGGCTCTCTGCTCAGCAGGGAGCCTGCTTCCCCTCCACCCCTGCCTGCCTCTCTGTCTACTTGTGGTTTCTGTCAAATAAATAAATAAAATCTTTTAAAAAATAAAGATTTTGGTGATACTTGGTATAAAGATACTTGGTGTTTCTACACCAATGTTGACAGGGGTCCCGGTATTGCCCACTCACACTCCCATGGGTCTGGGACACCCTTGTGCTCCTGTCACCTGCCCAGCCTCCTTCACTGAACTCCCTTGGTCACCCCCCTTTCATAGGCTTCACCTTCATCATCTGGAGTGAGGGTGAGCAGAGCCCAGGACCAGTGGTTCTCCCAGGACTCCCACTCTAGGACCTCTTCCAGGGTCCCACCTCGGGAGTAGTGCCCACTCAGTTCTCATCTGAAATGATCAGGCTATGAGCTTGGCAGGGCAGAGTTTCCACAGACCCTCACATGTTTGTTGAATGACTTGGTGAAGCCTCTAGTTTCCTGAGAGCTCAGGTGGCAGCTGTACTAAGTCCCACCTCTGAACTGTCACCTTCAGTCTCAAGGAAGGCCCAGCCTTGATGCTCCCTCCTCCAGGCTGACCTCCAAACATAGCCGCATTTCTCCGCCCACCCTCTAGCCGCACCCCAACAGCACAGGGCTGAAGGTTCTGTGTTTGGCTCTGATTCTACCGGCCTGGGGCCTCCTGTGGCTTCTTGGGCCCTGGCCTTTCCCCATGTGGGGTGGGAACCGGGGCAGAGGAATCCAGGTGGGGGGGGAGTTCGCTGGGTCACTGCCCCACTGCCCCACCTAGACTGAGCTTCCTCTTCTGCTCTCAGGAACGTCCAAAGACCCTCCTGTGTTGTTGCCCGCCCCGAAGGATGCCCCTGGACACGGCGGGGGAGCAGACAGAAGACAGCCCGCATGGGCCGGGACAGGCCTTTATTTGAGTTTGGGCATGATGCGGATGAAGAGGATCATGCTGATGAAGATGAAGCAGACGACAATAAGCATGGCCCAGAGCAGCCAGTTGACGGACTTCTGTGTGTGCTGCTCCAGCCGCTCCGACTCGGTCTTCAGCTTCTCCAGGTTCTGGTCGGCCATCTTGAGGGAGTGCGACAGGGTCTGTGGGGGAGGCAGGGAGTGTCAACAGAGTGTGGCCTCTCCCTGCCACCTGGGGGCAAGTGGACTCTCTAGGCCCTGGCTGGTACTGTGCCCTCGGCTGGGAATTCCACCTCTGCCTTCTGTCCAACTTCTATTTTTTTTTTAAATATTTTATTTATTTATTTGACAGACAGAGATCACAAGTAGGCAGAAAGGCAGGCTGAGAGAGGTGGGGGAAGCAGGCTCCCCGCTGAGCAGAGAGCCTGATGCGGGGCTCGATCCCAGGACCCTGAGATCATGACCTGAGCTGAAGGCAGAGGCTTAACCCACTGAGCCACCCAGGCGCCCCTGTCCAACTTCTGTCATGCAGCAAAGCCCTGGCCACAATGCCCCTGGGCCAGGAAGCCTTTTCTGATGTCCGGGGAAGACCGCCCTCCCACCTGGTTGTCCTTCTTGATGACACTCTGAGCAGCCAGCGTGTTGGTCTTGAGGCTTCGGGCCAGGCCTAGCATCTCTTCTGCCAGCTTCTCCTGGAGGTTCTGATGTCGCTGCAGGACAAGGTCCAGCTCGGCTGCCGACTGCTTCTCATCCCCTGGTCTGGGCCCTGTCACCCCGCTGACCTCACACGTGGGTGGACGGGAGGCATGAGATGGAGTGGGGGAGGGTAAGAGACCAACATGTTCCCAAGCAACCCAGAGAGTATGGCTCTAGCTGCTGCCCTCCCTGGGGCTCCATTTCCCCTTTTTTGCTTTGGCGTTTAGGAAGAGCAGCCGCAGAAGGGGCTTCTGATCAGTGGTTCAGAGGCTTGTGGGGGCCCTTGTGGTAGGTGCTATAGTGGCCCTAGATTCCTCCATCCACCCGGCCCCACCCCCACCCCCCAGTGCTACCCAAGGGCTGAAGACACTTACACTCTCTTCCTCACATCCAGCTGGGGCTCTGGAAGCGAAAAATACCAAGCAGGAAGGAGAAGATTGGTTTCCTATTTTCCCGGCTTCCTGATCATTCAGTGCCTGTGATGTGTCTGCTACTCATAATGCCATTTCTTGTCCAGTCTGCCGCTGGTGAGCTCCTGATCATGCTTCAAAGCCCTAGCTCAAAAGCCCTCTCTTTTAAGAAGTTTTCCCTTACCCCTACCTGGGTTCCCCCAGGCTCCAGGTCCCTTCTGCTGGTCTAACCTTGGCCCTGTGGCCTGGGAGTATCCAGCTTTATTTTCTCTGGGGCGCAGCTCCTCTGTCCTGGTACCCCCATCAGGTATAACTAAGTGACTGCCCCTGAGGCTATGCTCCCTGGGCTGTGGGAGACCTTTGGGGAGCCAGGTGAGGAATGTGAGGCAGCACAACGAGTAAGCATCAAGTCCTATTTTCTTTAGGGCAGCTCACCTCCAGCAGAGTCCTATGGGAAAAAGAGAGAGGCATGAAGTCACCTACCTGTCCTCCCCCAAAACTGCCCTTTCAGCTCTCAGAACATCCCCCCACCACTCATTTGGTGCCCCGGGAAAATCCCATGAATGACCTCTGGACCTCAGTTTTTTCATACTTTGATTATGATCCACATAAAATGCTTAAGAAGACACTTGCTGTTGCATTTTACAAATGGAAAAACTCGTTTATCTGTGGCAAGACGAGATAAAGTCATCTATCTGTGTCAAACTTGTCTCTGTTGCTTTGGGCCAACTCTGGGGCTTAACTAGATAGGTACCATTTTTGCCTTAGACCAAACTCCTACACATCTAGAAAAATCCCGGCTTGGCCTGTCAGGAAGCAGACTGCCGGCCCAGGGCAGAGGCTGTTGGGCCCCCTAAGGTCCCTGCACCAGCCACCATTTGTTGTTCCGGCTACACCCAGGCACGAAACTGTCCCTAACCAAAGGGTTCCCAGGACCCAGGGAGGAAGCCCTACCGTGCCTAGCAGCTCACTCCTCATTTCGCTGGTGTACCGAGCCCGCGACTGCAGGTGCACCGTCTTTGTGGCGGGTATCCGCTCCCTGGCTGTGGTTGGTACACGGCCGGGGGCCAGAAACTGGTTGGCGAGTGCCTTCTCTGAGGCGGAGGTCTGCAGAAGAGGGAGAAGGGGTCACCACAGGGGCAGGTCCTGGGCAGGTGAGCGCTATGAGGGTTGAGGAAGTAGAGCATCCAGGCTCACCAGCTTCTCTGCCTGCAGCATCCCCTTCAGGAAATCTACCTTGCGGGAATATTCATTGATCACCTCAGAGGCTGGTTTGCTGGAAGGCGACAAGAGGAAAAGAAAACCTGTCCACCGTCCCTAGTTCCAGGAAGGGTCTCAGCAAGGGCTGGCGTCCAGGGATTCCCCATCAGGAGCCGGTCCTGGCCCATCCCAGATTTGGAGCCCCTGTAGCCACTAGCACTCACCTTGGCTGGGCTTTCAGGGCCTGCAGCATGTCCTCGAGGGCTCCCACGTACTGGGGAGAGAAAGCAGGGATGTAAGCCTGGTCTGCCAAGCCCTCTCCTCCCTGCCCTGTTCGAAGTGGGGGTGAGGGTAAGGAGTGGGGGGCGTCGGAGCCAGAAGGGGGCGGAGCCAGGACGGGGAGGGACCCCCCTGGGCTGAAAGGGGAGGAGCCACGTGCCAGGGAGGCGGAGCTAGTTGAACTCGAGGGAATGGGGCGGGAGCTGCAGGTGAACGTGGCGGAACCGGCCGGAAGGGGCGTGGTCAAGAACGGCCGTTGGGTCTGGGGAGTAGGGCCCGGTGGCCGCTAGCTGCGGAAGCCGCAGCCCGGGAGTCGGGCTCTGCTTGACAGTGCAGATTTCCCTCACCTTCTCCAGACGCCACTCTTCCGGGTCCCGCTTCTCCGCTGCCATCGCCTCGCAGCGGCACAGCAACCGCACCAGGTTCAGCTCCAGCCTCGACGCTGCCATCATCTCTCGGCGGTATCCTGCCCCTTCCGCTGGCGCCATCTTGGAAAAGGGCGGAAGTGCCCTCGTTTGGGCTTCTTCCGGGCGCGTCCGCCTCTTTCACTATTGCATCTTTGGGGCGGAGCTAAGGTTTTGTTTCAGGGAGAGGCACAGTCCTGTCTGTGTTACTCAGGGCGGAATCGCGTTTTCCCCTTAAACGTCTTAACCCTTCCGGAAGGGTTAAAAGGACCGGTCCTACGGTGTCAAGGCCGTGAGCAATAGGTCCTCGCCTTATTCCTTTCCTCCTGCTCAAAATTCCCCTGCACCCGCTTTTTCTTGGGTTCTTCCCATGGTGCTCTTCCGTATTCAGGCAGCCTCCCCCGGTTCTTCCCGGGGTACGGGCCCGGCACTAAGGAATCCCAAGGCTTAGGGGCCCATCCAGAGTTTGTGTTTATGAGCTTCCGGGTCTGATTCCGCCACCCCCGCAGTGGCCCTAAGGAAGTTTTAACTTTTTTGGGTCGTCCCTTCTTTGGGAAACGGGTGGTATGACAAAACCTGCCTGTGGGAGGGGGGCGGATATTAGCTAGCTCTGGGGGTGAGAGGTGGGGCAGGGTCACCCCTAACGCCCAGACCTTCTTGGAGAGAATCCCTCGCCCCCCAAGTCCCCAGGCAGATGAGGCCCATCCTGCAACCTCCCCTGACCCCTATGCTTGCAGAGGACAGGGTAAGGATTGGAGCTTCAGAGGGACTGAAGCCTGGCTTGCAGCACTCATCCATCTTCCTACCCTTCGTGTCACCTGTGTCCTGGTCCCACATGGGCCTGGTGTCCTCGCAAAACACTATGTAGGAGACTAAACTCAGGGTGGATGAAGGGGGGTCACTGGAGGCAGATGGGGCAGGCTCCGAATCCCAGCCCTACTCCATCCCAAACGTGTGGCCTTGGAGAAGTCTCCCAGCTCTCTCTCATGTGTCATCTGGACTTGGGTTCTTCCTTGCCCCCCAACCCCTGCCCCATGGGCCCTGCCTGCCAGCAGGTTCCCGCAACTGCCCATCTGATTGCAGCCTGGGAGCTGGTCCGAGAGGGGATAGTTGGAGGTGTGTGGCTTTGGGCCCTAATGGGCCCACCAGGAACTGATCCCTTCACAGGGAGATGGCCTATGTAGCTGACATTTAAGCCCTAGCTTTGGGGAGAAGCTGGGTGCTGAAACGGCAACAGGAGCAGCTCAGGACAAGAGGCTCTTTGCCAAACCTCCCCCCTCCATTTCCAGATCAATAACAAGCACCTGCAGCAGGCGCACCCCTCAAGTGAGGACTCCATGCGAAATTCCAACAGCAGCATTGCCTGGAAGATCAAGGCAGGTCCTCCCAGTCCAGGGGCACAGCCCCCCGCCCTGCACCGCTCTTGCCCGAGATCACAGGGTGGACCGCCACCAGCCAGCTCCTCCTCCTCTGACGGACTCTGAACCCAGTCCGAGCAGGACTTGCATACACACACCTTTCAGGCACTTTTTATTTTTGCACGGCTTGTGGAGCACCTGGGGCACCTCTCGTCCCACACCCGTGGCCGTGTGTCTGGGGAGTGAGCCAAGCCTGGGGGTGGGGGGAGCCCAGCTCTGGAGATCCCCAGCCTGTCCCCGTTGACCAGCAGGAATGTCCAGCCCCAGGCCTTGCCCTCCCTGCTTGTGAGTGGTCCTGAGTCACGGCTCCTGTTGGCCACGTGGAGAGGACAGTGTGCCGAGGGTTGCCTCCTCTGGCCTCCTGAGTCTGGGGCTTGGCAGACAGAAGAGTGACGGCCACATTCACGTCTCCCCGGGATGTGAGGTCTGTGGTGCTGCAGGTGGAGGCTGCTGGCCACCTTGTGTCCTGACTCCAGCCACCAGCCTTGATCCCCACCGAGGCTCCGACACTCCTTCAGATGCGGGACGGAGGATGCATCCGAGACACGCCTGGGGCTGTCAGGGGCCCCCTGGGTCCAAATCCCCCATGCAAGGCCCCAGGCCTCAGACTGCGGGCCCCGGGCCGTCCTCAGTGCAGGTCTGAGGCCCCGACATGCACTGGCCATGCAGGCTTTGCTCTGAAGACTCAAGTCCAGGTTATAAGGGAGAGGAAGGGCGTTAATATAAAAGTTTGTACATACATGTATAAAAAACAATTTGGTCTCTTGTTAAGGCTGTTACAGTTTAAAGTTATGTAAACCACGCACAAAGAAACAGTTACCATATAAAACAAAAAGGGAGGTGGGAGATGCCAGGCCACCCACCGTGATTTGGTGCTCTGGGTGGGTGCGTCTGTGCAGTGTTGGGGGCTCAGCAAGGGCGGCCAGGCCTTGGCTGGCCTCTCCCTGCTTGGCCTCTGCACGTGGGGCTAGTGCCCACCTCACATTGTCTTGGAGCTTCTCGTTCGGGATCCTTCTCAGCCAAACGCAGGCTCTGCAGCTTGGTGCCCAGCTCAGGCTGGGACTCGCGGGGACTCTGGCTCTGGGGGCCCTCAGCCATTGGCCTGGCCCGAGGTGGGGGGCAGGCAGTAGGTCGGGGGATCTGAGTACCTCCGCTTGGCCCCAGGAGGCCGGTCGTCCTCGTCCGGGGGCTCCCGCGTGCCCAGCACGGGCAGGAGAGTGCTGGGTGTGACATACACCGAGTGTACCTGGTCCGGGCGGCGGGCGGGCGGCTCTCGGCGCCTCACGGGGGCAGCAGCCTCTGGGGCACCCGGTGCCCGGCCGGGGAGGTGGGAGGGCAGGCCAGGTGGGAGCTTGATGTTGGTGGTGGGCATGATGGGGGTCCGCCGGGGGGTCTTCACTCTGACCGTCACGAAGGACGACGGCCTTCGTCGTGGAGGGGCGGCTGCCACGGGGAGGGGGCTCAGGGCGGGCGCGCCGGGGCTGGGGAGAACAGGCGCGGGGGGCCCTTTTGAGAGACAGACGGCAGGGTTACTGCAGCTTCGGGGCTTGAAGATGGACCCTTGCCCCAGGGCCTGCCGGCGGTGGACACGGGAAGGACAGAAGCAGACGCTGCCTTAATACTGACCTTCTGAGGCCCCCCGCCCGGCCCGTTCTTCCAACAGGCTCTCCGTGCTGGCCGATGTTTCCGAGTCCAGGTTTTCTTCATCGGAGCCCCGAGGGTCCAGCTCCGGAAGCCGGTACGTGATGTCCTCCCTGTAGGGGGGTTGCAGAGAAGGGGGTCATGGTGTCCAAGGCTGTTCCCAGGATGAAAGATCTCCCAACAAGGGTGCCAGGCCAGCAGGGGACAGAATGGGCCTTCCTCTTCCTGGATGGGAGCCCTTGCCCTCAGCGCCCCCAGCAGCCATCCCCAAATCACTCCTGGTCCAGAGAAAGTCCAGGGAGGGCTGGGTCAGCCTGCTGAGGGAAGCCAGCCACCTGGCCCTATACTGAGCCACTGATAGGCTCCTGCCTCAGGGCCTTTGCAAGTGTTGGGCCCTCTACCCGGAGCGCTCTACCCTGTTCTTCGGACTAGGGAGGCCAAGTGGCCCAGGTCACACCTGTCCTCCTGGCATCATGTTAATGGCATCCCTGTGCACACTCACATCTTGATTGAGTGACAGGTTAATTGGTCATCCTAGCTAAAACCAACTTCAAGACAAAGTTTGGGCATGACCCCTCTGCTGCCCCCGCTTTCCCCCTGTGGACCACCATGGCTCCTGGGGGTCAAGCAGGGGGTTTAAACAGCCCTAGGCTGCGTTTTAGGGCAGCAGCCCCCCGTGAGGGAAGTGCTAGGTGGTGGGAATGAGCCGAGCCGGTCAGCCTCCTCTAACAGCCAGGGTGGCTATGCCAACGGGCTTGGGGAGGAGGGCCCGATGGCAGCGCCAAGGACAGGAAGGGGACGGAGACACTTGCTTCTCCTCCTTGATGGACTGGATCCGCTCAATGAGGATCTCCTTCTCGCGGTCCTCGTCGCCGCCGGGCACCTCCTCTTCTGGCAGCACCCCCAGCTCCTCTGGGCCGCCGCCACTGCTCGCCCGGGCCTTGGGGCTCTTGTTCTACGACAGAGAAGTGGCAGGTGTGGCTGGCCCCTCTGGGGGGGTGGGCCTGGTCTGGCATTGGGGAGGGTCAACAGCTTGGGGAGAGGAGGTTAGTTCTCATGTGGATCCCGTGGGGACAGAGTGGCTGGTGCTCGGCTGATTAGTTGTCCTCAGTGCAGGTGGTCAGCAGGCAGTGGTCCTCCCCCAGCATGCACTTCCGGGAGGTTAGGACATGCTCGGTCTACCCCACGAGACCACGGGCACGAGGGGAACCCAGCATGCACCGCGCCCGGAGACATGCAGGGAGGGCCCGTGGAAAGTGTACATACCAGGACCCCCTCATAGGGAGACGAGAACCCCAGTTTGAGAGGCCATGGCTGGGGAAGAGACGAACAGAGGGTGACCACACAGGGCCACAACCGCCACACGGGCACTGAGCCACATCGGACTGCGGGGACAAGGACAGGATCCTCCCGTGGGAGCCCAGGACTTGCCCTGCTAAGTCCCCATCCCCACTGTGGGGCCACTTCTATGGTGGAGACTCTTCCCTGTAGCAGAGGCCAGAGGAAGACCCGAACCGTCCCCGAGTGGATGACCGGTCCCCTGCTGCCCTTTGAAGGGCAGTCGGCAGGAGGCTGAATGAGGAAGGTGGTCATTCAGCCGATGTGGGGGAACGGGCCCCCAACCGTGCTCCCAAGAGGCCCCTGGCCAGGTGGCATGGGGCCTAGGGTGTACAGGGCGTGCAAGGGGTAGCCAGGTGAGACCCCACCCCGCACCCAAGGCCAGCGTGCTCACAGCGTTCTGTCTCAGGAGGGAGAGGCGACGGAAGGCAATGCTCTCTGCAGCTTCTAGCTGGTTGATCTCCTCCATCTTCACCTTGTACTTCCTCATCTGTTCCTTGATGAGCATCTCCACACAGCTGCAGGAGAAAGGGACTCAGTTACCACCTGCAGGATGGCCAGTGTCAGGGCCTGGCGTCTGGAGAGGCACTGGCTGGAGCCTGGGGCATGGGGGCGCGAGATGGAGACCCAGGGCCCAGGCAAGGCCACGGACACAGCGTGGGCTGTGGCTCCCATCTCCTGTGGCGGCATACTGTGTGACATCATGTGGCTCACTCCACCTTTCTGAGCCTGAGGCCCTGTCTCAACAGGCCTCCCGGTTTGAAGGAGGAAGCACAAGCACTATGGGCCAGAGTAAGCCAGCCCCACACAGTCCCCCTGCAGGGCGGGGCAACACGGAAGTGTGAAGAACAGGTAGGCTGGGTGATGTGTCTCAGAGGCTGCAGACGACCTGCCCCTGGAGCTCTGGAAGGTGCGCTGTGAGCAGTAAGTGTGGCGGGCGAGAGGCAGGCACAACTCAGGGTTTTCCATCATCACAACCCCGCAAGGAGAAAGGGAGCAAAGAAGGTGCTAGAAGAGGCTGGAAGCGAATCTTTCAACACCCCACAGCCACCCAGGTGTGTCAGGGCCACAGGAAAGCCACCTAGAGTGGCAGGTTCTTATTTTTACAGCCTGAGGCCTAAACAGTGTCTTCTTAGTCACTGAGGTCTGACGACCTCCGAGTTCTTTTGAAGAACTCTGAAAACTTCTGAAGATGGTACAGGGGTCAGGAAAGACCGTGTCTCCCCACTTCCCCGACAGCTGCTGCTTTCCTGACAACCCTTGCTGCTGCCAGAGGCCAAGGACATCAGGCTCCCTGATCTGCCCCTCGGCTTGCCACTGGAGAGGGGGTCATTTTCCTTTTCTCTTGTTTTCTTTAGCCTCAGAAACACTTGGGAGGGATGCCCTAGCTGCTGGAGCAGACGCAGCATGGCGGGGTCGGGGTTGGGGGTGGCACTAGCACTCACGTGGTGACCTTGAGGACGTCCTTCATGCTGGTCAGCGGGTCTGAGTTGTCAGGGCAGCGCAGGAGGCAGGGGGCGAAGATGATGGCTAGAGCGCTGGGCGACATGCGGTTCACATCCTCAAGCAAGGCCACCCTGCATGATGAGCGGCAGTTAGGGGTGGCCACGGAGCCCCCAAACCCGGGGCCGGAGCCCCAGGGTGGGGAAGGGGCGGTCATCCCCTGGAGCTGGGATGGGCGGAGAGGGATCGCCACAGGAGAGCCTGGGTCTCCCCCAGACCCTCCTGGCACAGGCTCAGGTCTTGGGGCCGAACCCGAGGCATGCTGGGCCGGGGCTCTTGATGGGGACCCCCAGCCCCGCCCCGGGGAGCAGGCAGCGGGCACTTGCTTCACAAGGTGGAAGATGAGCCGCTCCAGCGAGTTGTGGTTGGCCTCGGGCAGGTGCTCCAGGACGGCGTAGATGGCGGCCAGCTGCTCCTGCTTCTCCGGCAGCTCTAGGGGGGCCCAGGGCATCAGCAACCTGTAGGCCCGGCCCCGACACGTTCCCGGGGGGCAGGGGAGCCTCCCGCTGCGTAGGGGCTGGGACGGGCATGTGGCAAGGTATGGGGCCATGAAGGGATCTCGGCCCTGCCCTCGGCTAGGCACCTGCGCCAGTCCAGCTGCTTTGAGCCCGGGTTTCTCAGCGGGGCCTCCCCGGTTGGCCCTGGCGAGCGCTCGTGGTTCCAAGCCGGGACTGCGGCCACCTGCCCGCCCGCCCTCGCCAAGGCTGCCGTGGGCCTCACCTACGGCTCGGAGGAAGTCGCCGTACTGGGCGAAAGTCATGAGGGGCTCAGGCAGCTCTCGAAGCCACTGCTTGAGCACGCCGGTGATGGCATGGATGGGGAAGTTCTCCAGCTTGACGGCCGCGGGGTCTGCAGGGAGGCCGGCCGGGGGCTGGTGAGTGTGGGCAGGAGGTTGGGGCCCGAGAACCCCCGCCGAGCTCACCCGCCCTGACACCCACCTGTCTGTAGGGCCTGTCGTAGCTCCCGTGTGCGGTTGGCAGCACCCGACTTGCGGTAGAGGCCTTCGGTGTACAGGCCATGCATCTCCACGTGTTCCAGAAGCTTCTCCAGCACGATGGGCACGGAGGCCTTGTCGCTGGTCAGGCTGTCCACGCACACGCCAAAGTGGCCTGGCTCGGCACCTGGCTCGCTCTGCAACACCAGAAGGCAGGGCTCAGGCCTCCTGGGTGGGCTTCCTCCTTCCTGTCCCTCTGCCACCCCGCAGGCTGCTGGGGGCACCTGGCTGGGGAGGTGAGCTTGCTGGCTGCTGGGCGGGGAGGGGCAGGGGCTCCCCTGTGGAGCAGCCCCAGCTCCCTCAGGGCAGCCAGTCCTGCTCCGACTGCAGCCCTAGTGCTTGGGACTCGGTCTCCCCTGTGCACAGAGCTGGAGGCTTCCCTCCACCGGGAGGATGGAGGGGCAGGGCTGGGGGTCTAAGATGCACACTGATGAAGCCCAGCCCTGCCTTGGGGGCCTCAAGGGGCTTTGACAGAACCGGGGTGTGCTCTGCCCCGGACCAGTCCTTTCTATCAGCTTCCTGCTCCTACCTGACACCCAACCTTGGTCTCGCATCAACCACGTCTTCTCCTCCCATTGCTTGGGATGGCCTCCCCCAGACGGTCTGGAAAGTTCCCGCCCCCGGGCGGCGCTCACCTTGCTCCCGCACGTGTAGGAACAGTAGGTCTGAATCTTGTGCACACACTTCTTGTGGCAGGTCATCTTGCACACTAGGAGGTTATGGGGGGTGGGTCACAGATGGTGCCTCAGGGGACCTGGGTTCCCACTGACTGGTTTCCAAACTTGAGACATAGGAGCTTCTGCCCCAGTTCCCAGGCAGGGAAAGCATGTGGGCAGACGTTCACAGCTGGTGACCGCTACTGGCCTCAGCCTGGCCAGTGGGACAGGAACAGGGGTTTGGGGGGCTTGAGACAGAAAGCTAGCTGAGACCAAAGAGAAGGGGGAGGCCAGTGTCCTTATCTCAGGACGGTGACAACTGCCTGAGTAGTTGTGATGCACATAGGGGGACACAGATAGGGACTGAGGGGACAGGAGGCCCTGGGTGGGAAGGTGCCCCAGGTGATCACGGCAGGAACGCACAACCGCTGGAGATCTGCCTGACTGTGCCCAGGGCCAGACCCTCCTGCCCGCTGGGTTGGCCTGGGCTGTGGCTGTGTCTCGGGGTTCCTCTGCGGCTGAATGGCCTTGCCTGTCACCACATGAGGGACCCTGGGGGTCTAGGGAGACGCTGGCAGATCAGGGAGCAGGAACTGTGTGCACGTAAGCTGGGAGGGAGGCCGTGCGGTAAACTATGGAGGTAGGCATGGGGAGGGCAGGCTGCAGGGGCCGCAGTGGGGGGTGGAGGGGAGGGTGGCTTAGGGCGGGCTGAGAATCAGCATCTACCCCAGGGTGGCAGTGGGAGGACCAAGTGGAAGAGGCATGGCCAGGGCAATGTTCCAGAAATATTTATCCTGTGGCTTGAGTAAAGGCCCCAGTGCACAGTGAGGAGTCTGGGGATGTGGTGGGGGGCAAGGGGGTGTCGTGGAGCATCAGGGGCACGGTGGGGGGTCAGGAGCGCTCACCGCTGCAGAGCAGAGCCTTGTCCATGAGCCAGATGTACGAGAGGCACTGCTCGCACGACTGTGGGATGCTCACCTGGTAGCTGGCAAACACGTGCCCGTTGTGCTGCTGGACCTGGGGGGCCACGGGGGAGGGCGCTGAGTGGCGAGGGGGGCCCCTCCACACTCTCGCTGCAGCCTGTGGCGCCTCAGGCCCGAGGTTCACGCTCACAATCAGGGTTCCCCAGGGCGGGGCGGGAAAACACGCTCACACCTGCGTCTTCACAAAGCGCGCACGCGCACAGATACTCACGGCGCGATCCTGCTTCCGCTTCTTCTTCTGAGCTTTGCTCTGCTGTGAGGGAGCACACAGGCATAGTCCGTGAGGGCCCTGGGAGCACACGTGCCTCCAGCCACCCTCCCCCCCCACTGTCCCCAAGGCGGCACCACCAACCTTGGGCGGCTCAAAGTCATTCTTGGTGTGCCCGCGGGTGAACTCGTCGAGCAGTGACTGGAAGAGGTTGAGGACCAGGTTGGTGTCCTTCTCCCCCCGCTCGGCTGCCAGGTTGTTCACGACAATCTGGTAGTTCTCCATCAGGTCCTTGTAGCCGACATGAATCTTCCCATTCTGCGGGGATGCAGGCGTGACCCCCGTGGGATGGAGAGACGGTGGGGGGATGCCCTGGAGAGGGTACGGGGGTCCCCACAGGGGCCCTCCCCAGGGCCAGGGGCTGCACATACAGGGACGGAGTACATGGTTTTGAGATTGCTTCTGAACTTCTCCGTGGCTTCGATGAACAAGCTCTCGATGGGAGTCTTCTGGGAGCGCAGGTCGTTTATCTGGAGAAGGAGAGAGAAAGACACCCTGACTCGGAGTGACCACAGGCTTGGCATCTGACTGCCTGCTGCTCAGCTCTGTCCCGAGTCCTTCCTGCTTCCCCTGTGATCCCAGCAAAAAAAATCCAGGCTCTCTGGCTAATCCTTGCCTGATCTTTCCAGTCCCTTCAGTCCAGGTTTAAACCATACACCCCATATTGGGGGCTGGATCACCTTGGGGGTGTTGAACAGCACCCCTGGCCCCCACCCACCAGATGCCAGGGACATTCCCCAGTCAGGACAACCAAAAATGTCTGCAGGTGTAGCCACTGGTCCCCTGGGACACAGTCGTCCCTGGAGACCCTTCTGCCAACCACACACAGGCTTGACTTAACCCTGAGCCATGCCCCAAATATGTGCCGTGGTAACCAATTCACTTTTGCTGTATACACTAAGCACTCAATCAATGCATTTTGTTAAAGTGTATCCTAAAATAAGTTCAAGGCCAGGGCTGAGCCACCGCGAAGCTGCAGGACCTGGGGGTCACTGAGGGGGACACAAGTACGTCCAGTGCCCACCCAGCTCTAGGCATTTCCGTTTCCTCCAGTGTGAGACGAAGTGGGCAATCACCCCCCAAGGATGTGGGGAGACAACACACAAAGTGTCTTTCCAACAGCAGATTCTGAACTTTCTGGGTAGGTAGTGCAGGAGAGGATGCTGGCCCGGGCCACAGCCCCTTGCCTGAGGCCCTCAGGACAGGCATGTCCCAGAGTCAGGCCCTCTGGATATTAACACTGTTCTACAAGTTTTGTGCAGCCCTTGTGATCAGACCCACTGACTTTTTTTTTCTTTCTTAAAGTAAGCTGTACACCCAACGTGGGGCTTGAATTCACGATCCTGAGATCAAGAGTCACATGTTTTATGTTTTACCAACAAGCCAGCCAGGTGCTTCAAGACCCACTGTGTTTTCCTACAAAATGTAAATATCCCTGGTGAGCAACGTGAACATTAGACAAACGTTCTCCCGTGAGTTCAGGTGGGATTCTGCAGTAAAGGAGCTAACATCAAGTTTGGGAAGCAGTATCTGGTTTCTGGAACTTTCTGTATTGGAACTGCGCCTCTGGACGTTCTGTGCCTGGCACACTAAGGGCTTGGGTTGCTGCAGCTTCGAAGCCCAAACTGCTGGGTGCTGACCACCCTTTTGGGGGAGGCCCGGGCCTGACCGTGCGTAGCCCCGCGACCCCGCAGCTGCCCCTGGATGGCCCACCTTGTTCAGCAGGAACTCATCCAGGTACTTGAGCTCATTGGCGTTGGTGATCTTACGGAACACAGATTCTCGCCACTTCTCCGACACCGTGATTTTGCCGATCTTGAGGTTTCGGTTCTTCTTCCCTTTGCCTCCTGGTTCCTTAGCGTGCTTCTCGCCTGCTGGGTGGCGGTGCTGGTGGCTGAAGGAGGCTGGAGGAAAAAGGAGCAGCTGGGGAGGTGGGTTCTGGGGGATGCATGGTCCCCCCACACAGAGAACCAGGGCCCTGCCCTAGTTGTAAGCTGGGGTCTGCAGCCGGAAAGCGCCCTGGAGTTGGGGGGGTGGTATCCGGGACCAGCCCCGAAACCCTGTGCCCAGCACCCATTCCCAGGGACCCCGGCAAATCTTCCCTCTCTCCCTGAGGCTCCCAGCAACCAACCTTCCAGGTTCTTTTTGGTGGTGGTGGCTTCTGGCGCGGTGTGCCCCGGCGCTGTGTTCTCCATTTCCTCCACCCCCTCGAGGCTGGATTTTTTATCTTTATTCTTATGTAAGAAAAGTCTTTTAAAAGTGGATCTGCAGGAGAAAGTTAAGCAGTTTCTCTTAAACTTCGGGAGGGGACAATGGAAGCAAGGCTGGAGGAAAGGTCATCTTGCTACAAAGAGAAAAGTCACCCTTTGCTTGGTTATCCACGGAAAGAGATGCTACTAAAAATGAGATCGATTTGTGTGACGTGACAGGAGGTCAGGTGAAAAGGCAAGATGCAGGGGCGCCTGGGTGGCTCAGTGGGTTAAGCCTCTGCTTTTGGCTCAGGTCATGATCTCAGGGTCCTGGGATCGAGTCCCGCATCAGTCTCTCTGCTCAGCAAGGAGCCTGCTTCCCCCTCGCTCTCTCTGCCTGCCTCTCTGCCTACTTGTGAGCTCTCTCTCTGTGTCAAATAAAGAAAATCTTTAAAAAATTAAATATTAAAAAAAAGGCAAAATGCAGAACAGACATCACAGCGTAACCCCGTTTTCATATTAAAAAAAACAACCCGAAATAAAACTACCTTCTACCCCTTTACGTGTGTTTATGGGCCTGAGTTTTAAGAAAGAAAATCAGAAAGAAAGGATGTCAAATTGTGTGCTGAATGGCGTGTCCCCCAAAAGCTGTGTCCATGTGCTCACGCTCAGGACCTATGAGTGTGACCTTATTTGGGAAAAGGGTCTTTACAGATGCGACTAAGTTACTGTGTGTCATGCTCTGAATGTCTGTCTCCCCCCAGATTTGTACGCCGAAGTCCTACCCTCAGTGTGAGGGTACTGGGGTGATGAGGTCATGAGGGGGGAGGTCCATAATGGGACTGGTACCCTTACAAAAGGGGTCCCGGGGAGCTCCCTTGCCATTCCTGCCACATGATGCCCTAGTGAGAAGATGCCATGCGTGAACCAGGATGTGGTCCCCAACACACAGTATGTCTGCTGGTGCCTCAAACATGAACTTTCAGCTCCCAGAAGACATGTCTAGAGTTTAACCCGCTTACTCTGGTGGTTTTTGTTACAGCAGCCCAAACAGACTAAGACCTCAAGATGAGGTAGTCATCCTTATGACAGAAAAAGAATGGAGAGGAAAGAGGAAGGTCATGTGAAGATGCAGGTAGAGATGGGGGGTGCAGACACAGGCCGAGGCTGCCTGGAGCCCCCAGGAACCGGAAGAGGCAAGGGGTGCCCTTTCCTAGAGCCTTCCAAGGGGGTGGCCCTGCCAAAACCCTGACTGCAGACTCCTGGCCGCCAGGACTGTGAGAAGTGAATTTCAGTTGCTAGAAGCCCCCTGATTTGAGGGGCTTTGTTTTGGTGGTGGGGTGTCCGTCCCCACAGTGGTGGGCACTCTGCAAGCCCGTTCTGGACCTTCCTCGACCTCCTGTCCCTGCATTTGGATCAAAGCTTCCCCCATCCCACGGCCCATCCTCTCCGCTCTGTGATGGACCTGTCTGGAGCACTTCTGCAGGGGCTCTCTGGGGGCAGAGCCTGGGCCCAGTTTCTTCTATCCACAGGCCAGGAGGGGTCCTGGAGGTAGGGGGAACCAAAAGCTGGTTCTGATACCATAAAAAGTCAAATGGAACCCATCGACCTGTGGGCCCAGAGGACGTGACCCAGATTGGCTCTAGGCCGCAGTGGGAACCATGATGGCGGCACACGGCCCCACTGGCACGTGAGGAGGTCACGATCCCTCATCCTGGACTGGGTGAGTATTTGCCCAAGAGTGCTTCTTAATCGCCATCACTTTAGACCAGGCTGCCGGGAGACAGGGGGCAGGGGTGGGGCCGGCAGGGACCCTGTGCATCCTCTGATGGTGACCTGAGCCTCCTCCAAAGCCCACACTTACTTAGAGTCGGCCGGTGGGCCTGGGGACAGCCCAGAATCTGTGCCGACAGACGCGTCACCCGATTTCTTCTTCTGGACGGCCGGCTTCTTGGTGCTGGGCTCCCCGTCTACGGCTTCTATAGAAGGCTGCAAAGGGAATGGGACTGGGTGAGCAAAGGCAGGCGGGACTCGCTGGAGGGAAGGCAGGGGCGCTCTGCTCACCATGCCGTCCAGCCACCAACTGCCCTTGTCTTTTAAGCCACGTTTCGGGCAGAGCAGGGGCAGCGGGGGGCGGGAGCCGCAGCCTGAAGCTTTACCTGCATCTTGGTCTGGGATGGGGACGGAAGGAGCTTGGAGACGTCGCTTGTGGACAAGGAAATGCGTCTCTCCCTGCAAGATCACAGAAACGTGGCTTTTATTTATTAGCCCAAGTTAGGATACGTTTTTGGTTGTCCTGACTGGGCTGGGAGGGGCTCGGGCATCTGGTGGGGGACAGTAGAGTCCACGCTCCGAGGGGCACGGGGCAGACCACCCCAGAGAACGGGCTGGCCACAGGTGTCAGCCTGCTGGGCCGAGAAAGCCCGGCCTAGCAGAAGGCCTGCATCTTCTTCCAACTCTTCTTTCCTCTGGCCAGGCAGGAGGGGTTGGGGACTTGGGGTCACCAGCATGTAGCTAGCTAAGGATAAGGCACAGTGGGTCAAGAGCTGAGCCCCTTCTTCAATTCCTGGGTGATCACCCCCACTGAGGACATGGAGACCCAGGGATGTCGTCCCGAGAGAACCGGGGATTTCTGTGTGAACACAGCTTGTGCTGGGGCACGGGTGGGGGTCAGGGAGAGCATCCAGGGTCCCAGCTGGCCCCAGGCTCTGTGGTTCCCGGCAGAGGACAACTCTTTACGTTTCCCTGCCCCTTCCTCCTCCTTCCTCGGGCCTCCCACCCAACTGGTGTTGACTCTCGGGCAGGCACAGAGACACTCATGTTTTTGGGACACGTGGTACTGCCCCGGTCCTGCTGCCAGGCCTCTGTGCGTGCCCCCACCCTGCCCGCCCAACCCAGCCTGGCACCCACAGTGTTCAGACAGGGGAGGGCCCGCAGCTTACTCTGTGGGCGTGAGGGCGGCCCCCACGGCCCGGTGCCGCTCGCTGAGGTCAAGGGACTGGCTCAGCATGGCGCTCGGACAGGTGGGCGGCAGCTTCCTGCCCCGCCAGAGCTCCACGGCATTGGCCAGCCGCTCAGAGTCGGGGTCCCGGTACCGCTGGATCTGGGTGGAGCCTCCAGGACTCTCAGACCTGTCCAGTGCCCTCGGGTCGCCCCCAGGCTTCCTCTTGTCCTTGGGTGTCTCGGGGGTGGTAACGGGGGCGGGCATGCTGACCCTACTGTCCAAGGCTAGGCTGGTTGGCCGTGCCACGGGGCCAGGCTCCGGGTGCTCGCCCTGCAGCATCTTCGGGGTTTCTCCAGAGAGCTCGCTGGTCGGCGTGGCCTGCGGTGGCTCCTCAGGCTGCTTCTTAGAAGCATTCTCTGTCTCTGTCCCCAAATCTGAAGGTGTTTCATCTTCTCTATTCTTCCTGTCTTCTGGGAGGCTCTCCTCTTGCTCCAGCACAGTCCTTCCAGAAGGTTCTCTGAGGGCGAGCTCTTCCTTACAGGACTGTATGTGTTTGTTTTGGAGCTTCACGTGTTCCAGCCCCCTCTGCCGCCGTGACTCACGCTTTTCCCGGCTGCTGGGCACTTTCTCGTGACTGTCAGCTGTATTTTTCTGGGGTGGGAGAGGCTTCTCCGGGCTGGGGACCTCCATCTCTGGTTGGGAGCTCTCCACCAGGGGCTCCTCGCTTGGCCACGCTTCGGGTTCCGACGTTGAATGCTCCCTGTCCTCCGATGGTTCTGGGTCTTGCCTGGGCACCTGCTCCGGCTGGGCTGCCTGGCCGGGCCCGCCTTCTGCCGTTTCTGCCCTCAAGGTTTGCTGGGCTGCCCTGTCCTCTCCAGCCCTCTGCTTTTCTGCCATCATCTGGCTGAAGCTGGTGTGAGAAGAGCAAAGGGGGCGGGTTCAGGAACAAACGTGCATACCACCTCCTGAATCCACCCAGGGCTTCAGGGACCCCTATGCTACCCACGGGCTGGTGGCCAGGTTCTGCCCCTACCATGGTGTAACCATGGCCCTCAAGAGATGCTTCTGGAAAGGCGGAAATGCCTCAGCTAGGAAAGGGAGATCTAGGAGGTGGCCCCCTGGGATCTCCCTGTTATGGGAGGAATCTGTTAAGAAACCCTCTCAGGCAGCTCCCGGGCAAGGGACGGGAGGCAGGTCCTTGCTCTGCTCACCTCTTGCGCTGCAGGTGACCCCGGCAGAGGCTCTGGAGGCGGATGATGCTCTGTCTACGGCGCCGGTAGGCCACCCGCTGCTGGTAGCCCCTCCATGCGGCCTGGAGGTATATGGCGGCCTGTGTCCTCTCCAGGGCCCGACGGACGCGGTAGGAGCGCCAGCAGGCCTGGGGGTGGGGCAAGCGATCAGGGACGGGGCCCGTGTGACTGCCCCCGTCCCTGGCCCCCATAGGGCCCCTGTGGTACCTGGATGGTGATGGCCGCCTGTCTCATCTGCAGGAAGTGCCGGCGTTCCAGAACCCCCCGGAACCAGCTCTGCAGGAGCAGGATCTTCCGCACGACCTCCCGGTGCAGCGTCTCCTGCAGGGCCTGGCGCTCTGTCTCCTTCAGGAAAACCTGGTGGGCGTGGGTAGGGGGATGGCGGGGGGAGATCAGCACAGCCCCTGGAATCTCCAGGCCCCGTAAGTGTGTGAGACCAAGCTAGGGTGCCAACAGACCTGACCGAGGGGAGTTTTTTCCCGTCAAGAGAATTCCCCTAACATGAAGTGAACCATCGTCAATACGAGCACATCACTGGCCTTTGGTCCCTCCACAACACTGAGCAAACGTCACGACCACCGGGCTCTGGGACATTTCCATCACCCCAAAGAGAGGTCCCCGTCTCCGGGAGCTGTCACTCCCCTGCCCTCTGTGCCCCAACCCCTGGTAACCGTGATCTGCCTGTCCTGGGCATCTTGGGTACACGGGTTTGCACACTGGGGGGGGCTTTTGTGTCTGGCTTCTCTCCCTCATTGTTCTCAAGGTTCATCTGTGTCCTCGAGTGGAGCAAGACCACACAGTATTTCATCATATGAATGGCCCACAGTTTGGGGACCCATTCATCAGCTGATGGACCGTGTGGGCCATTTCTACCTTCTGGCTATTGGGACGAGTGCTGCTACGGACATGCGCGACACGCGTGTATAAGCATCTGTTTAAACACTCGTTTTCAGTTCTTTTGGGTCCATGCCCGGAACGGAATTGCTGGGTCACATGGTAACTTGAGGATGAGCTGGTTGGAGAACGGCCAAGGGACTTTGCACATCAGGTGAAGCCCTACCAGGGGCTGCCCGTAGCCCTTGTTGGACAAGGACGGCGGCAGGCGCCCCAACAGTAAGAAGCAACCAGCACGCACCTAGAGTTGGTAGACGGTGTCTGAAAGGAACACAAGGGAAGGAAGCCTCCTGCCTGACCCTGAACACTAGCAACTGGCTCCCCGACACTCTGCAGGAACCCCGGTCCATGTGCGAGGGAGTGGGAGACGGGAGTGAAGCCCGAGCCCTGCCCCTCAGATATACCCCTTCACCTTCTAGGAAAAAAAAAAAAATGTGCTGGGCCCTAAGAAAAGCCCCTTGTCTCTCAGCATGTGGCCTGGGACCTCGGGCCACGGGAGGACCCCGTGGGTGGCAGGAGGTGGGGTATGGGTTTGCGGTCCCCCGAAGGGGTAGGAGCCCTGACCTTGGTCTTCCCGATCTGGTAGTTCCTCTTGTCCACATCCATCTTTTCCAGCAGGGCGGAGATGACCTCCCTGCAGGGCGGGGCGTTCTTGGGCAGCAGCACCTGGAACTGTTCTGTGAAATCCTGCGTGAGTTTGGCCAAAAGAGAGTATCTGTTGAGGGTTTCCGCCAGTGGCAAGGTTATGGCGCTCTGGTGAGGCCCTGGTCGAGCCAAGTTTCCAACGCCAGAATGGTACTAACAAAGCCAGAATCTCAGACTCTGAGACAGCTTAAAGCTTCAGAAAGACCACGACACACAGAGCACTGGATCTTTTCGTCACTTGGCGAGTGGCTCTTAAGGACCTGCTGGTGCTGGCACTGGTAAGGGGTGGCCAGGAAACAGGGCTGCCTTTGGCGGGGGGCTCGTAGCCAGTGGCTCACTGCAGAGCTGAATCCGAGCAGAGATACACAGCTTTTAAGCAAACAGGTCAAATTTTTAAGAATGAAGCATTAGTAAAATACACTGGTGCTTCCTCCCATTTCTGGGCTTTGGCTTTTCCTATTTATACAGGGTCAGAGAGATGCTATTTCCAGTCTGTGGATGAGAAAAAGGGAGGCATGCCACGATGAAGCCATGAGCCCGAGGCCATACGGGTACAGCTGAATTGGGGACCAGGTGCCACTACCTCTGGGTTCAGGCCTGGGACTGACTCCAGGGCTCACACTGGGGATGCCAGCTCAAGGCATGAGCCAGGGTTTCTGAGCCTAGGCCAGCTTCCCATTGGTGATGTGTGGCGATGTCCAGAGACATCCAGGGCTCTCCCGATGTGGGAGGGCTGGGTGCTTCTGGCATCGAGCGGGTGGAGACCAGGGATGCACTCAATGTCCCATCATGCCCAAGGTGGCCCCCCGAGAAAGAATGACCAGGCGGCCCCAGGGTCAACAGGGCTAAAGTCAAGAAACTGCTCTAGCAGCCGCCAGTTTGGTCTTGCCTAATTTGAGGTCATTAATGATCCTCTGCGTTTCTAACAACTCCGGGGAGACAGGACCTCTTGCTGCTGGTTGGAGGAATAGAAGAGATGGGTATAAAAGCATCCATCACAGGAGATGCTCAACAGAGGGCAGATCTGTGCAGGGATCTGCTCATGCAAATCCCTCTTCCCAGCTTGGCTTGACACCTCTGTATCCTTCCAGGCTGGGCCTGTGTCCAGCCACCTCTTCTGAGGACATCTGCCCCCCCCCACCCCCGCCCATGACAGAGAATAATCTGGTATAAATGCCAACAGTGCTGGGGTGGAGAAGTCCAGCGACAAGCGTCCAGCAACCCCCCTGCCACGCACGACAGCCATGCACGTGTCGCCCACCTGGAACGTGTACTTGGCGCTGTAGCCTGACCTCCGGATCCGCACCGTCTCCAGCATGCCTGTGTAGCGCAGCTGCTGGAGAACCAGCTCGTCGTCGAAACACAGCTCTTTCTGAAATGGGGTATGAGCGGTCAGGGATGGAGAGCTATGGGACAAGGTCCTGTAGGATTCCAGACGTAGGAGCGATTGGAGGGCATAGGCAGGGCCCAGGGTGGGCAGGACTGTCCCCAGCATGGCAGCTGTGGCCACCCGGGGATCCATCTTTCCTTGCTCCAGACGATCTTTTTGGAAAAAAGAGGTGGGCCTGCTCAGCAGTATTCAACTCTTCTGGAAAATCTGGGATCTGATCTGCTCTAGTCCCTGGTGTCAGGGAGACCTGTGCCATTTCTTATTGCTTACTTTAGGCTGATGTTCTGCAAAGAGTTTTTTTTTTTTTTTTAAAGATTTTATTTATTTATCTGATAGACAGAAATCACAAGCAGGCAGAGAAGCAGGCAGAGACGGGGGGTCGGCAGGCTCCCAGCTGAGCAGAGAGCCAGACGTGGGGCTTGATCCCAGGACCCCCAGATTATGACCTGAGCTGAAGGCAGAGGCTTCAACCCACTGAGCCACCCAGGTGCCCCAACAAAGAGTTAGTTCTTAGTTAGTTCCAATCAAAACCGGTACTGAGCTCATACTCTGCGCCAGGCCTGGGGGTGGGGGGCGTAAATACTAGGGCCACTAGGGCCGAAAGCCAAGAAGAAGTAAGGTCTGGAGGTGGGAGCCAGGAACGTATGTGAATGGGGCAGATGCTGCCAGGGCCCCCTGGAGGGGTCCAACAGGTAAGGAGACCCTGGGCTGGGTCCTGAGGAAGGAATGGGCAGGGAACAGCCAGGTGAAGGCCCGGAGGAGGATTCTGGGCCCTTGCCCAGGAGGACAGAAGCCAAAGAACCTGTTAGGGGCAAGTTGGGTTCCGGATGTCAGCAGAGCAACCCAGGAGCAGGGGAAAGCCAGGGAAACGGGAAGAGTAGAGGCAACGTGGGTAGGCCCAGATCCTGAATGGCCCCCAGCAAAGTCCCCAATGGGACAGAACGGCCAGTGGACCCATGGGGCGAAGGAAACCAGGCAGCAAGGGCTGAGCCAGCACTGGGGCCCCCACTGGTGCTCCATGAATTTTTCTAGAAACTTTCAGATCAAATAAACAGCAGCTCCATGCTTCTGCCGGATGACCTCAGCCCCTCCCTTCTGGCGCGTTTTCTGCACTGGCCGATTTGGGGATGTCCTGAAGGCACATGTGACCTGTCCCTCCTCAGGCTCCTCCACGTTCCAGATGATGTTCCTACTCCTGGTGGGCCACCTGGCTGCCCTCACTGCTTCCTGAGAAGGCCCCCCCACCTCAAGCTGGCCATTTAAGGCTCCTGGAACCTGTGTGAACACTTGGTTCCTTGAGACCTTTCCACACCCTCCAAGAGGCCACAGCAACACAGGAGCACGCCCTGCTGAGCCGCCAGACCTTGGCCTTCACCTTCCCGAGACATGGGAGCTACTCACCTTCTCGGCATTAGAGCGGATGCAGCGGATAAAGAAAGGCTCAGCCTTCCCCAGTGCCTCCAGGAGCTTGTTAAGGGACGTCTGGGGAAAGAAGGAGAAGTCTTCAGCTGGGACCCCCAGAGGCAAGCCGCTCAGTGGGAGGGGACCCAGGTCACTTGCTGCCATAAGCACTGACACAGGACATGGGAGGCTATAGCTGGACATTGCAACTGAAGGCTGCACTACTTCTGGGAGCCTGAGAGCTGGAGGGTCCCCGGAGCTGACGGATGCCGTCTTCCCAAGGTCTCCCAGCTCTTTGTCCCAGTGGGAATTTAGGAGGGGTGGGTGGGGCCAGATAAACTCTGTCTGGGGATGTAAAATGCTGGTCAGCCTCAGAAAGAAGCACGGCTGCCATGACTTTGGTCTTTGGCCTGCTGTTTACAAAAAGGATTTATAGGAGCTCCCAGGTAAGGGGATTACAAAAAAAAAAAAGTCAAGGTGGGCACTACAGACTCAGATTGATGAAAAGGGGAAAGGAACAAAAAAGGTGATGGTAAGTAAGGGTCAGCAGCCACCCTTGGGCCACCTTAAGAAAAAAGCCTCTGAGCTTCCTGGCAGCCAGGGAAAAAAGGGAAACTGACCTAATAACACAGTTCAGTGGTCACCTTAATGAGCTAACCTGTTATTTTAACTCAATGGTTCACAACAGGGGTGATTCTGCCCCATCCCCCAGAGCATGTGGCAACACCTGGAGACATTTTTGGTTGTCACAACCGCAGAGGATGGTCCCCATCACAGAGAATGATCCAGCTCCAGATGTCAAACAGCACCAAGGGCAGGAAGCCCAAGAACCATTTGTTGGGTTTGTTGTGGCCAGGTCGCGAGAGCATCAGGCTGAGTTTGGCCCCCTGCCCCCGTCTCTGCAGGCTGCTTACCTGGAACTGGGCGCTGATGCTAGGCGGCTTCTTTTTCTTGTGTAGGTGCAGCAGGGACTTGGTGGTGCGATCGTGAAGGGTCATGCTGATGATGAGCTTCAGGGACTTGGAGTCCAGCAGGTTCTATGACAGACACATGGGGTCTGGCCTGCCCTCCTTGAGGGCCCAAGGGGTATCGGGAGGCATCGTAGAGGCCTGGGAGCCAGGACTGGGGGCGCCAGCCCTTAGGATCAGTCTCGGGGCAGTGCTGCTGGAGGGCAGGGGTTGGTGGGCTTGGCAGGAGGCCCGGGTGGCCCTGGGGCTGAGCCTGTGCTGTGTCTCACACATGGCACCTGCTCCGGGAGAACTGATTATGGCCTCTTTTGCGGCACGAGTGGCCAGAAGCCAAGAGCTCCAGAGTGTCACCTTCCTCCTGGCGATGAGCTCTTCAGGGGTGCCAAGTGCCTGGCACTTCAGCATGAGCTTCCCTGGCGGGTCCCCCAACGTGTGCCAACCCTTAGAATCCGCTCACAAGAGGAACTAGCACCATCCCATCTGCTGGCCAGAGTGGAGATTTTTCTCCCTTTAGTACCTTTCATAATCTGTCTGCACGCTGTACGTGGAGACTCAACAGAGGCTGGGAGCACATTACCCGAGGCCAGCTACAGGGGTCTCGGCTACTGGCCATGCGCGGATGCCCGCTTCCTGGTGGGACTTTCCTGGCTGCAGGGTCTCCTCTCCCAGGAACGTCTGGGAGGTGCTGCATCCTGTTCTGCCCTCCGGGGTGGATGGTAGCTAAACACCCCCCAAGCATGGCGAGGACAGAGGGGTCCCATTGCCTCTGGGTGGGGAAAGCTCTTTGGTGCTGATCACAGCCCTAGGCTTCCGTGCGATCAGGCCGAGCCCACCTCCTTGCTCAGTCTTCCTCGCATCCCAGACTGTGTCCCCAACTCTCTCCGCTTCCTCCTGGGAGCTCCCACGCCCTGCTTCGGGGAAACCCCAAGACCGCTCCAAATAATTTCGATCGGAGAAATTATTTTTAGAGGGGGGCAGGGGGCAACGGCGGGAAGAGGAAGGAACCGAAAAGCTGGAGATGTTAAAAGTGTCTCCCTCCCCCGACCCGGCCCTCTATCTTTCCAGAAAGCAAGTTGAGCCAGGCGCTCTCAGGCAAAGCAAGGTGGCCTTGGGCGGTGTCGCAAATGTTTACCTTTGGAATGAGCTGCTTTTGTTTGATACCTTTACTTTTCCTGTCAAAATATTAAAAATGGTTTTGTGAACAGAAGGAACACGGTGTCTGGATCTGGGTTAGTTCAGCAAGCAGTGCCTCGCGGGTTAGACGGAGCGAGAGCAGACAAAGCAGAAAGTTGGGGCACACAAGTGCAACGAGGCCGCCGCGCCTCCTGTCCGAGGCCCCAGCGGGCCCACTGGGTGCACGTGGGGCGCTTCTGCGACTGCGCGTGAGCTTCACCGGGCCAGCAGCTGCGCCTCCCCCGCCCCGGGTGGCAGGAGCCTCTTGCTTGGGGTGGCTGGTCATCGGCAGGGCAGAATGTGCGTCTGTGCGGGGCCAGCCATGGGGGGAGCTGACAGGTGTCAATGACAGTGGACTGTCCCTCGTGGAGCTTGGATGGACTGAGCATTCCTGAGCCCAGCAGGTGTCCTGGCTCTATTCTCTACGCATTGGGAAATGCGAAATAGGCCTGCAGAGCCACTTCAGGACCCCCCGGTTGGGGGGAACGTGCCCAGTAAAGAACTGAAATGGGGCGTGGGCAGGAGTACATTTTGGACTTACACCGGTGCAAAGGAAAAGACAAAGCCAATCTTTGGGTTAAGGGAGCAGGGTATGGCCCTCATTCTCAGACACTATGGAATCTTGTAGACAAAGAGAAAATTTTTTTAAGCTTGCAGCTTGGGAGCACCTGGGTGGCTCAATTGGTTAAGCGTCTGCCTTTTCGGCTCAGGTCATGATCCCAGGGTCCGGGGGATCAACCCCTGCACTGGGCTCCTTGCTGAGCAGGGAACCTGCTTCTCCCTCTCCCTCCTGCTCCTCCTGCTTGTGCTCTCTGTCAAATAAATAAATAAAAATCTTAAAAAACAAAACAAACTTGCAGCTTGGCTCATTTTTAAAGCCAGCTGAGGAGGGGTGTCTGGGTGGCTCGGTTGGTTAAGCGACCAAACCTTGGTTTCGGCTCAGGTCATGATCTCACAGGTTGTGAAAGCAGGCTCCATGTTGGGCTCTGCGCTCAGCGGGGAGTCTGCTTGGATTCTCTCGCTCTACCCCTCCCATGTCTTCTCTTAAAATAAAATCTTAAACAAAACAGCTGAGGAAATGGTGCCCCGCAGATGAGCAAGATGCTTGGCTGTGAGGCTCTATGTGTGTCATGTTGCATCTCAACCCACGTGAGGTAGAATAAGGCTCAATAAAAATGAATTTGAAAACCAGCTGTTTTGTGGGCACAAGCCCTGAGGGGCTCCAGGTGCCCTCTCGGCCGAGGCTGTAGCTGCCTGGTGCTGTGCCAGTCGTCACCCTCGCTTTGCAGACAGAGGCCGAAAGCTCAGAGCACTTAGGCCACATGGCGAGTGAGCAAGCGAGCGAGAGACCAGGTCCAAACCCGCTGTGCGGCTTCTGGGACATTCAAACTGCCACATTCGAACTGCCAGGGATGTGCATGAACTAGGACGCCCTCCCTCCGGCAGCTTCTCTCTAAGCTCACAGTGGCCAGGGGCCGGGGAAAGCAAGCCTTGCTCTGCACGTTTGGGGGCAGAAAAAGAGATGCTTTGTGAGAGGAGCGTTCCTGCGAAGCTGTGCGGGGCACTGGGGAGCTGGCCGGGATCTGGACCACGGCAGACACTGGGGCAGGAGTGTTACAAGGGCCATTCAGCACAGGCTGGCGTTAAGAATGGAACCATGAGACAGCACATTCGCAGTGGCTAGTTCAGCAGGACAGGAAGCCTGCAGGCCAGGGTCCTGGAAGCGAGGGGAAGGCGGTCGTTGCACTTGTTGCGGGGCGGGGGTGGTGGCAGGTAGGCGCCGCAGCCTTGGGGGGACTCACAGGATGAAGGTGCGGGGTTTCTGGAGCCGACTGAGGGACTGGAGAAGCCTACGGGGGTCCTCACCCTGCCAGGGCAATCCTTTGATGGTCTTGATGATTTGGTCATGCAAATCGCTGAGGGTGGGGTGGGGGCGGGGTGCAGTGACAGGGAGAAGACTGAGTTAGAGCAGCGGGCCCACCACCTTGGGGTCCCCAGCACGGTCGGGACCATCCCCAGGCCACTGGAGCCCAAACATGCAGCTGGGGAGTCTGCACGCTGTCTCTCCCACCGGCACTGAGAAGGGGATTCAGCCAAGAGCGGCCAATCACCACTCGGAGGATCCCCCCCTGCTCTGGGAGGGCCAGGCCTGCTTCAGGCAGAATGGGTTTTGCAACACGGCATCTCAGATCACTGAAAAAAGCCTCCTCTAGAACAACAGCCTTCTGGAATGTGGGACAAGCACCATGGGCTACTGAAAAGAGGGGACCAGAGGGGGCCTGTGGGACATAGCTCATCCGTTTTTCTGGTTGGTTCTACTCCTTATTGGCTTCCAGAAATGCCTCAGGAGGAATGGATGGGAACTCACACCCGTGGCCCTCCACCTGGGGCGATGCTACCCTCCGCGTGATATCTGGAGACATTTGTGGTTGTCAGTGACTGGGTGCGGGGTGCCGCTGGCATCTGGAGGGTTGAGGCTGGGATGCTGCTCAGCCCCTACAGGGCCAGGGATGGTCCCACCACAGAGGGTAGGAAACCCTAGTGGCAGGAGCGCTTTGCCCCAAAGAATTCAATCTCCTTCACCTTCCTTTGTTTGATCACTGAAGATTCAGGGCTGAGCATACGTCCTAGGCCCAAACTCTGGCACCAGTGAGTGAGAAAGAGAATGTATCAGAGATGAAAATCAGATGCTCTGGAAGGGACTATTCACGAAGGACGTCTAGATGACAAATGTCTGGAAACGAGGCAGCAGTGACTACAAAGTGAGTCGGGAGGTTCCGGTTTGTTCGTTTTTTTCCCCCAAAATCCCTCATTCCACTTATTTCAAGTACATGTTTAAGCTCTGGGCAGTTGGCCTGGAAAGACCCCGATCGGCAGCCCCTCATCTGTGGTTCATGCACCATGCCCAAGGGCCTGGACAGCGGCACTTACCTCTGCTCCCTCGCCCTCCAGGGAGGCACAGAGCAAAGACAACAGAGGGGTCACATTTCACCTCCAAACCCTGAGCGGTCAGCGCAGCGGCCAGAGCTCCGGACAAGGCCTATGGCTTCAACCCATACCCCCTGACTCAGCCAGATCTGGCTAGAGTGTCCCCAGCAGGCCCCGGTGTCCCCCGGGCTGCAGACTCCCACTCCTGGCCCTGGACGCCACGCTGAGCGCCTGGGGACGGTGGCTCCTCTTGGTGTGCGTCCCTGGTCTTGGGTTCGAAAGCCCTTGCTTCTACTTACTTCTTGCTTTCATAGAAAGCAATGATGTCCTCAAAAGCGTTAATATCGAACTCCTCAGAGCCGTCAAATGAGAAATCTAGCATTGAGCAGCTGAAAGGGAGAATCTGTATGAACTAAACATGCTCCTGGAGTGGGACCTGTAGCTCGGGGCCAGGCCCTGGGGAGACTGGCATCCCTTGAGTGAATGTGGGTCAGGGGCCACATTCAGTCTTTGCGGGGGCGGGGGGTGTGGGGAACACACAATCAAATAAAGAGATGCCTTCTTTTTCTCTTGTCCCCCTTTGGGTGAAAAAACAGATTTAAAAACGCACCTTTTAAAAGCAGGAAAACGACACATGGTGCTTTCAGGCAAGTCACTCATGGTCACTTACCTGGGTGCTAACTCTACCTCCGTGCATACATGTTTATGAACCTCCTGAAGAACTTTGTACTATGAAGGGCTCAAAAATAAAACGACCTTTTCAAGTTTCGATACTGACTAACTTACTCCTTGGGAATCTGGAGTATTGAGAAAGCAGCTAGGAACTTGGCAGCCCCAGGGCCTTTGCATGTGCCTCCCTGACGGCTAGCACACCCTGCCCGCCTTGCCTGGCTCAGCTGGTCCCTTTTCAATACAGCCTGCCCGGCTCTCTCAAGATATCAGAAGTGTCTCTTGTCTGGTTTTGTCATTGCCTTGGAGGTCTGTCCAGTGTGGCCTGACCCCACCTTCCTGGGAGCGTAGGCTGTTCACCGTTACACTTAGTGAAAACTGGGGTATGTGGAAGGCCCTCAGTCATTGCTAGGTGGCCACAGAATACCCTCATCATCTTGCATGCAATAAGGCATGTTGTGTTTCTGACAGCAAATGAAGGAACTTGGCCTATTTGTGTCTGGGCCTCCCCAGCCAGGTTAAGGGAAGACGTTCTCTTAAATCAAGCCTGTTGCTCACTGAAGCCAGCCACGGCTCCCTGACCCCACCCGCCAATGGCCATGGCCGGCCATTAAAAGAATCCTTTGTAAAGTGAGCCGTCCAACATCTCCCTAAGCAGATGCTGCATTGAGGCCTGCCTCTGTGTGTGCAGAAAAGCGGCAGCCAGATGCCATTTGTTTCTGGGTCCTCTGGATTCAAGTGGCTGCTGGGGTCCTTATTCAAGTCAACCCCAACCTGGGCCAAGGGTATGGGGTTTCCCGCATTGTTCTAAACAATACCTCCGTGTACCAGCTTCAGTTCGGACAAACCAAGGTCTCGCTCACCGGTAGAGTTTTTCTGAAGGGGTGCTCGTTCCTCTCTGCAGCTCTGCCGGGGGACCGTGGGTGCCTGGGCTGCCCATACCTGCTGCAGACACAGAACAGATGGAGTTGGAGGAAGGGGCTGCCTGGGGCCTGGAAGGCCTTTGTCCTGGCTGAAGAGGCTTCCATCCTGACTTGAACTCATTTAAAAAAAAAAAAAAAAAAAAAGGAAAGACAAAACAGCCTGACACTCAAATTTGGGCAGAGCTGGGAACCGTGAAGGGTTGATTCCTCTCCCCACCCCCCAGGCGGCACTATTTATTCCTACTTCTCATAAAGGCTTTATCCTTCTGGTTCTGCTTTTAATCAAGGCCCTTTGTGAAATGGAGCCCCGTGGCTGGTATCTAGAGCCGAGTTCCCTGTGAGAGTCACGAAGCCATCCTGGGCCTCAGGTTGCCCTTACGGAAGGACAGGAACGTGCCTTCCTGCCTTGTGAGGAAGAGGAGGGTGAATTCTATACCCTGGTTCAGAAACTCTTGTTTGGGATGAACCAAGTTCTGGAGCAAGACAGGTGGTGGTCACTTGACATGGTGAACGGCCACAGAGCTGTACCCTTCAACATGAACTGAGAAGCCCCCCTACCTGCAGCCTTCTCGGCCCTCTCGGCCCGCAGGCGCCCAGCCTCCCGCAGCACGGCCATGGCCCGGATGGCGGCCCGGAGCACAGCCCAGCGGAACACGGCCACAGGGTCCATGCCGATGAGCTCCCGCACATAAGAACTGTCGCTGCCCCGCAGGAGGGCCACGATGTCGGGCCGCATGTAGTCCATGTTCTTTTCCCGGAAATCCTGGTGGGGAGTGGAGGTCGGTGGTCACTTTCCAGTGACCCCCAAGGTCCTGGGAGCCAGCCCGGGAAGGGCTGCTGGTGGGGTGGGACGCTTCTCAACAACAGAGGCCAGGTCCTGTCCCTGGGGCCTTCGACAGCAAGAGCCAGGGACTTAGGGCTGGGTTCGAGGGCCCCCGAAATCCTGCCCCGCGCCATCAACAGAGGGGATGGACCAGGCAGACGCCAGAGGTAAAGGGCCTCCGGGGCATCCGCCCTGTCCCTCTCCTGCCTCCTGCCCTTGACAGACGATGGCAGCGGACAGACACGCACCTTGATCTGGTATTTCACTTTCCCGGCGAAGTGCTGGATGATGAACGCTGGCTCCATGACAGGGGTGCCCAGGAAGTACCTGTTGTCTTCGTGCTGCTGTTTGAACTTGGCTAGCAGGGTCTGGCTCGTGGCATGGGGAAAGCTGGGGAGAGGATGTGGATCTCTGAGCTGCGGGAACAGCAGCAACCGCTTGTTCCGCATAAGCATGCAGGCCTTCGGTGGGGGAGGCCTGGGCTTTCGTGGTCAAGGAGGACATTTGGCACCGGCAAGACAGGGACATGGGCCCACTAGGGGCAGCTTCTGGGAACAATCCTAGGAGGGGGGAACTTCTGGTCTCAGATCTGTGTGTACCTGGACGCTGTGTCATGGAGGAGGTCTCGCCCTTGCTCCCGTTACAGGGAGAGGCTGGGGGAAGGGGCAGCGAGGGCAGAATAAGGGACCCGTTGTACCTGGCTATTTCTGCCTCCCAGGAAGGAAATGGCTGTAGTTGGCTTTGGCACGCCCCGCCTGTGCCCGGCCTCACCGCAAACATGGGCTGAGCAGTGTGCCTGGGATGCCCAAGGCCAGGCTCCACAGCTTCCCGAGGAGGAGATGGTGGTGGGGAGAATCTTAGCTAGGAAGCACATTGTGTTTCCAGGGCTGGGGAATGGGTGTGGTGTGAGGAATCTGCTCACTCAGTCGTTGGGATAAAGGCTATTTTAATGTACTATTTTAGAAAATCCAGATCAATGCAAAAAAAAAACAAAAAAACAAAACAAAACAAAAAAAAACCCACGATAAACAAAATAGCAAGATTTTAAACAGAGACAGATCCAACCCTGCTTGGCCTGGCCCTGCCTCACAGTCCCCCTCCAGATCCAGCTCTGGGTTTCCCGGGAGTATGGTTCAGCCCTTCCTAGCATCCTGCCTGTTCCCTTATCTGAACATTCTCTACTTGGATCCCAGCTATGAAGCGTCTGTCCCCTGTCCCAAGTGGGGCCTGGGTCTTAGGCAGGAGATGAGCCCGACTCAACCCAGCCCCGTAGGGACTGCCGAAGCAGACAAGGAGCCGATCGACAGAAAGCTGTGTCTGCATCTTGACCCCAGGAACCTGGGAAAGTGACCTGATTCAGAAATGGGGTCTTTCCGAATATCATTAGTTAAGATGAGGTCATAGGGGAGGCATTCACCCACTGGACCGGAATCTTTGGGAGAGACAGAGACAGACAGAAAGAGTGATGTAACCACAGAGGCAGAGACCGGGTGACAGAGCCACAAGCCATGGAATGCCAGTGGGGTGGGGGCGTGCCCAGGAGCTGGAAGAGATGAAGAAGGACCACCCCCTAGAGCCTTTGGAGCTAGGTGCAGTCCGCTGAAATCAAGGCATGGGTGCAGTCCGCCCATGCCTTGATTTCAGCCCAGTGATACTGACTCTGCACATCTGGCCTCCAAGACCGTGAGAGAACGCACCTATCATTTGAAGCTGCCTGTGCTCTGCAGTCATTGACGGGGTCGCAGGAAACAAATGCAGGGAGTGAATTTCAGTGACCGCGCCTGCGTGACCAGCGTGGGGACCTCATCCATACCCCTCCCAGGCTTCATGGTGTCCTCTGGACGAGGGGTGCCAGGCTCAACGGTCAGTCCTGCACCTGGGGCCCCGATCCGCTGCCCTTTGCAAGGATGTGCCAACCTGGGGCCCAGTTTCTAGACTCTGGCATCGTGTGTCCCTTTCTTAATGACTCCCAGGCCTGCGTGTTTCAGAGTTGAGTCAGTATTTCCATGATAAATGCTATGTGTGTGAGGTCAGGATTTGTGGCCAAATGAGTGTGACTAACTCAGAGGTTCACGGTGAGGCCCCAGGGGCTGGGGCACCAGGTTTGCAGGGATGGGCACTGGGCCGTGGACACTCACTTGCTCTCTTCGTCCAGCAGATAGAAGAGCCCGGTGGGCTTCTTGCTGATGAGATGGATGCAGCCGACGTTATCAGTGTAGTCAATGTTGTGCCACGAGATCCCTTCGCTCTGGTACTCTTCCTGCAGGATTTGGGGGTTTAGCGGATAACCTCACTACCCCGTGGCTATGGTAACGCTTACACAGCATGCATCGTATATGAATATATTTATGTACGCACATACGTATTCATATGTACAGGACACATATTGCTATATCAATGGAAATATATTCAGTTATATAAAATTATTGATAACAAGAAAAAATTATTAATAACAACAAAACAAGATGAAACATACAAGATGCTTAAAATCACACTTAACATGTCCCAGGGGGCCAGCAACTTTTCTCTGTATAGGGCCAGATGGTAACTACATTAAGCTTTCTGAGCTACGTGGTACGCCTGGGTGGCTCAGTGGGTTAAGCCGCTGCCTTCGGCTCAGGTCATGATCTCAGGGTCCTGGGATCGAGTCCCGCATC
>NC_081558.1:12992165-13251122 GCF_022355385.1 Mustela nigripes | reverse complement strand
TGTCCCGCATCGGGCTCTCTGCTCAGCGGGGAGCCTGCTTCCTCCTCTCTCTCTCTGCCTGCCTCTCTGCCTACTTGTAATCTCTCTCTGCCAAATAAATAAATAAATCTTAAAAAAAAAAAAAAAAAAAGATTCGGCTGCGGCAGCGTGAAGGAGGCTGCGGATGAGATAAAGACAAGTGGGCGTGGCCACGTGCCAATAAAGGTCTATTTATGAAAATAGGTCGTGGGGCCAGCCTGGACCCGTGAGCAGCCATTTGCTGCCCCTGCTCTGGAACTTCAGTGTCCAGTAATGCGAGTGATATGAGGCCATGTAGTGCAAGTGACCTATGTGACTTGGAATTTTCTAATAATCACAGTTAAAAGGTAAAAAGAAGGGCGCCTGGGTGGCTCAGTGGGTTAAGCCGCTGCCTTCGGCTCAGGTCATGATCTCAGAGTCCTGGGATCGAGTCCCGCATCAGGCTCTCTGCTCAGCAGGGAGCCTGCTTTCCTCTCTCTCTCTGCCTGCCTCTCCATCTACTTGTGATTTCTCTCTGTCAAATAAATAAATAAAATCTTTAAAAAAAAAAAAAAAATTAAAAAGAAACAGGTGAAATTCACTTTAATAATATACTTAGTTTCACCCAATATATCCAAACCATGATCGTGTCAACATGTGATCAATGTAAAAATGACCAGTGAGGCAATTTATATTTTTTCTTTTGCACGATGCGTCGGTCATCAGCCGTGTTTCACTATTGCCGCACAACTCAAGGTGGACCAGCCACGTTTCAAGGGCTCAATAGCTAGAAGTAAAGTTTTATAGTAAAATCAGCTAAATTATTCATAAGCCCATCATTTTTTCTTCTTCCCCCTGTCCAGATCGCCCATGTGAAGGTAACACCTGGGTAAAGACGGGTAACTGTAGTAATGAGGAACCATGGCAGACAGATTATCCAGAGTGTTGACCAAAGCAAATCCTTACATGGCCTCTCTAGTTCTCTCCCATTGGATGGATTTTCACATCTGAGCAGAAAGAAGGTATAAAACTGACCCATGGGCAAAAATGCCCCCAGTGTCTGCCTCATCCAAGGCTGGGCCAGGTTTCCCCAGACTTTCTCTTCTGTAGAGAAAGATTCCAGGGCTGGTTCACCAGCAAACAGCCCCGAGGGAGTTCCCGGTTCTGGCTCATTCCATCCCCCCTTGGGCTACCTCGGCAACAAGATGGCATTTCCTGACCTGTTCTAGTTTGAAAATGTGCTGGTTGAAATAATACTGAAGCTGCTCGTTGGCATAGTTGATGCAGAACTGCTCGAAACTGTTCCTCTCGAAGTCTTCAAATCCGAATATGTCGAGGACCCCAATGGACAAGCACTGTGAAGACAGAAAACAGTCATTACCAGTGGGTCCTTCTTAACAGGTGGACGCGACCTGTTTGGTTATGCGGGCTCTGCACTCGCCCCAGTGCTCTGTTGTTGCTGCCTTGGAATCTGTAATATGCGAACAAGGGGCGCCGTGTGTTCATATGCACCGGATCCTGAGAACGGCACCCCATCCCGTTCCCTGGGCCTGCCCCTTGGAGCAACTGGCCCGTTGCCTGACACCAAGCTATGCCACCTTGGCCCCTGACATCCCAGGCCATCTGCCGAGGGTGTGTGACACCCAAGGGTCTGGCCGTCCCCAGCTCTGCTTGGTGGAGCAGGCAGGGGCGCGGGCTCTCACCGAGACGGACTCTTCCATGTCTTTTTTGTTGAGGAGGGCGTGGTTGATCCGCAGCACGATCCAGTCGAATAGAGCGCTGTACAGGGACTTGGCCATGGAGTCGCGGGCGGTGATAGCCTGTGGGCACACAGCGGGGAGTGTCACACTTTGATGTGGGCCCTGCGCTGCACCGCCCAGAGGTCTGCACTCATGGGGAGATGGAGGCTGTGACTCTGAAGAACACCCCACTCCCTGGACACGCCCCCTCTCGCTCTGCACTTTACCCCTGCACAGCGGAGCACCAACTACAAAGCCCAGACCCGGCAGCCTAATGTTCAGCGAAGGCTCTCTCATGAGCCAACTCACTACCCCGAGCAAGCTGGAGAACTGCTGAGGCCGGAACACAGGCTCAGGGAGGACACCGAGCTGGCCCGTGGGGGAGAACCAGCCCTGAGGTCGACCTGGGTGGGAAGCCAGGTCCCCTGCAGTTCTGAGAGCATCGTAGAGATGCCATCATATGTATTGAAAGCAGTAATGGTTTTTAAATTAGGGGGAAAAAAAAGACTTAACGAGGTGTAATTTACATACAAGAAACTGTTTCTCTTTATGTACTCAGATCTGACTTGTGACAGATGTGCTTGGCTGCAATTAAGATCTAGAACACATGTCCTGGTTTTGCCTTTCCTGGGAGGTTGTGGAAACTGGGCCCCGAGGGATACAGGGCCCCACACCTGGTATCTGTCCCTTGGTGTCGTGCCTCTCAGGGGCAGCCATGCTGCTGGGGGTTCAGGTGGTCCTGTAACAACTTTTACAGAATGTTTCAGGGAACCTTTGCCTGTGGGGGCTCAGAACATCCCTGGTGCTGGTGGAAGATGCCCAAGCAGCTTCTACCACCAGCTAAAAGTCCCTGCTGCTTGGGGTTTTCCTGTGGCCAGTCAGGCTGTGAGGCCCACTGCTCTTCAGATGTAAAAATGGAAAAAAAAAAAAACCCATCACAAGGAAAACATCCTGGCTGGCGCAAAGGCTGGAGAGACGATCCCTATCAAGATTCAGGGATGCATTTAATGGTTGTAAAGGTCATGCTCTAGCCTGGGGGCAGGGTGGGGGGCAGCGGGAGGTCAACCAACTTTAAAGGCCAGAAGGTCAGTATGTTCAGCTGGAAGGGCCACATGGTCCCTGTAATGATCACTTGGTTCAGCCAGTACAGTAGCAAAGCAGCATATTTAAAAAAAAAGGGTGTGTGTGTGTGTGGTTATGCCAATACCAATAAAACTTTATTTACAAAAGCAGGCAGTGGGCTGGATTTGGGCTGCGGGCTGCAAGTGGCCGTTCCCAGCTAGTGAGAACCGGCATGGAAACACCAAGCAGAACATGGGTGGTCTGAGTTCTGGCCCTAGGGCTGACGTGTGCCGCAGAAGCTGCTCTGAGCCGTGCATGAGCTCATGTGAGAAGCAGAGCCACTGTTACGGCTCTTGAAAGACACGGAAAAGGCTCTCCAGGCCTGCTGTTCCCAGAGCCCCCATCCCAACATGTGGTCTGTGGCCTGGCCTCCTGCGGGAGCGCAGGACGGTGCTCACCTCGCTGAGACTGTAGGGAAGGATGAGTTTGTCATTGGCTGTCACCGTTTTTCTTTTGGTTAGGACCTCCACCAGGATTTCCCGCTTCACCTGCAAGGTCGAGGAGGGAGAGAAGGCTCGTTGGGTGGGTCCTCACGTCCCTGAGGTAAGGCCGGAAGCCCGAGGAAGGTGGCAGGAGGACCTCTAGCAGCTGCCCCAGAAAGGGGGCTCCAAGCCCACCCCGTCCTGTGCGCTATGCTCAGTGTGCTTTGGACTGATTGTGCTCAGGCTTAGTCGATGGCCCCGGAAGGATGGTCTGGCGGGGGCGGGGGGAGGTCCCTGTGGGCCTGTGTGCTGCCTGGCAACCGCCATTCACAGATGTCGCCGTTGGAGTGGGTGTTCCTGGCCTGTTCCCTCCTGACCACTGAGCCCCCACCACAAGCCGGAGGCAGCGAGAGCAGGGCAGGGAAAGCTGCCCCCATCTCCTGGCAGGCCTGCTCACTCATCCCCATGAACACAAAAGAGGAGGAATCCTGCACACAGACACGAGCCACAGGTGGGAGGCACGCTTAGAAAACAGAAAGAAAAGGGCAGGACTTCTCTGGGCACCACGGATGCTCGGGGCCAGGTTGTTCCTGGCTGCAGGGAAGCTGTGTTGGGCATTAAATGGCGTGAATCAGCATCCCTAGCCTCACCCCCTAGAGGACAGCAGCTCCTCTGAGTTGTGACAACCCCCCAGGGCCTCAGACACCGCCCAGTGCCCACTAGGGGGTTGACAAGGGCCGGGGGAGAAAGGGATGGCAGGTCCAATGCGCACATGACCTCGCTGATCCAAGTCTGGGTTCGAAGGGCCTTTCCCATGAGGGGCGGAGCGGGGAGACGGTTGTCCTTCAGAAAGGAGGAAGGGATGTGATGCCCTTGAGGGCATTACGCTAAGTGAAAGAGGTCACGCAGAGTAAAACAAATACCGTATGCTCTCGCTGGTACAGGGAATTAAAAAAAAAAAACAACAAAAAACCCTCTCAAAACCCCCCAAAGTAAACCAAGCTGATACAGAAAGCAGATTGGCGGCTGCCACAGGCAGGGGTGGGTGGGCGAACTGGGTAACAAAGAGGGTCAGAAGGAACAGACTTCGAGTTGTAAAAGAAAAAGGTCTCGGAAACGTAATGTTCAGCGTGGGGACTTCGGTTCAGGATAATACGTGGCATAATTGCAAGTCGCTAAGAGAGAAGATCATCCAAGTTCTCTTCGCTAGAAAAAACTGATCCTGGAACCATGTGTGGTGACAGATGTTAACAGGACTTACTGTGGTCATCGTTTTGCAATACAGACAAACACCCGATCGTTCTGCCGTAACGCTGAAACTAACATAAGGCTGTGTGACGATTATACCTCAATTTAAAAAAAAAAGAGAGAGAAAAAGGGAACCAAGGAAGAGGTGTTGCACAGATTGTGGGGAGGAAGCAGGCAGAGACGCCCCGGTTTATAGAAGTGTGGCCCATGCAGGAAGGAAGTTCTGTGTGTTCGCTGGCCACTGTGGCCAAGGGCAGGGAGGTGTACCTTCAGGAGCTGGGACAGTGTGTCCAGCACCTCAGGGGGCCCGACCTCCAGACCTTCGTCTCGGCCCGTGGCTCTCTTCTTGTACGTGACGTTGCCCAGGTACAGGATGGCTGAGAGGACGGAAAAAATCCTAGGAGAGCAAAAGGATCCTAGGTTGGGGGTGGTTTCCAGAGTCGTAAGACGACGGACGCTTCCAGCCACTTGGGCTGAATTCATACAACCAGCCAAGATCAGTTGGACATCTGAAGTTTCAAAAAGGTCCAATCTCACTGTTGGGGACCTTTGTGGAAAGTGACTTTGTAGACAGATGGCTCTCCTGGGTGTTCTGTGGGTTTTTTGGGGGTGGGTGGGTGTGCTTAAAATTTTTCTTATGGAAGCCTAACATGCACACACACAAAAAATGCAAAAAACCCCCCAACCCATCATGCATAAAAAACAGGCCAAAAAAAGCCAACAGTTCTTATGTGTAGAGTTTGATGAGCTGTCAGAAAACATACACCTCCCTGTAAGGAGCGGAACCCACTCACCTAACGCAAAGGAAGAGCTACCCTCATATCCTAACGCTGTCCGTGAACTTGGTGTCAGTGAAATCCTATGGCCTTGTATCAGGCCTGTCCCCCTGGAAGATTGTGATGTGGGGGTGCTCTGCTTGAGCTGTCCTGGCTGGGTCACACTCAGTGCTGCAACCCAGCATTTCTTAGCCTCAGCCCTGCGGACTCGTGGGGCTGGATCATTCTTTGTTGTGGAGAGCTGTCCTGTCCACTATGGGACGCTGAGCCACATCCCTGGCCCACCCAGCAGGTATCAGCAGCTGCGTCCCTCTCTGCTTTCCCCTATGCAGTGTGATCACCAGAAATGTGTCTGGACAGAGTCAGACAGAGTTAAACAGCCAGCTGTCCTGGGGGGGGGGGGGCAGAAGTGACTCCCACTGAGCACCACTGCCCTGTGTCGAGTCCAGGGAGCGGCACTTGAGGGCCCATTACTGGACAGCCTCAGAGCTAAGAATGTTCTTCAGTTTTTTCGGGGGTGGGAGTGCTTAAAAAAAGTAAACACAGGAGAACAACACTGACCGCCTGGCCCCCAGAACTGAAAACTGGACTCTGTGGCCCTCTGCAGAAAGTCTGGCCAGCCCGGCACGATACACAGCTGTCTGTTAAGTTATTTAATTACCGCCAATGAGCACTTATGTCTGTGTGTGTTGGAGGGAGGGTTCCTAACTTTTTGGTGGTTAATAACAGGGCTGCCACGTGCATATCTTCAAGTCCGCACGTGCACGGCTAGCATCGGGCAGACGCAGCTCTTGCAGAAACCGCAAACAGTTTTCTGAAGACGCTGGCCGGATCTGTGGCCTCTGAGAAGCGCCCAGCCGTTCCCACTGGGCAATGCCGAACGGCACGCAGATGTGGCGAGAACCTGTGCGGCTTTCCAAGAAGTTTTTCAAAATTTTAACTGTGGCTAAGATACACATCATGTAAAATTCACCATCATAACTGTTTGGGCAAAAGCCCCGTGGTTTGACATCTCCCAGTGGCTACTGACTAATGCCCTTTTCCATGAGCTCATGGTCATCGGGCTGCCCTCCTTTAGCGTCTTAGCTCCTGCCGGGGTGTCCGTCAGCTCTCAGAGAGGGGCCTTTGAGTCCAAGATGTGTGTGTGTGCGTGCGTGTGTGTGTGTGTGTGTGTGTGTGTGTGGTGGTGGGGAGGCAGTCCACGCACGAGAAGGTGGGACGGCCAGCCTGGCCACTTACTGCTTCTTGGTGGCAGGGAGGAAGCCCACCATCTCCATGGCCTGCTTGAGTCTCTCAAAGTCATGCTTTAGGTCTTCTCCATCTTCAATCTTCAAGTTATGCTGAAAAACAAAGTCGGTGGCACTCTGGGTACTTCTGGGCCAACACGGGCGGCATGCAAGAGTGATCCTGGCTGGGACTGCTGGGGCAGGGCTCAGGACACGGTGGGGAATGAATGGGCCTCTTTATGCCGCCTCCTCTGGGCCTCCTTGGAGTCGGTTTGGGGGCCGGAGAGGGCCCAGGCAGACAGCCTCTGACCTCCCGGCGGCGCGTAAACAGCCCGTGGGGAACAGAGGCGGCGTTTGTGGCCAGGGCGCAGGGCTGTTTACCTGGTTGAGGTAGAAATAATCTTCAGGCTGCTTGAGCTGAAATTCCTGACGCTCTTCCTCGCTGACGCCAAGTAACAAATAATAAAACACGTGGTAGTTCCTGTGGGTCAAAGTGAGGAGAAAAAAAATTTGTTTTCGGAGGCCAGGCCACAACTCCTGTTCAAACCACTGCTAATTTTGCTGTGGGGACCACCGCTGGGGGGGGGCGGGGGGTTTGGGAGGGCGGGGAAGCACCTCAAATATGTACCAGTTTGAGATAATAAGTCGATTCTTACTATGTTTTAAAAAGAAAACTAAACCGTGAGCTTCTCCTGTGAGTAGATGTAAGCAGGCGGGACTGTGGGGGAGGGAGGGGTGAGGGGGGAAATGAACTCTGGGTAAAAGTCAGGGGTAGGCACAAAAATAAGCTTAACAAAGGTGGCTTCAGAGTTATGAGCCCAAAACTTGCAGCCACAGAGGAGCCTTGGTCCTGGGAGATCGGCACTGGCTCCTGCAGGCCCAAAACACCTGTTCTCTGCTTTGCGGGGAAGAAGGCCCGCGCGATGGGTCACCGAGGACGCGTCCTCCTACCTCTCGTCCTTCTCTTGAGAGACCAGGCGGGACTTTTCAAGCAGGTATTTTTCAACAACAGCCCTATCATTAAAAGGAAGATGAAGGAACGAGATGTTAGTATTTTGATGAGTTTTCTAGAAGAACTGGAGTCATTTGTTACTGTAACAAAGCCCGGTGGGTGTAGATTGATGGCCTTTGACGCAAGGTCAACTCAGGTACCTAAATCACCTTTAGAAACACAATCACCCCCCAGGCGCCTGTGTGGCTCAGTTGGTTGAGCAACTGCCTTCGGCTCAGGTCATGATCCCGGACTTCCAGGATCGAGTCCCACATCAGGCTCCCAGCTCCTTGGGGAGTCTGCTTCTCCCTCTGACCTTCTCCTTTCTTTCTTTCTTTTGTTTTTTTTAAAGATTTTATTTATTCGACAGAGAGAGATCACAGGTAGATAGAGAGGCAGGCAGAGAGAGAGAGGGAAGCAGGCTCCCCGCTGAGCAGAGAGCCCGATGCGGGACTCGATCCCAGGACCCTGAGACCATGACCTGAGCCGAAGGCAGCGGCCTAACCCACTGAGCCACCCAGGCGCCCCTGGCCTTCTCCTTTCTCATGCTCTCTCTCACTCACTCTTCCTCAAATAAATAAATAAAATCTTAAAAAAAAAAAAAAAGAAAGAAAGAAACAAACAAAAAAAGAAAACACGCCCCGGGCCCCTGGGGGGCTGAGTTGCTTAAGCATCTGCCTTCAGCTCAGGTCAGGATCCCAGGGTCCTGCAATTGAGCCTCATATCAGGGTCCCTGCTCCAGGAAGGGAATCTGGGTCTCCCTCTGCCTCTGCCCCTGGCCCTACCTCCTGCTTGGGCTCTCTCTCACACTCTCTGTCTCAAATAAATACATTAAATCTCAAAAAAAACCCCAAAAACAAAACAAAACAACAAAAACCAATAATCCTAATGTTGCGAATATAATCAAAGTCCTGAAAATATAACTTACCCTAAAAATCACCCTAAGTGTTGCCTTATCCTATGACTGCTGTCCATAAAAATAAGGAACTTGGGTTGGCCACTTCTGCTCCCCAGACCAGATGCAGGCTGATCACTGCTCGGAAAGCTCCAGGAGCATCCTGGGGGGACCCCATCAGGCGGCGGGAACCGGAGCGATTATACCCACGTGTTCACAAACAATACAGGTAGGCGGCCCCCTGTACTGACCACCTCCTCAGCAATTAAATGCTTCTTCTGTTAAAAATCTAACTCTAAGGGGCGCCTTCGGCTCAGGTTATTATCCTAGAGTCCTGGGATCGAGTTCCACATTGGGCTCCCTGCTCTACAGGGAGCCTGCTTCTCCCTCTCCCTCTGCCTCTCCCCCGCTTGTGCTCTCTCTTTCTGTCAAATAAATAAAATCTTAAAAAAAAATCTAAATATAAGAAAACAGATTCATTTTCATTTTTTTTTTTACAGCTTCGTTATTGATACAAGCTGCACACACTTGAAGTGTGCAACGTGGGAAGACCTGACTGGGTTGTTTCCCATTTTGTTCCATCAGTGGTCATGGACATAAACTAGAGGCGTGTGAACTGATGAGTTGTGACACAGGCAGACACCTGTGTGCCCACCACCATGACCCAGTTTCCTGGGCCCTTGGTCACCCCTCCCCACCTCCCATCCCTGAGTGGCCACTGATCAGCCCCACTGTAGATCCGTTTGCACTGTCTAGAACTTTAAGGAAATACAGCCCTGCAGTATATATACTGTGTGTCTGCCTTGTCACTCAGCCTGAGGACTGAGACTCAGCCATGTCATCGCGTGCAACAGAACTCTGTTCCTTCTCACGGCTGGACACGGCACACTGTATTTACCCGTTCATTCCTGGTGGATGTTTGATGGGCAGGGGTCCACGGGCTCATGGGCTCTGGGCCAGGGGCCAGGGACCTCTACAGCCACGCTCCCAATGCTGGCAGTACTGACGGTGACCTTCTCAGCACTGTTCTGTAGGGATTAAATGTCCTGAATCCTTCCACGCTGGGGTTGGGCACCGGCTCCCATTGAAAGGTGAGATACTGAAGATTAAAGAGGTCACCTGCTGCATGGGACTGCATGGGAGGGAGATGGCCCGGCGGGGACCTGACCTGCTCCCTCCACACCCTCTGGGGCTGGAGGGGCTGGTCTTTCATGGGTTCCACCATCACCAAGTGTAGGAGTTGGACAGCTCTGCAGGACACCCTCATTTGAGCCCATCCTGTTTTATAGGAGGGGCACATAGTGCCTGACAGGGAGGGAGGCCTGGGGGACAGTGTTGGGCCCCTGGGCTGCGGCATGCTGGATGCCACCTGCCTCCCTCTCTGGGACGGCAGTCTCCTGTCTACAGCCTTGCCTGGGACACATGCACATAAGACAGGCAAGGGCGGGTGTCCATGGACTTGGCCTGTGTCCTCTCTTCTTCCAAACCCCTGTTTTTTCCTATCCCTTCCCCCTGCGAGGAGCTATTTTAGTTATTGGTGGTTTGTTCTCATGGGGAGGGAGGCCGCATCTGGTTCTAGAATCAGACTCTTGTTGGAATTTCCACCTGTGGCCAATTCCCTGTGCTGTGTCGGCGGAGGCGGGTAGGGGGAGGACGGACAGTGCCCCTTACTGACATCGAGCTGCCATTTGGCGGTGACAGCCCCATCCTTTCCCTGATCATTTTTAAGGCCCTGGCCCCGACCGGGGTTCATAGGGGGCCAGGGATCCCCCAGCACGGAGCCACTGAACCCACAGGAAGACGAGGCCTTGCAGATTGGGGAACTGGAGGAAGGCTTGGACTGCCCCTGACCCTTGGCCTCCACAGGAAATGGCACTGAGAAGTGTCACCTCCCCAAAAGCAGAACCGGGTCTGGGCCTGCTCTTCCCCAGCTGGCCGTGGCCACTCCCTGGACAGGAAGTACACCTCCTCCTCGGAGCGTGGGCCGGCCACGGTCACGGGCTGAGGTGGAACTTCCTTTCCTGAATCTGAGGCCACAGAGAGAGGACTTTCAAAAGCTGGTCTAGAAGACTCAGCCAGCCAGGGCCTCTGGCCCAGAGCTTGATGCGGGGGGGGGGGCCTGCAGCCAGCGGAACGGGCTGTACCAGACAGCTGAAAGCTGGGGTCACACAGTGGCCCCTGGAAGATGTGAGATGTAAGAGTGACCCCCAGAAGGGTCTTGGAGATGTAATTAAGGGAAGGCACATGGAGATATGAGAGATATGACCATCCTCCATGATAAGGGTGGACCCCAAATCCCAGGGCAAAGTCCTAAGAAGTAGAATAGAACAGTGAGACATAGAGAAGACCACGTGATGGGGGGATATGGACACAAGCCAAGGAAGGCCTGGGGTTGCCAGAAGCTGCAGGAGGGCATGAAGAATCCTGTCCTGGAGCCTCCGGGAGGCGGGTGGGAGGGGGCTGTCCTGCCTATGTCCTGATTTCAGGCTTCCAACATCCAGCGCTGTGAAACAATAAAGTTCTATTGTTCTGAGCACCCCGGTTTGCGGCACTTTGTTCTGGCTGCCCTGGGACACCAAACAGAGACCACAGAGAGGAGCAAGCGGGGAGCAAAGATCCTGAGTCTGGCCCCTGGCTGCAGAGCCAGCCGGGACCCAGGAAGATACTAAGCAGCCTTCTGGCATCTCTGTCCCCCTGAGGGAGCCCCGGGAACTGCAGATGGGGTATAATTCTGTGTCGGTGCCCAACAGGGTACTCTGGGCATCTCCTGCTGGTCAGAGGCCCCGCAATGGGGGTGGGGGAGTGGCCAAGCCCATGCAGGTGCCCAGCAGCACTGAGCTGGGGGGACCACTGGATGGTCTGTGGGGGGCTGAGGGGCTGGAGCAGAACTGCCATTTATGGGGGAGGGGCGGTCTCTCACCTAGACCACTGCCCACTGGAGCCTCAGCAGTGGGAAAAAGGAATGAGGCTAGAGACCGAAGGATGCGAGAAAACAACCTTCCTTTTTGTGTCTTGAATATGAATTGTCATTTGAAATGATCACCAGTGAGGTTAGATGGACAGAAGAACCAACATACTTTGTACCCAATTCCCAGGCTCTGCCACTTGAGGACTTCTCCTGAAATGCTGGAGCCTTCTCCTGGTGCTCAGGTCTCCTCCTCATATGGAACAAGTGGGCTGCTCAGAGTATCACTTGGAACCAGTATAAATCCTGCTCCCACCGCACCTTGCACCAGAATGTTGAGGCAGGGATAAGCCCTTCGAGTAACCCCAGACTGTGCCAAGATGTCTTTTTTTTTTTTTCTTTTTTACCTTGAAAGAGTTTCATCAGCTCATAAGACCTTCGCATATTAAAAAAAAAAAAAAAAACAACCCAAAACATTATGTAGTATTAAATCACAGTTACAGTGGGTTAAGCCTCTGCCTTCAGCTTAGGTCATGATCTCGGGGCCCTGAGATCGAGCCCTGCATCGGGCTCTCTGCTCAGCAGGGAGCCTGCTTCCTCCTCTCTCTGCCTCACTCTCTGCCTACTTGTGATCTCTGTCTGTCAAATAAATAAATAAAAATCTTTAAAAAAAAAATCACAATTACATTTTTAACCAGCTGTAACTCCTCCGTATACTTTTAGAAAGAAAAAAAAATCCTACAGCACCGAATTCTGAAATGACATTATGACTTAAATATGATGACAAAATAGGTAATTCCTGAGAACAGTAACTCTTTGCAAAGCTGCCAGACTTTTATAAGCATAACCACAGCACAGAGTAACGAATGCAATCTCCATGTTATACGTTTAGTTGAAGTAACTGTGCCTCCACCCAGGGAACTCAACATTTGCGGCACAAAATGCTGGTCTGGTGTAACTTTCACCAGACAATGAACTTCACAATCCAGCTACCCACTGCCCATCTCACCCACCTACCCACTCACCCATCTACCTAATCCATTCATCCATCACCCATCCATGAATCCAACAGTCTACAAATTTATCCATCTATGAATTCTCCCAGCTAGCAGTAAGTCTATCCAGCCACCCACTCACCCATCCATGAATTTACTCATCTATCTACCCATCCACCAACAAATCTATCTGTCTGCCCACCCACCCACCCAGGAATCCATCTGTCCGTCCATCCACCCACACATAAATCCATCCATCCATCCATCCATCCATCCATCCATCCATCCATCCATCCACCCAACTCATGAATCTACCCATCTACCCACCCACCCACCCACAAATCCATCCAACCATCCATGGATCCACACCGCCACCCCCACCCCCAAACCCATCCATTAATCTATCTACCCTCCTTCCCTCTCTCCCATCGACCCATCTACCAACCTTCAGTACTTCCTTGGGCAGCCACTTCGATTTGCTACCCAGCTTTACTAGGTCTTCTCCTGGCTAAAGGGGCACCCATTTGGCAACTGCCCCAGTCCACATCAACTCTGCCTGTGGCATCCCCAGGCCCACGAATTCAAAACCTCGTTAAGACCAAGACATAGCTCGGTGTGTCCTTGTCTGTTTTGGGCAGCTCCATGCTGCTAGCACCTTTAGTTCACTGCACTTGCTTTTGGGGCACCTGGGTCCATGCTCGATGACCTGGGGACAGAGGTCCCACCCCTCCCGCCCCTCCCTTTGACCCACAGCTCAGATCTTCACATCAGTGATTTAAATAAAACCACACTTGCTTCCCCGTACAATTCACACGTATCTGCAGGGCCACAAGCTCCACGCTGAGCTCCCAAGCTGGGCCCTCCTCATAGGCGTGCCCGGGAGCCCAGCCCAAGGCCAGTGGCCCGCAGTCTGGCGGCTTCCAACTCACCCTCTCACGATGCCACTCTCCAGGTAGTTGACCTGGATAAATTTCCCAAATCGGCTGGAATTGTTGTTGTGGGCCGTTTTGGCGTTTCCGAAAGCCTGTGGGGAAGATAAGAACAGGGTTTCAGGGGCGCCTGGATGGCTCAGTGGGTTAAAGCCTCTGCCTTTGTCTTAGGTCATGATCCCAGGGTCCTGGGATGGAGTCCCGCATCGGGCTCTCTGCTCAGCAGGGAGCCTGCTTCCTCCTCTCTCTACCTGCCTCTCTGCCTACTTATGATCTCTGTCAAATAAATAAATAAAATCTTAAAAAAAAAAAAAAAGAAAAAAAAAAAGAACAGGGTTTCAGAGCATGAGGATGAAATTTCTATGCGCTGCCACCCAGAACCTCAGAGGTCCCCTTGGGTGTGAGTCACGAACACTCAATTTGCCCGAAGTCAGCCAGAGGCCCTGATGAGCCATGTGTGTGCCGACACACTTTGTCTCTGTGTTTGGGCTGTGGGAGGGGTTCAGGTTTTGAGTGTCAGACATGAAGACTGCTTATCAACAGCACTCTTCTGCTACTGTGGTTCAGAGGGTCGACTCTGGCCCATGGGCCAAGTCCAGTCCATTGCTTACTTGTGGATCGTGTGCGAGTCAAGAGTGGTTTTTACATTTGTAAATCGTTCAAAACACACACACACACACACACACACACACACACAACAACAACAACAACACACAAGAAGAGTAGGACTTCCTGACATATGAAAATTCTATTCACCTTTCAGTGTCTAGAAACAGTTTTATCGGCCTGCGGCCAGGCCTGTGCGCTCACGGCTCGCTCGCGGCTGCTTTCAGGCTCGAGCAGCCGCGTAACGATACTAAAGACCATTCTGGCCTGTAAGGCTGAACGTATTTACTGGGTGGCCCTTTCCAGAAGGAGTTTGGTGGGCCCTGGGCTGATGCGGGCTGTGGGTCCCAGGAGAAGATGAAGCGGGCTTGGCGGGGAGCAGAAGCGGAGACAGGTCCCCGCCTGGAGGGGTCCTGTGATTCTGTGGGAGGACAAGCCGGTTCATTACGAATTTTTTGACTGGGATGAAGCTGGCATCACATAAAATTAACCATTTAAACATCAACAATTCAGTGTCGTTTAGTACAGTCACAATGTTGTGTAACCATCACCTCCATCTAGTTCCAGGACATGTCCATCAACCCAAAAGCAGACCCCCCCATCTCCATTAGCTGTCACTCTCCCCCCGCCCCCCGCCTTCCCCAGCCCCTGGCAGCCACCAGCCTGCTTTCCGTCGCTATGGATCTGTCTGTTCGGGATATATTTTGCCCAAGAGGGAGCCTTTTGTCTTGCTTCCTTCACTCAGCAGGATGCTTCTGGGGTTCATTCTCATTGCGACATGAATCGGGGCTTTATTCCCAATATGTAGAGCAAAGTATGCAGAGCATGGAGTCTATGACTCAGTGGGGTCCCCCCTGGGCCTCCTATGTGTCCACTACCCAGATTAAGACACAGAACACACGCGGCTCAGGTTCTTGGGGTGACACCTCTCTCCATGAAGTACCCAACACCACTGAGGGGTGGACAGGGAGAGGGTATGAAAAAGCCTGGCGGGGGCAGGGGGAGACTCAGGGCAAGGAAGGTGCTGGGGGCGGTTTCTCTGTTTCAGGGAGCAAGACGCTGGCAGAGGTGGGAGCGGTGTGGTTGGGCAGGGGAGGGGAGAAAGGCAGAAGCGATTACAGAGCCTGGCGCTCAGCTGTCCAAGCCCCTGTGGCTCCGGGGGCCAAAGAAGGGGTGATCTGGGGGGCGGGGTGATGCCCTGCTCAGATGCACAAAGGGAAGCTCGATGGCCACGAGAAGGGCCAACAATGTTCTAGTTTGAGAAGGCTGAGCTGTGTGGGAGGCTATGCAGGCAGGAGGGCAGTGGGGAGGAAGTGGCCAAGGTTTGCAGGGGTGCTGGGGCTGAGCGTGGGTGCCTGAGGGCCCGGTGGGGCACAGGGAGGATGGCAGGGTGGGGAGAGATGGTCAGGCTTGCAGGGGACCCGGGGACCAGGGGATGTGCTGACCCAGAGAGGAACTGGGATTTTCTTAAAGACTTCGTTCTGCAGGGAAAAGAACCCGGGGGGGGGGGGGGGGTCAACGATCAGAGCTTCTGGTGTGGAATCCGGAGGCAGAAGCCCCATAAAAAAGCGTCTGCTGGGGGAAGGCCCGGGATACTTCCTCTGGCTCCGTTCCACAGAGTTCTGGAACAAGACAGTGGCACCAGACCCCAGGAATGGGCCCTGAGGCAACAGCCAAGTCACCCAGCAAGAGTGTTAACAATGAAGGAGGAGCCCCAGAGAGGAAACCTGGCCCCGGCCCCGTGGTGCAAGGCGGGGATGTGCTCCTGGCAGGGTGGTGGCCTGGCGCTTTCGGTGGGGAGTGGGCCTCCCGGAGGCAGAACCCTGTCTGAGGAGGCATGTTCCCGAGTCAAGACAGTGGCCACAGGGCCCTCTTCTCTTCACAAATGCTTCCTTAGGACCTGTCCGTGGCCAGGTTTGGAAGTCTCTGGAGGGTTGGATTAAACACAGAAGCTCTTGAGCCAGTGGCAACGACCGCGTCCTGACTTTGTGACAGCCCCTGGCTGGTGGCTGGGTGACAGCAGCTGGTGGCCAGGCCTGGGTCTGGTTTCCCAAGTGCCTATGGAACCCAGCGCAGGGTCCTCAGCCTTGGCCCTGCCCATCGGTGGGGTCCTGTGCACTGTGGGGTCCGAGCAGTGACCCCAGCCTCCACCTGCCAGAGGCTGCTGTGTCTGCGACAACCAGAAATGCCCTCAGAGCTGAACTGCTGAATGGCGCTGCACACACGGACGGAGGGTTAAAGAGGTCTGTAGGGTTTGGTGGTTGAGGGCTCTGGGGCCCCTCATCCTGTCATGAGGCCCCGCAATGGGTGCTACAGGCCCGAGGAGTCCTGTGAGGAAGAAAACTGTCTTTCTAGGTTTAATCTCTAGTTTCCGTCAAGTTCAGCCTCAGAACTGTTTTTTTTTTGGTCTGGAGTAAAGCCCAACGCCTCTTACCCTTCTGCTCTGGGAATCGAATCGGCAGGCAGCAGGTCTGTTTCCTGCTTTCATTCCAGGCTCATGAGACCCCCGTGGGGTTCCATCTGAGCTGGGGACAGGTTGGGCCCTCCCCCTGCTCAGAACGAAAATAAACTCCGTGAGCGAGCCCTCCTAATGATGAGCAGATGGCGCGGATGCCCAAGCCTGGGTGGGCTCCTTCCCGGGGGAACAGGCTTCTTTCTCTGCTGGGGCCCCTGCACCGTCCGGATCCAGGACCCACTGCAGAGACCCCCCCCCCCCCCCCGCCTTTCCTCCCGGCTCAGCAATGTGCCAGCGCCTCCCAAAGACCCACGCCAGCCCCCGTTTTGAACTCGGGGCAAGACTCCATGGGATTTCTAAGGAAACAGTGGGGGCTGGTGTCTTGTGGACCACAAGAGGGAAAGTCTTCGGGATGCGAGGGCCCCCCACCAGCCCTGCGCAGCCCAGGCTTTGTGTAGGGGGGGCAGTGACCTCATGCGTCTGGTATGTGGTCTCAGCACACTGCGACTTTTCAAAGCCAGTCTAAAAATATCCGGTTGCTGCTATTATACGTCCGAGGAGGAGGAAATGCTGGCCTGGCGCTCACAGCCAGGGGAGCTGCTCTGTAGCTGCTCCTGGGGGCTGATGGGCACGCGCAAGGCCTCAGAGCGCAGGGGAGCACAGGGGAGGCTGGGGATCCCAGCGATTGTGGGGCCTGGGGTGGACGGGCCGGAGGAAGAGGGATCCAGGCGCCGGCAGTGATGGGATGTTATCTGGCACTGGAGCTGTGGAGGCCACGTGCTAATGCTGTCTTCCCACTAGGCCAGAAAACCCACAGCCCTGGCAAAATGCTACGGGACAAAGGCTTCCACTTTCCTGGAAGCACTTTTCCCCCCTTACATAACATAAATTACACGTTTCTAATATAAGTTGCATGCTTTGGGAAAAACAAAACAAAACCAAATCGTGATAGAAGGAAAAAAAAAACCATAAAGAGACAAGTCTGTAGCTCAAAATCCTCCAAGCATGGTTTCTAGGTAAAACTAACAGAAAAGCCACACACCCACCCCTTCCTCTGACGGGGCAGATGATCCTGGGCCAGCAGTGGGTGGGCTGCTCACCCTCCACCCCAAGAATGACAAGAGCTGGGGGGGAAACCTCTGACTTTCTTCCAACCGTCTTTGTCTTTTGAGGTTCTTCTGGGAAATTCAAAAAGGTTTCTGAACTTGGAGTAATTGAGGTTGGGCACCTTACTTAGCCAGAAATTTTAGAAGGTGCGTTTTTAAAAAATCTCAACAGGATGCCGCCTCTGCTCTAGGCTGAATCGTGTGGTAAACATTTTGGGCAGAAGGGTGGTAACATCACAGAATGATCCGTCGAGAGTCCAGTCCCAGGCCGGGCGCTATGGGGCTTCTGACTCTGTTTTGCTTCTACTCTTCCAAGAGACAAGTGTGCCCCATTTCAGATGAGGAAACTGAGGCACAGAGAGAGGCCTGCTAACTTCCCTGAAGTCTGAGGGCAGGCAGGCAGGTGGCACAACCCTGGGTTTGAACCCAGTGCCCTCACTCCCAGCCCATGCTCCATGCATTGGTCTCTCAGTCCCCACAGCCTGGGACTTTTTGGGGTGCCTGCCTGCCCTGGCCGAGGCCACTCCCCCTTGGGCCTGGTGACCGGGCAGATGGGATGCCAGAGCCCTTTCTAAGCTTACACCTGGTCTCTGGTGCATCCCACACAAAAATCAAACAAGCCTGGATGGACCGCGTTAGGCAAACTGTTTTTGCTTTCAGATTTCAGAGTCTGAAAGCCCCATGGGATGAGCTCATGAAAGCAAATGAGCTAGCCTTATCTCCTGTGTGGACAGGTGAGCCCCACGTTGGGAGTCCCCTGTGGAGAAGTCCCCTAGCCTCACCACCCCGGGGTGGGTGTCCTCCCAGCCAGGCTGAGGGGGCCCAAGATAACTCCATTGCTGCCCCCACCCCCCAAGATTCACCCATGGCCACCCTTTCTCAGAGGGAAGTTCTAGATCATTCTAATGGCTTTGTCTTAGTTTCAGGGTCAGCTTTCTGTTCTCCTGATCTTCTAGTCCCAGGGACCTCACTTCCCAAGTGTTCGTGAGGCTTTGTCGCGTGTGGTCTCATTCACTCAATCACTCGTTCCTCCCTCCCTTCCTCCCTCCATACTTCTGCTTGGTAACAATTTACTGGTTGGCTGCTGTGTGTCTGGAACGGTTGTAGCTTCATAGAGGCCCCCGCAGAGTGAAGCCTCTGTCCCTGCACAGACCACGCGCCACACGGGACTTCTGGATCTCTCGTGCCCAAGCTCAGACCAGGCATGGAGAAAGAGGAGTGACTGGGACTGTGGGGACGGGCTTCCACTGGTGCAAGAACATTAGCACGTATGAGGCAACACGGAAGCCTGAAGATGGGGCCACATGAGACTGTCTCCCCCTTGTCCGCCTGCAGGAGCCATTTTGTTCCTGTCATGGGTGGGGGTGGGGAGAACGCGACACTGGGAGTGACTGGAGGTTGGTGGTGGCAGGCTAAGGCAGACTTATTATTTTTTTTTAAGATTTTTATTTATTTATTTGAAAGAGAGAGATCCCAAGTAGGCAGAGAAGCAGGCAGAGAGAGAGGAGGAAGCAGGCTTCCTGCCGAGCAGAGAGCCCGATGTGGGGCTCGATCCCAGGACTCTGGGACCATGACCCGAGCTGAAGGCAGAGGCTTTAACCCACTGAGCCACCCAGGCGCCCCGGGGCAGACTTATTTGACTCCACAGTATTCTCCGTGTTCCGGGGATACTCTGCCATGTGCAATAGCACTCGGCCTGCGCCCATTGACAGGTTGTGCCCCCTTGGGGACCCCGGCGACAGTCAGACATGGCAGGAGGCACCCTGGGAGCTGTCTCATGAGCCTGATGGGAGCACAGAAGCTGGACAGGCAGTGTCTCTGTCCAGGGGGCCCACGGACCGAGGAGCCTGGAGGGTCTGCTCTGCCCCCCTGTGCTGAGCAAAGAGCCCCAGGCATCCACTTGAACCTGGGGCTTTCCTGTGTGGAAATGCTGGGAAAATAACCACGCGTGGGGTGGAGGACTCCTTCTGGCAAGGAGCCCAGGCAAACGGCTCTGTCTGTAGGGGGTCCCAGTGGGTCCCAGTGGCCAGGGTGGAGGGTTTGAATTGGTTCACTGCTCTTGGGTTTCAGATTCCTCTCCTGTGAAGTGAGAGAGAGAAAACCTCGGACTACCTGGGTTGTTTAAAGATGAAATGAGACTAGGGGACCCAGGGGCGGGCAACCTTGTCCTGCAAAGGGCCACGTAATTAATATCTGGGGTTTTGTCAAAATGACCCAACCCTGCTGCTGTGGCCCGAAGCAGGGATGGACAGTCTGTATGCTCATGGAACTTGGCCGTGTGGAGAACATCTTCCTGACGTCTGGTGGGGTGGGGCAGTCTTGGGCTCTGAGCTCCACCAAGGTTGGCAAATTATGGCCAGCGAGCTGTTTCTGTAGGGTCTGCGAGCTAAGCATGGTTTTCACACTTTTTAACAATTGAAAAGAAAATCAAAAGACTATTTCACAACACATGAATACAGTATGCAATCCAACTTCCACGAGTTCGCAAATTCCCTTTGTGAATAAAGTTCTGCTTGGCGTATAGCTAGTTTACGTGTGGTCTGTGCCTGCTCTCGGGACCATAGCGGCAGAGCTGAAAATACAGACCCTGGGGTCCTTTCCAGGACGGGCCACTGCTCGAGGGGCTCTCTGTTCCACGGGCAGGAGAAGAGCCTGACACGCGGGACACAGGGCAGGCAAACGTGAGAGCACGTGAGCGTCAGCGCGACTGACCGGTCTCCCAGGGCACAGTGGGGACCTGGGCACAGAAGCAGGACCTTAAAGCACAGAGGGGAGGGTGGGATGGGCCAGCAGGATCACAGGAGGTGGGGAAGTGAGAAATACAGCTGGAGCGCTTTCCAGAGAACTGTCATACAGGGAGCGGGGGCTGGCTCTAAGAGGGAAGATGCCAGGAGAGCACAAGAATGATGATGGGAAGGGGTGAGGACGGTGGCTGGGAGGTGGGAGGTAGGACCCTCCCCCCAACCCGCCACCACTGCCAGCCTGCCCAGGTAGGTGGCACTATAGGCTCTGGGGGTCTGCGGGTGCGGGGCAGGAAGTGGAGGGGTCACATTCAACCTCATGGCTCCCGATTTTCAGATGAGGAAGTGGAGGCTTTCCAGGGCCCTGCTGACCCCTGGTCTCTGCCTGGATTCTGTTTCCTTCCTGTTGCCCGTGGGACTTGGGGGCACCCAGTGGGCTCTCAACAGCCAGCTGCTGGACGGACAGGTGAAGGGACAGCAGGCATCTGCAGAGAGCCAAGTGACAATGGGACGGGATGCTCAGTCTACCTCCGTGCCCCCGGTTTTTAATGGGTTCTGTCACTCTTATCTGCACTGGTACCAACGACCAGTTCAGACAGAAACACTGAAAACCAGCAAGGGCTCCTGGGACCAGAACAGGCTCTTTGAAATGGATAGATTTCCTCCCAAGGGCCAAAGTTTCAAGCAAACCATGCAGGGGCATGGGATCAGGCAATCTTAAAAAAAAAAAAAAAAAAAAAAAAAAGGAAGAGGAAGATGAAAAAGAAACCAAGTATGAAACAAGTTATTGTATCTGATATTTCACTAAATTTTTGTTTAGGTTATAATGAAACCACGTGCCAGATCACAGAGAGTAAAGAACAGATCAAGCTTTGATGGGGAGAGCCTTGCTTGGTTCTTAGGGCATCTAAAACATTTGAGGAATTCATCAGGATCCCCGAGGGCTCATCTCATCCATTTCAACAGCCAAATCATTCTCTCTGGGGTTTACTTGGTTCTTTTTCTCAGGTTTTTGAGCTAGGAAACTAACTCACTTACTTTCATTCACTCTTATTTATGAATATAAAGTGTTTATGGCTACAAATTGCCCTCTTGGTACTGCTTTACATAGTCCTGTGGATTCTGATAACATAGAGTTCCGGTCATGGATTTTTAGGAAATCTGTAATTTTGGTTTACAGATCCCCCTTCATCCAAGAGCTGTTTTACAGAGATTTACAGTTTCTTTCTGAAAGAAATTTCCATCTGCAAGGGCCTTTGAAGAATTAATTTCTAGTTTCACTGCATTGTTAAGAGTGCTGCTTGTCACAGTTCTTACTTTTGGAAGTTCTAGATGCTTTCTCCATGGCCTGATATAGGAATGAGTCTAGTGAATGCTCTATGAATATTTCTTATCTATTCTCTTATAGGTCCATAGATCTGCTTAAACACATGGCTTGGGCATATTACTGGGCATATAATATTGCTGCTGATTTGCTATCCACTTAATGAGTCTCTTGCTACATGTTTATGGCTGTTTCTCCCAGAATCTTCTAGAATTTCCACTTGGTGAAGGCAGCAGCTGTGTTGTTTGGTGCACAGATATTGCCAACTATTATACTTTAAGTGTAAATTGAGGTTTTAGGTCTTATGATGAATCTTCTTTGTCACATTAACTTCCAGAGCTCTGAACTCTGCCTCCTCTGTGTCCAAGGAGGAGGACATGTTTGCTCCTGTTTCCATCTGCCTGCTACATCTGGGCCTGTCTTTTTATTTTTGGCTTCCTGAACTGCTTTGGTTTAAGTGTGCCTTGTTCATTCAGCAAGGTAGGGACCCAGCTGTGTGAGCCAAGCTGAAAATCCTCTCCTTTTAATAGGCAGATGACAGACTCATTCCCTTCTGAAGTCCAGGCTGATTAGCTCTCTTCCCCACCTGCTGCTCATTGGCGAGGCTGAGTGACTGGAGTCAGACCAATTGCCCGGGTCACCTGATGACTTCCTGAAATCCTGCACCTTTTGCAGGACTTTTCAATCTCACTTTACAGCTGATCTGAGTGGCGTTTGGGGGGCGGGAGGCACCTGGAATAGAGCACACTCCTGGGCTGCTGAGCTTGGAGGAGACTGTGAGTAGGGGACCCATTTTGTAAGTGGGTTGTTCATTATGGAAGGTTTCATCTTGGGGGGACGACTGCTTCCCTAGCCAGTTCACAAATGACACAGACTCTGGTGCCAATGATGAGAAGAGCAAAGGTGTCTGGTATGTTCTCTGCAGCAAAGCCAAGCATTTGCATGCATGAGGAAATGTGAGCTCCCAAGGGGGTGCTGGAGGGTCTCCAGAGCATCTCTCTATTCTTCTGCAGGTACTATACACTCTCCACATTCCTGAGGAAGGGGCAGCCTTCGAACCCATCCTCCATACCTGGGCTGGACAAGCCTGTCATGGTGGGGCTCCCTGCTTACAGCAGTGGGGAATCAGAATTGCCAAGACTGGGCACCTGGGTAGCGCAGTGGGTTAAAGCCTTTGCCTTCGGCTCAGGTCACGATCCCAGGGTCCTAGGATGGAGACCCACATCAGGTCCTCTGCTCAGCAGGGAGCCTGCTTCCCCTTCTCTCTCTCTCTGTCTGCCTCTCTGCCTACTTGTGATCTCTGTCTGTCAAATAAACAAATAAAATCTTTAAAAAAATAAATAAATAAAATCTTAAAAAAAAAAAGAAAAGAAAGAATTGCCAAGACTTCAGTGGCCGCTTCCCTCACAGCAAGTCACCACAACTGTGACACTCTGGGGGGTTAGGGAGGAGAGAAAGGTGGATACCCCAACTCTGAGCTGGGGGGGCTTGTTAAAGATTCAGAGTCTTGGGCCCCATCCTAGACCTGCAGCATTTCTGAAAAGGCCAAGGATCTAACATTCTTAAACCAGAGCCCGAGGGGTTCTTCTGATTCAAGGAAGGATGAAAACTATGGCTTTAGGGTCTGTTATGAGAAGGAAGTACCTCTAGGTTAGGTATGAGAGGTCCAAGTTCAGTTTGCCAGAGTCTTCCCTGTCTGAGATTTACTGTGAACACCTCATCAAGGTGGTAGGAGCTTAACTAAGTCCTGGGTCTGCAGACTATGCCCCACAGGCCCCATCTGGCTGTCTTTTTATGAAAGATACAAACTTTTAATTTTAAAATAGTTTTGGATCTACATAAAATTGTAAGAATATTTCAGCAAATGCCTGTGTACCTCACATTCAGTGTCCCTGATTTTTTGTTGTTGTTGTTGTTTAAGATTTTATTTATTTATTCTGGGGGAGGGAGAGAGAGAGAGAGAAGGAGCAGAGGGAGAGGGACAAACAGACTCTGTGCTGAGCATGGAACCTGAGCCGAAACCGAGAGCCGGACTCCTAACTGAAGGAGCCCCCCAGGTGCCCCCAGTTTCCCCTATTAAAGTTACCTTTGACAGAACTAACAAACCAATACTGATTGATAAACTGTTATTAACTGAGTCTACGTTTTATTCAGATATCCTCAGTTTTCCCCAAATATCCCTGTTCGGTTCCAGGATCCCATCTAGCATTCCCTATCACGTTTAGTCATCCTGTCTCTTTGGGGTCTTCAGATCAGGTTTCTCAGCCCTTCCTTGTTTTTGAGACCTGGAAGGTTCTGAGGACTGGCTGGGTATTCTGCGAAAGGCTCTTCAGTGTGGGTCTGTCTGATGCTTCTCTCCCACCACCTGTCTTTGTAAACAATTTTATTGGCACACGGCCCCCCTATTCATCTGGATTATCTGTGCCTGCTTTTGCTCGATGAGGCCAATGCCAAGTCCTTGAGACACAGACTGCATGGTTCTAAAATCTGGAAATATTGACTATGGAGGCCTTGGTAGAATCAGCCTGTGGACTGAGAGTCCAAGTCCCTCTATAAGGGCGGTGACCTCACCCAGAATACAGACCCTGGAGCGGCCAAGGCCAACTGACTCTGGCCAACTTTCCCATTGCTCAGCATCTGGAGTTTTAGCAGTTAGCATAAGGAAATGTTCCAAACGGGCTTCCATGGACAGAAGAGTAGGCTGGATAGAACATTTGAGACATTTGCCTCCCTTGCTGGAGAAATTCCATTTAAGGGTCCTGTGGCCTGTTCTTTAGGGATGAGGCTCAGGGAGATGGAGACACTCAGGTGTGCCTAAAGTCACTGAAGAGGCCAGAGCCAGCGGGACTCTAGGCTTGAGGATGTCTGGGCTCCTGTCTACAAAGTTGCGTCTGGAGAATTTGGCCCGAGACTTGTACTCATTATAACCCTCCCCGCTCTAGCTACTGATGGCAGCAGGGTACTAGATCTATGGGAGGGGACCAGAGGGGGGAATGCAGCGGGTCCCCACGGGTCGTGTTCCAGATAGGCAGAGACCACTCTGCGTTTCCGTTTTAACTATGAAGTTCATATGACATCAGATTCACCATTTTAATCATTTTAATGTGCAATTTGGCGGCCTCTGGTATGTTCGCCATGTTGTGGCAACTGTCACCTCTACCTAGTTCCAGAACATTTCATCATCCCAAAAGAGGACCCTGTCCCTATGAGCAGTCACTCCCCATCCCCCTCCCTCAGCCCTGGCAATTGCTAATCTGCTTTCTGTTTCTCTGCACTTGCCTGTTCGGGACATATATGGATGGGATCACAGTTTACATGGCCTATTGTGTCTGGCCTCTTTTACCCAGCATGCTGTTTTCGTGGTTCATCTGCTTTACAGCAGCTGTCTGTGACTTATTACTCTTTGCGACTGAGTGATCTCCACTGTATCCCCTCAACACCCTGGCCTGCCTTGGTGGGTGAACTCAATCTGCCCTGGGTCTGGGGGGAACCATGAATGGTGCTGACCTGAGCCCAGGAGGACCACGCTGTGTGCTGCTGGCTCTGTGGCAGGACTCTGCTGGTCATGTGACACTCTAGATCTTTGACTCTCCCAGAAGGCCTTGGGGTGGGACTTAGCAGATTACTGGGAGCAAGGGCATTCGAGACTGAGAGTGTAGTGCATGCAAAGGTCCTGGGGTGAGAGATCAGGAAAGAGACGGAGCAGAGAGGTCACCTTGCCGTGAGTCACACAGCATGTGGGCAGCAGAGCTGGGCTAACTGGTCCTGCTCCTGTCTTCCTGGCTTCCTGGCAGGGGCAGCTCTGAAGTCTGAAGTCTGGCAGGTGGTAAATTTTGGCGCAAGGGGGCGTGGTTACATACGGAAGGGCAAGGACTGGTCTGGGCACTTTGGCAGAACTGAAGATGTTCCCTCTGGGGCTGTGTGTCCTTGTCATCTTCTCTCTCCCCCTGTGGCTCACCATCTCTAAACTCCAGCAGACTGCTTGCCCTTGGCACTGCTGGCCTTTGGGGACAGGCTCTTCCGTGTGGAGGGGGCTGCCCTGTGCACTGGAGGGCCGAGCAGCACCCCTGGCTTCTGGCCACGAGATGCCAGTCTGCAGATATGGTCAAAAGTGCCCTCAGGACAGAATCACCCTGGCTGAGAACTGAGCCTTGGACTTTGTTAAAAAATCAGCTGTCCTGGAGAACGTGCAGTCAGAGACGGCTCAACAGAACTCTACGTTCTCAGGGGTCACCTTATGGGGGTGACGACACCATGTAGCTTCCCCTGAGGGCCCACCTCATGGAGGACTCTGGGCCTAGTATCTGCTGCCGAGTGGTGCCACCTCCCCTCCCTGCAAGAAAAGCCGGTCGGCAACCCCAGGCTGGGGTTCCCGGGCTGGTCAGTAGCTGGGCAGGTGACCATGAGCCTCAGGTAACTGGGGTCTTGCAGGGCCTGGCCTTGGCAGTTGGCTGTGGCCAGCTGGTGGCTGATGGACAAAGAGGACATTTCAGAGGGTGGCTTCCCGGTGACGCTGGGGATGGGGCACTGGAGTCCCTCTATCCTGGATAATCGCTAGGAAACGAATCAGCTGCCAGGCTATGTGGTTGCTTCTGGCCCAGCTGTGTTCCCGCCCCAAACACCAAGGCAGATGTAGCTGGTAGATGGACAGACATTCCCCAGCCCCATCCAGTCCTGGTGCAGCACACTGTCCAGAACATTCGGAAAGGGCGGTGGCTGTGGCAGGGATGTCCCAGGCCCGAGCTCTCCTATGCCTTTTAATCAACCTTTCCTGTAAATTCCAAGGAAATTCCAAATTTCTGGGTGCTTAAAATACAGCCCATAATTTCACTTTTCTCTTAGACACAGCGTTCCCAAAAATATAAGTGCCCCTTTTGTCTAAAATACCCTTTGATGGCCTCACAGTGTCAGGGCCCTACACTTTTTTAGGGCAGCAGACCAGGAAGGCAGCCCCAGGTCCATAGGGCACAGGAGGGACAAGAGCATCAGTGAGACCCGCCTTCCAGATGGTCACCCCTTCCCTGGTGCTTCTCCGCAAATCCCAACCCCCCCCCCCCGGCCACCATTGCCATAGGACACTCCTATGTTCTCCTTAGGTCCCCCAGACACCCTCTCATCTTTCTGCAATCCCTCCCACTTTGCAGCTGGGCTGAGTTCCCTGACTCTCTGTCGCCCCACCTCTCTCCCCTGTCTCTGATCTGGGTGGCTCCTGGTAGCGGCTCCCCATTTTCTGCCTCTCGGGACATCCTTGCAGTGATGGGGCAGTACCCGTACTGCTGGTTTGCATGAAGCCCCAGGGCTGGGAACGCGGCTAGCCCCACCCTGGGCCACCAGAAACTCGTCCTCATGCTCCTCTCTCTGGCTGAGTCATCCTGCCCCAGCTGTGAGCCCCAGCGAGGCTGCGGGGCACATGTCTCACACCTCAGACGCTAGCTAGCTTCCTTCAGTAGTGCCCGAGCCCTGCGTGCACACTTCCGGCCCGGCCCCAACAGCTCTAGTGCCTTCGTGCTGCTTCTCCGAGCAGCTCCTGGAGGACCTAGGGATTGTTGTGGGGGTGGTGGGGGGCGTCCAGGTGGGATTGGGGTCTCACTCTGTGACTCCGGCAGACGGCAATGCCCTGCAGACAAGGGTGCAAGAGGCCTCAGGGCCCACGGTACAGCTGGAAACCCTCTGAGGGGCCCCACACGGCCCCCACCACCCTCAGCCAGAGCTCAAAGATGCTGGCTATTAAAGCACTCTCGGTTGCCTGTGAGACACAGAGTGGGAGAGCCTGAGAGCAAGAAGCCCCATACAGAGGCCCAGGCTGGAGCTGGCCTTGCTGAACTTTCTGGAATATCTACATCCCAGTCCTCCTTTCCTGACCCCTCCAAACCACCAAGACTGTATAGTTCTGGGGTGCCTCAGTGGCTCAGTCTGTTAAGCGTCTGCCCCACATCCTGCCCAGGGTCCTGGGATCGAGCCCCACGTCGGGCTCCCTGCTCGGAGGACAGCCTGCTACTCCCTCTCCCTCTGCCCCTTCCCTCTGCTTGTGCTCTCTTGCTGTCTCTCAAATAAATAAATACAATCTTAAAAAAAAAAAAAAAAAGACTCTGCAGTCTGACTCCAGTTCTGATGTGTGGGGTTTTTTCTCCCACACCAAGCTCTCCTCCAACATTGGCTGGGTGTCCTACGATTCAACTCAATTCTGACAGTTTCCCCTGAGACAGTAGCAGCTCCCACAGGTTAAGGTTTCAGTCCTCCGAAGTCTGCATATACTCCCCCCTTCGGAGGCCACCTGGAAAGTTGTTACCCATGCTTCCGACCAACTGGCTATCCGTCAGAGGTTCCTACACCCCCCTCTTCGGGGTTGATGAATCTGTAAGAGCGATTTGCAGAACCTGGGAAACCAGTTTATTCGCTCCATTTCCGGTTTCTTATAAAAGGTTAAAGCTCAGGACTAGCCAGATGGAGGAGACACATGGCGCAGGGTATGAGGGACTCTGCCATGTCCCGAGCACGCCACCCTCCCAGCACCTCCACGGAGTCACCAGCTCAGAAGCCCTCGACTCCCTCCCTTTGTGTTCTTCTGGAGGCTCCATCACATAGGCACGGCAGGTTAAATCATTGGCTGTTGCTGACTGATTTCAACCTCTGGCTCTTCTTCCCCTCCCGAGAGGTCAGGGGCATGGCTGAAAGTTCCAACCTTTTAATCACGTGGTTGGTTCCCCTGGCAACCAGCCCCCATCCTTAGGTGCATTCCAGAAATCACCTCGTTGATATAACCGCCTTGTTATTCTCATCACTTTTCAGAGTTCTGGGCCAGGAACAGGAGTTAAACCAAACATCTACTTATTACAAGTCACAATACTACACACTCCGCTATGGGTAGATGTTTACGAACGCACGTATCTATACCTGGCGTGAATAGAAAATGCAGAAAGATTTCGGTTGGTGATAGCAGTTCTCTGGAATGAGGGTGGAAACCTGGTTTCCTACATTTGAGGAAGAATTGCTGAGCAGAGGGTGAGAAGAGGGCATGAAGAAAGTTAACTGTGGCAAGTTCCAGAATGTTCTACATGAATGTACAGGTATAAGGGGTCAGCTAACCTTTCCTATTGAGGGTCAAGTGGCAGACATGCTTGGTTTTGTGGGCTCTCTGGTTGTCTCTGCTGCAAAGGCTCTGCGCTCAGCCTTTGTGAAAGGCAGGGTGAAAATCCACCACAGACAATACGTAAATGAGGAGGCATGGCTATGTGGCAATAAAACTTTATTTATAGCAACAGGTCCTGGCAGGTTTAACCTGCGGGCTATAGTTTGCCAATTCCTGCTACGTACAAAAAGAAATCATACTTCAAATAAGGAAAAAAGATACTTTAGACGAGCAGCAGCAGCATTTTATGAAAAAAAGCAAAGAAAAGCACCTGGGTAGAACCAAAAGCAGTGACAAAATGTGTCATGATTTTGCCAAATTGGGGCAGAGAACCATGTGTGCTCCCCAGTGGTACAAACCACGATGGTGGGCCGGGCGGGCTTCCTGCTGGGAGACATGAGGCAAACCACAACACTTGCTGTTAGGTTCTGAAAGTCACACCAGGAAGACAGGGGGGGAGGGATGACGGAATTCCAGGTTTTAGGAAGCAGCCCGAACTGCAACAGAAACCCACTCGCCTGCTCTCATGGAGGTCCCTGCAGTCAGACCTGCAGGGAGCGAGCGTGTGACTTCTCGGCTCTGGGGGGCCTTGAGTGGGGCAACTGCATTTTTTGGTTATTGACAAGCAGCTCGTAAAATATCCCTTTTAAGATGTTACTCAAGGGCCAACTCCAAGGCCAAACCCAAGTGTATTCGGGTGGCAACAAAGACGAGAGGTGATTTCTGGTCTCAGGGCAGGGCGGATGGGGGGCTGTGACCATTTGGGAGGCTCTGGCTGAAGCAGCACTGGCCTCCTCTTTCTGGGAATGACCAAGAAAGCCAGCAGGAGACTGGACCCCTGCCTGCCAGCCGCCCTGAGTGCCGGGGCTGAATATAGTTGATGTGTAAGCACAATGGTGTAATGTTACCAAAAAAATAAATAAATAAACAAAAATTAAAAAAAATCTGAAGTTATTTGGGTATAAAACATCTGTGCCACTGAAATCGCTCTTGGCATGCAGTCAAGCTAAAACTGACTGTCAGTGGGGGCGACTCAGCCCTACCGGGGGACATCTGGTGATGCCTGGACACTGCTCTGGTTGTCCTGACCGGAGTGGGGACTGCTCCTCGCATGTGATGGGTCGAGGCCAGGTTTGCCACTCAACGTCCTCTAGCATACAGGATGGCTCTTACGACGGGGAGTGATCCGGCCCCACGTGGGTGGCCTCCATCTCTGTGTGTTTCTATCTGCAAGGTCTGAAGCCGACCCCACACGACCCCACACAGGCGTTGCTCATCCTCTTGGCCCCTGTGGGCTTTGCCCTGCCCCACCCCCTTCCTGCTCCAGGTTCTGGCTTTAGCTCCTACCTTCCTTCAGGCTGCTCTGCTCCCGCCAATGAGTCCCCCGGGGAGGCCATACTGGGGACAGAATCAGCCAGAGATTTGACTCCTTACTCTGTGCACCCACCTGAGGGGGACCCACCTGCCTCCTGGGCTCTCAGCAGCCCGGGCTCTAGCACCTTCTCTCATTCTTGCACCACCCAATCTCCCTACAAGGCCCACTGCCCCGGGACTCCACCCCGGCTCTCCTTTTCCCTCCCCTGTTGATGGCTGACGCTGCTGTTCGCATCGGTGACCTTCCAGCCACCCGGCCTCAAGGATGGCCCAGAACAGCTTGAGCTGGCGTGCGGTGGATGCCTTCTGGGAGCTCTAAGTCTGTCCCACTCCCCCGGCTAAGCTGCATACCCACTGGAGCTCACCCCAACTCAGGAGTATCTGGGGACTCCAGCCCAAGGCCCAAGGTGGCCTGGGAACCCAGACTCACCCTGGACTTGTCTGGTCAGCATACTCTAGAACATCTCATGCTGCTGCCTTAGGCCCTCTCTAGCCCAGGCCCCACCCCCTACCAGCAGCCAAGCTTCCCCTCGACGGACCCAACGAACAAGTGTTCTTAGGACTCTCACCCCAAAACACCTCCATATCCATGTCCAGTAAACACATCCTGGCTTTGGGGGCCCTCAGATCTGGGAAGGGGAGGGGTACCAGATAAAGGCTGCTGCCCCAAACTCGTCTCCTGCTGCAAGGGCTCTGGGTCTTCCTTGTGGGTGCGCGACACCAACCTCTTCCCTCCGTGCTCCCCGTCCTGGGCCTCCTCCCTGCTGTGTGGCCCATGCCCTGAAAGGGGCCCCTGGAGGTCTGTCCTTGGCCACCTGTCCCTTTCTCAACCCTGGCTCCTTCTGGCAAGCTCGATGCCCCACCCCCCCCGCCCCCCCGCTGCTAACACACAAAGGGCAGGGGGCAGCACCCAGCCAAGAGGCACCCCAGCCGGCCACCTGCTCGTGGCCCCTCTGCCCGTGGAGCCTGTTGGGTCACGTGACTGGACTACCTCTAAGGCCCCAAAGCACTGGGGGCAAGGGATCTTTGTGCTGCCCGTGCTCAGGTCCTCCCCCGGATGACAGCAGTCCACATCAGCCCCCAGAAGCAGCTCCAGGCAGACTGTGCGGCCACCTCGGACCCTGTCCCGCCAACAGCGTACGTGAATGTTCTCATCTGCCGCCGGGGGCCCTGGGTGGCTGGCCCTGTGTGCTCACTGCCCACTGACTGCCAGCCTCCCTCTGCCTGCTATCCTCTTAGCAGGTGCTGCGGGCACACACAGATGGGTGACATGGACGGACAGAAGATGATGACCCAGGCGTGTCTACCGGCCCCATCCTGCCCTCGATCCACCCAGGAGGGCCCCAAATGTCCAGAGCAGGCTGCTGGCCGGGCAAGCACAAGCGCCTCCACTGCTCCGGTCCACCCCCATCCTCCCCGATGATCCCTTTCATCCTCCCATCCATCCTCCTGTCACTGCTGGGGGGGGCGGGGCCTGGCCAGGGCAGGGAGGGGCCAGGGCGCAGGAGGAAAGCCAACTGCAGACTCAGCCGGACGAAGGAATGCAGTCCTGGGACGACTGGTGAGAGAGGAACAAAGCGGGGCCTTAGCCGCAGGACGGAGTATTACTCAGCTATAGAAAGGAATGAAGCCCTGATTCATGCTACGGCGTGGGTGCACCTCGAGAACATCGCGCCGAGTGAGAGGAGTCAGACACAAAAGGCCACACAGTGTCGGATCCCGCTGATAGGAAGCGCCCGGAACAGGCAATTCCACGGAGAGAGCAAGTCGACTCGTGGTTGCCAGGGGCTGGGGGAGAGCGATGGGGAGTGACTACTCGTGGTGTTTCTTTTTGGGGGGATGGGAATGTTCTAGAACTAGAGAGAGCTGAGGGCTGCACAACATAAATTGATGTACTGAACATGACTGAATCGTACGCTTCAAATGGGTGAAGTAGGTCTCAGGAAAGCTCAACCCTAACCGTGGAAGCATATGGACCCCTGTTTCTGGAACCTTGTTTCTGGAACCTCTGTCACCCTGGCCGAGTGGCTTCCCCTGTGTGCCCCTAACACTGGGCAGAGGCTGGCCCGTCCGTGCAGTTGTGGGAATGAAGGGTATGGCCTGGGCAGGCGTCCCTGAGTGCAAAGGGCACAGTGGATAATGGCGAATGGTTCTGGGTGACCTCTCTGGGTGAGCGAACCCGTGTTAATACATAGTCGTGGGAACAGACCCAGCAGCCTGGTGGGTGGAGGGGGGCTAGGAGCCTCCTGGGGCCACATGAGACTGGGGTTGTGGGTCCTAAAAGGGGACTGGTGCTCAGGACTGAGGTTGGCGTCGACACTAGTCCCAGGACTGGGTCCTTCAGGGCCCCTAGCTTTGAGTTGGGGGCAGCGGTGAGCTCCAGGCCCCCCTGGGTCCCACATCTTGCTGTCCCAGGTCACTGGCCTCCCCCTGTGGGTGTGGCAGGTGGCTCAGGGTGTCTCAGCCTCCCACCTCTGTGTGCCAGGTCACAGTGGCTACGCGAAGGCTCAGAACCCCAGCCTTTGACTGCTTGGGAAAATGGCCCAGCCAGCAAGCAAGCATCCTTGTTTCATTTCTGCTTTCGAAATTAAAACCCTGTGCACATCAGCAAATGCTGGTACAGTTCAGGAAAGAGAACACCAACCCTGAGGCCCTGAGGCCCTGACGCTGAGGTCTGCGGGCCTGGGGAGAAGAGCATGCCTGGGCACGCTCTGTGGCCAGCCCTGCGGCCAAGGCCTCGGTGGCTGCGTCTAGAGTCACCAAGTTCTCTGAGGGCCCCCCGGGATGGGCAGTGGACCCAAGCGCACAGGAGGGAGGACCCCAAGTCCCTCAGTATGCTAGTGAGGCTGCCTGCTGCGCCCTCAGCGTTTCTGAGAGAAAACAACAGTCCCCCACAAATGTCACTTTCCTGGAGGCAGTGCAGAGGCCAGGCTGCGGGAAGGCAGAGTAGGGCCTAGTGACATCGTGTGAAACAGTGACCATAAGTGACAGTAACAGTTAACTGCAGTGGCAGGCAGATCAGCTGATTGGAACTGGCTTCCACAGTGCCCCCTTCCTGTTTTCTGGTCAGAATTGCACAGCGAAGCTGCAACCCACAGCACCGGTGGGGGGGATGGGAGGCCGACATGCAAACCTCAAAACAATTCAACTTCTCCTTTCAGGGAGCTGAGAAAAAGTCCCAAATGCTACAAGAGGTGTCAATCTTGGGCCTTCTTCAGTCCTGGCCAAGGTGAGAGGAAATCTTTCATGAAGACCATAGAGAGGTACCATGAACTCAGGCTCAGACCCCAGCAGGGTTCCCACCACCATCCAGCCATGGCTGCCTGTGGTGTGGCCTGGGGAACCCAGATGGCAGTGGTTTAACTTATGTCCCTTCCAAAGATACTCTCCCTGGAACCCATTATGAAGGAACCTTATTTGGAAGTAGGGATTCTGGAGATATAACTAAAATAAGGATTTTGAGGTGATATCACCCAGATTTACAGTGGGTCCTGAATCTAATGACAAGTGTCCTTACGTGAGAAAGAAAACCAGACAGAGACACAAAGGGATGAAGACCACATGCAGGTAGAGGCAGAAAAATAGGAGAGATGATACCACAAGCTGAGCGACAAACACCAAAGGGTGTGCTGGTGGCCATCAAAAAGCCGGAGAAGGGCCTGGGACAGATTCTCCCTTCAGAGTCTCCAGAAGGATCCCACCACGCCCACAACTTAATTTTAGACTTCCAACCTCCAGCACTGTGACAAATCAATTCCTGTTTGTTTCAAGCACCCACCCCACCCCGTGTTTGTGGTACTTTGTGACAGTAGCCCCAGGGCATTTGCACACCGCATGTCTTTCTCGGACCATCATTCCTCATCTTTAAAATGGGCAGTTTTCCATCTGGAAACTGGACCCAAAGGCACAATAACAAATTATTCCTGTTATTAGAAAGTGATCCTTGGCTTAGCTCAGAATGGCTGGAACTTGTGAACAGTTTTAAACGGTCAGCGCTGGAAAGACTTGGTCTCGTGGGATCCAGAGCTGTGACTCTAAGACTGTCGTTCCCACCTGGGGAATAATCTGTCCCCAGGGGACACCGCGTGATGTCTGGGGACATTTTCAGTTGTCACATCGGTGGGGGGGGGAGGGGTAGGCTGCATTGCTGGCATCTGTTGGGTGAAGGCCAGGAGTACGGCTCAGCGTCCTGCCATGCAGAGGACTGCCCCGTCAGGGAATGGCGCAGCCACAGACGTCAGTGGTGCTCTGGCTGAGAAGCCCAGCTCCAAACTAAAACAATCTTCTCCCTTTCCAAACGGTCGCCCCAGGAAGCACGTTTATGGCCATGACGTGGTTTTGCCTCCAGTCTGTTTTGGAAGCCAGCGTGGGCACCGCCCTCCAGCAGCTTCTACCCTAACCACTCGGGAAATTTTGGCCTCTCCGGCTCACACTGCGGAGGCCAGAGGGAGGCAGCCGGGCGGGGTTGGGGGCATCTGACTCACGAGGTGCAGACACTAGGCAAGAAGGGTGACTAATGGCCCTCCAAGAATGTGCCAGAATCCCATGGGGCAACTTCAGGGGAGGAGCTCCCAGGATGACTACTGATCAGGGGCAGCCCTCAGGGAAGGAGGCATCGGGGTGGCTCCCAAGCTCTCGCTCACCCCACAGGGGCTTGCTGTGGGCAGACTTGTCACCAACGATGTCCATGTCTGGACCCCTCTGAATGGAGCCTTATTTGGAAATGGGGTCTTTGCTGATGTAACTAGTTAGGATGAGGTCATTCTGGGTTAGGGCGGGCCCTAAATCCAATGTCTGACGTCACTGTCAGAGGAGGCCACGTGGCCAGAGGCTGCAATGGGGGGGGGCGGGGCAGAGTGGTGGGGCCAAGAACCAAGGAACGTTAGAGCCTCTAGAAGCGGGAAGAGGTGACAGGCAGGACACTCCCTTGAATCCCTCTCTGGGAGAGAAGAGGTTTCTGTTGTTCGAAGCCACCCGGTTTGTGACCATTCGTTACGGGAGCCATCGGATCTCAGCCTGCCACCCTGCATGATCCTCGGCCAGGAAAGGAAATGGCACCATAGGGCCAAACCTGTCTCTTCACCGTGCTGTGTTGAGGCCTCTGGGCTCAGAGTCCACATGGAGCAGGGACACAGCCACCCGCCTGCCCGGTTCGGTGAGGGGTAAATCAGTGGAACACCTGATTTGGTAAATGCCAGATCCGCCCTCTTGTGCCCGCACAGCTGACATCACCAACGGCCTGCTCCATTTCATCTCTGACCTGCCGGGGCCCCTGCCTGGTGCTGAGGCCAAGTTCTGGAGTGGGGATAGAGTCAGGTCACCCTACACACCCTGCGTAGCTCCCAAGTCACACACACTCTGTGGCTCACAAGGTCCCAAACGATCTGCCCATCACCTCCCTATCACCTCCCTGTCCCCACTGCCTCCTGCTCTGCCCCTTGCTTACTCTGCGCTGGCCCCATCTTATGCCCTGCAGGCCCCCTGCCTTTTTCTAGCTCGAGGCACAGTCTGGCCTCCCAGCCTTTGCGTGGGCTCACAAGACCTCCTTCTGGGCCCAGCTCGCCCAGAGTCACCTCTTTCCTCCCTTATGCCTTCCTCCTTGGGCATGCCTGCTGTTCTCATCGGTACCTGGCTGGCATATGAGGCCCGCTGCTTATTTTGCGGCCTGCCTCCTCATTACTAGGGCGACCCTTTGTGTAGGTTTGGGCTAGCACATAGCCAGGGGCCTAGAACGGTGCCTGGTACACAGCAGACATGCTCACAGAGTAATCTGCAGAAGACACAGATGATCAAAACAAAGGAGGCAAGACATGCAGGGTACACAGCATTAAAGAGAAAAACACACTTTGTGGCTGATTACTCCGTAGTTTTTAAAACATTTGCATGAAAAAACGACTGTAAGTATATACAGAAGAAACTGGCTGGCTATACGTGTTAGTCCAGGGTCAGACTGCACAACCCCAACTAATTTCTTGCTGATGATCTCAGCGATCATCCGAAAGGAAGAAGAACTGAAATGTATTCGGCAGGCAAAGCCCAGACAGCCTTTCGGTGAATCTGCATGGCAGCAAGGGGGCTGCGTCAGCCTTCGACTTAGGAGGTCGGGGGGATCAGGCACAGGTCAGAGGCCAACCCTTTGGGATGGGTAGGTCCCCCCTCCGCCAAAAGGACAGTCTAGGGTCCTGTGGAGGGACAGACTACAGCACACCCAGATGATGTGGCACTACTCAGCGATACAAAGACATGAGCTCTCTCGGGCCACTAAGGAACCTTGAATGTCTGTTACTAACGGAAAGAAGCTGGTCTGAAAAGGCTACGGCCAGGATGAATCCAACTCTGTGGCATTCGGGAAAAGGCAAGAGACATGGATGCATCTGGTCCCAAGACCCCAAGAGTGAGGGATGCTGTGTGATCACTGCCACCGCCCCTGCGTCCAGAAGGCTCAGCCACAGTGTTGCCCGTGGCTTGAGTCTGGCCAATGGGGACACTGGACGGAGGGTCTAGTGATGGAGGGTGCTTCCTCCCCCACTGCCTTTATGGTGATGCCAGGAGGCCCCCTCCCTCGGCGTCACTATCTCCTGGCCCCCAGGCCTGCATCCTGCCTTGCTGGCTGCCTTGTGTACCAGGGGCTCCATCATCGACTATACCTAGCTGTGAATCGCTCAGTTTGGACACATCACCCTTTTCTTTCTGGGAGCGGGAGTATAGACTACTATCCCGTAGGCATCAATCATGTATTAATCGGGGCCTCCCCCCCCTACATTCTGATACTTTGGATCAGGGGACCTGGCTGACCTTGAAGAAGGACTGCCCCCCCAGAGCTAGCTAACCATTGTGTGCTGTGCTCTGCATCTGCAAACAAGCCATTCCGGAGCCCATCCACCACCGCCACGTCTCTTCTTAGGTTGTGGCACTCTGGGCCGCTAGCTCCTACCCTGATCACCCCAGGACCAGGTCCCAGTCCACCAGGATAGCCCCCGTTTCTCAGATCCCTAGAATTATTCAACCGAGCCAATCCTAAGCCTGCTGACCCCAGCTGACCTGTTCCTTCCCGTGAAAACCACAGCGGAGACTCTCCCCACACTTCCCCTAGCCCAGCTGTCACCCCACGGCCCTGGTGCTCCCGACATGGCTTGCTGAGTGCCCCCCATGCCTCCCAGTTTCTAGGAAACCGAAAGCGAGCATAATCAACAATCTGCCTGAGGGTGGTGGTCTCACTGGACCAGAACGAGAACAAAACCCAGGCTTTCTAAGGCAGAGGGCCGGCCCCTCCCACCAACGGCCCGGCTCACCTCTAGCACGGGGCCGGCGCCCAGGATGGTCCTCTCGACACCACTGGCGTAGCCCTTCTGGCTCAGCGCGGTGAGGCAGTGGATCAAGAAGTTGGTGCTCTGCGTCTTGCCCGAGCCACTCTCGCCCGAGATCACGATGCACTGGTTGACCTGCTTCCGGAGCATGGCATAGTAGGCCACGTCGGCCAGTGCGAACACGTGTGGTTCCAGCTTGCCCAGCTGCTGGTTCTCATACATCTTCACGTACTTGGGGTTGTAGATGGGGAGGAACTTGAAGGGGTTCACGGCTACCAGGATGCTGCCCGCATAAGTGTAGATCTTCTGCTGCAGGAAGCGGTGCCTGAGGTTTTTCAGGAGGTTCTCCTCTGTCAGCTCGGGGAGGTTGCACAGATCGTCAAAGTCTGCCTGCTGCCGGGGCAGGAGGCCGCGCTCCACCAGGCGCCGGGTGGCTGTGGCCTGGGCCACCAGCTGCATTTGCACGTACTTGATGGTGCCGTCTGCGTTGCGCTCCTGCAGCAGGAAGTAATAGCCGTCCTCCTGCGGGTGCTCGTCCTGGGCCCGCCGGGGCCACAGCAGCACGCGGTGCACGGGCGAGTCGTTGGCATCCAGCACCCACTCCTCCCCGCCTGTCTCCTTCACCTCCACCAGCACGTAGCACTTGGTGCCGTCCAGCTGCAGGATGGCGACGGCATCCTGGATGACGTCGGAAGTGGTGCTGTCCTTGGTGGCGGTCACGCGGCACGAGGCCCGGCTCTCGCTGGTGGCCAGCTGCGGGTAGATGCGCAGGTGGTAGGCCGCCTGCCCCGCGCGGCCGGAGCTGCCTGCCTCGTTCACACTCATCCTGCCGGCGGCCTGGCCTCAGCATGCCTCCCGGGCTCGGGGCGCGCGTCCTGGAGCTGGAAGGGAGGGGGTGGCACGGTCAGAGTGGTGGTGGAGCGGGGTGGTAAGGGACACCCAACCCTTGCCCCTGACAGGACTCTGTCCAAAAGCAAAAAGAGCACAAGAGTCTCTGTCTGTCCCTAAATGTGACCCAGCCTAAGGTTTGTGACTCTTGGACAGTGACATCATGACACTTCCCGCCCCCCTCTCCGCAAACGACCAGACTCGTCCCCTAGAGTTTGCTCCATCCCAACCCCTGTTCTTGCCCCCCTCCCCACAGGGTCAGCCTCTTAGATTTTCAAGTCTAATAGCCATGACCACCTCTTGGTCAAGCCCTTCCCAGCCCACATCCTTCCTGGCCTCTTCTCTCTGACAAAACCTCCCCCAGAAGCTCCTCAAGCTCCCCCGTGGGCCTTGGTTTTGTCCCCAACACACATGCGGGGCAGCAGGAGGCATGCTGGGTTGAGCAAGACTGAACCTGCCCCGAAACTCAGGGATTCTGAAACTCCATCAGCTGGGGGGAGGGGGGGATTCATCAGGGAGAGCCCCCAAAAACTGGTTTGGGAGAACTGCTCAGAGTGCATTTGCTTCTAGAACCCATGCCCTCGTTCCAATTGTGACAAGACCATCAGACAGACCCACATCAAAGGCATCCTGCTGGACACCTGGCCAGTCTTCCCCAAGACTGCCAAGGTCTTAAGCAACACAGAAAGACTGAGTTAGCATCCACACAGGAGGAGACTGGAGAGGTATGACAATTTAATCCAATGGGGTTCCCTGGATGGGGTCCTCAACCAGAAAGAGGACATGAATGGGAAGAACCGGTGACAGCCACATAACATCAGGGGGCTGGTGAAGAGCAGCAAACCAATGTCCCTCTCTTAGTCGGACAAATGTGCCCTGATCATGTAAGGTGTTTATAAGATCATCTAAGATTTGGGGAAGCTAGGGGAGGGGTATAGGGGACTCTGTGCAGTCTTTACAACTTTTTGTAGATCTAAAATGACTCTGACATAAAACTTTATTTTTAAAAAATGCATTTGCAGGTGCCTGGGTGGCTCAGTTGGTTGGGCAACTGCCTTCGGCTCAGGTCATGGTCCCGGAGTCCCGGGATCGAGTCCCACCTCGGGCTCCCAGCTCTAAGGGGAGTCTGCTTTGTCCTCTGATCTCTCCCCTCTCATGCTTTCTCTCACTGTCTCTCTCTCAAATAAATAAATAAAATCTTTAAAAAAATGCATTTGCTTCTTAAGACATTGCAGGAAAAAGAAAATGCAGCCAATGTTTCTAACAGTCCATTTTGTGTTTTGGAGTCAGAGACACAAATGCAGTGTGGGTCCTGTGTGGGCTCAGTGTGGGCCACCTAAGGTGCAGCTGAGGATACAAAGATGAACCAGACCTTGGTTCAAAGCCCAGCGGAAGCGGCTGGTATGCAAATGTGAGAGTGTGTCAACCACACAAACGAGAAGTTACAACCCTTGAGAGCCAGAGAAGGCTTTAGGAGAGTGGCAGCATCTAAGAGGGGTTCTGAAGGATGAAGAGGAGTTCGTTCAACAGGGAGGTGAAAGGAGGGAAGAGGGTATGGAAGGCCCACTCCTTGTTTCTGTGGATAGTTTTATTGGAAATGTAGCCCATTCATTTACATATCATCTCTGATTGCCTTTATTATATCAGCAGGGCTAAACAGTTTTGACAAGGCTGTGTAAGCTTAAGGCCTTGAAAGCCAAATGTACCTATTTTCCAGTCCTTTACAGAAAAAGTTTGCTAGAGGGAAAAAAAAAAGTTGGCGGCCTTGGACCCTCCACAGAAGCATGACTCAGCAGAGGAGTGTGAGGGGCGACTGGAGGCTGAGATGCTTCGGATTCTGGGAAACCAAGTCCCGCAGCGGCGTTTGGAGGGTGGGGGAGGGGGAGGCTGAACAAAACTACCCATAATGAAGCTGTTGTGAGAGAGCCCGTGACCAGCTGTATGCAGTGGCAACAGGCTAGAAGGTCAGGGGAGGTGGGAATATTTATTTTTTTATTTTTTTGAATATTTACTTTTAAAAATTTTTTCCTAAATTAAGAAATTTTGATGTGTTTTCTTCCAGTTTAACAGATGTTACTACATGTTAACAAAACTCAGATTGTTCTATGTGTGATGCATCGGTATACACCCATGTCATAAAACATACCGAAACATATTTTTAATGCCTTCTTGGCATGTCACTGTACACACAAATCGTGAGGCATGGGATTCTTCTGCTACCAGTGGGCAACTGGTTTTGATTTCTTGGGCACGCATCCTTACACACACCTCTGAGCATTTCCTTAGGGTTGTTGCATTTATGCCAGATTAGCAGATCGACAGATACAACCGTTGCTAAATGCCTTCAAACAGACACAGGATAAGGCCGACATGCTATATTAGATTACTTAGATTACGTGGTTCATCTACTTTGGATATAATTTAGGCAATTTCTTTAGAAGTTGGTTATACAACTAGATGTGACCCAGCAGTTCCTCTCCTAGGAGTTACTCAAGAGAAATAAAGACGATGTCCCTACAGGGACTGTAAACGAATGGTATTTGTGGCATTGTTTCTAAGAGCTCCACACCGGAAACAACTCAAATGGGTGTTGGCCCACGAATGGAGGAACACACAGGCCACACAATGGGACAATACTCAGGTAGGAGAAGGGACCAACCTCTGATCCTTGCAACAGCACGGAACCACACGGAACAACTTCAGAATCTGCGTGCTAAGCGGGAAAAGGACAACAAAAAAACAAAAAACAAAACGTACAGACCCAACAGTACTGCTCCTAGGTATACACCTAAGAGGACTGAAAATAGGTGTTCAAAGAAATCCTTGCACATGTGTGTTCATAGCAGCACAATTCACAACAGCCAAAAAGGTGGAAACGATCCAAGTGTCTACCATTTGATGAATGAACAGACCCTGGTCCCTCCACATAAAGGAATATTACGCAGCCATAAAAAGGAATGAAGCCCCGATACCCACTACCATTTGGACAGACCTTGAAAACATCGTGTTGAGTGAAAGCAGCCAGACACAAAAGGCCACACAGTGTAGGATCCCATTTAAACAAAATGTTCAGAATAGGCAAATCCATTCAGACAGAAAGCAGATGGGTGGTTGCCAAGGGCTGGCGGGGGGAGGTGGAGGGAATACGAAGTGACTGCTAATGGGGACAGGGGTTCCTTGTAGGGGATAAAATTGTTCTGGACCTAGACAACGGAGGTTGCACAACACCAACAACATACAAAACACCACTGAATCGAACACTTTAAAATGATGCATCCTATGCTATGTGAATTTCACCTCAGTAAGTTTTTTTTCCCAAGTTTATTTATTATTAAGTAATGTCTGCGCCCAACATGGGACTCCAACTCGCGACCCTAAGATCAAGAGTCACGCTCTTCCGACTGAGCCAGCCAGGCAGCCTCAACCTCAATAAAGTTTTAAAAGTATGATTCCCCGTATGTAGAATTCTAGAAAATGCAGGGTATAGAGACAGAAAGTCGATCAGTGGCTGCTTGGGGGCTGGGCAGGCTGGGATGACAAAGGAGCCCACGGAGACTTGTTGGGTGACGAATGCCTTCACCATCTCGGGTGCGGCGGTGGGCTCACGAGTGTTTGCATGCGCCACGATTCGCCAAATTGCACACTTTAAAGAAGTACAGTTAGTTTACAGCATATCAGTTACGGTTAAGAAAGCTCTTTTTAGGGACGCCTGGGTGGCTCAGTTGGTTAAGCGGCTGCTTTCAGCTTAGGTCATGATTCCAGCGTCCTGGGATCGAGTCCCACATCGGCTCTTTGCTCAGCAGGGAGTCTGCTTCTCCCTCTGACTCTGCCTGCCACTCTTTGTCTGCCTGTGCTCACTCTCTCTGACAAATAAATTAAAAAAAAAAAAATTCTTTTTAAAAATTACGGGGATTATGGAAGAACCCAGTCCCCCAGGGGAGCCTCTTATAAAAACTTCTTGCTCTCTTTCCAAAATGCCCAACCCCTGAGCCCCATCAATGAGCTCTTGGGATGCCGCGGCACGGGGACTACCAGAAACCCATGTCAGGTATTCAAAGGTGACAGGCGGGAGCTGTCTGCCTGGCTGTCCCCTGACCTAACTAGTGCTGATCACAGAACCTTCGAGGGCAGCACTGCACAGCTGTGGAAGGCGGACAGTAGATGCTGCTTCTGAGCCAGGTGAGAAATGCAGGGGCCCGAACCGTGGACATGCACCTTCACCACGGCCATGCGCATGCTCACAAACACATGACTTGTGCAGATGCAGACACACGTGGACATGTATGCCTTTTTGCACGGATACACCCAAACTCATGCGCACACACACCAAAGCCCAGACGGGTGCACGCGGTTTCACGTGAACACACCCACACACGTGCATGCGGATACACACAGGGACACGCATGCACACACATACACGTGCACAGAGCCCGGGCTGCAGGCAGAGCCCGCCCCGGCTGTGACTTGCACTTGTGGAGACACAGCTGATGGGCACCACAGCTGCTGGAGGCCACATCTGGCTCACCGACTCCGGGCTCTAGGCTATCTCACGTCCAAGGTCGGGAATGCGGGTAGTGGGAGAGTCGCACAGACGTGCCTGTTTGGCCTGAGTGAGGAGCTATCAGAGCCCCGGATCCAATCTTGTTCCTGCTTCAGAGACCTCCCCCACGCCCCCTGGTGAGGGCCTGGTCAAGTTCAACGCGGCCAGCTAGATTCAGCCCCAGCCCCATCCTCCAGGGTCAGTCAGTCATCAGATCCCTTCGGAGCCCCACAGGGGATGTTTGCGGCTCTGGGCCTCTTGGTGTAGGGAGCAGAAGACAGCCCCGTGCTCAGAGACTGGGGGACAGGCGGGCAGTCACAGGACCGGCGGGTGCCTGCCCCACCCCCCAGGCCAGGAGGAAGAAGATAAGACCTGCTCAGGGGGGCTGATGACTACCAGGACTGCAAGGAGGGCTACAACCGATGAGTAGGGGTAGGCAGGACAGACAGCATCTGGGGTCCCCTGCAGGAGTCCCCACAGGGCCCACCATGTCTATCACGTCTGTATCCTGGGAAATTCCTCTGCCTCAGACCTGTCTTGGGGCCCTCCCCATCCAGCCTGGCCTCACGGGGGCCCTTCTCCCCAGGGAGCCTCTTCCAGAATGGTTCATCTGAAGGACGATCCTCCCCCTCAAAACAGTTCCTGTGCCTTAAAACCAAAGACACTAATAAACCCTCTTCCCTGCCCAGGGTAAAGCCTGGTTCACTCCTCCCTTCCACATGACTTGGAGCCAGGCCTTCCCACCCCCTCCTGCCCCTCAACCCAGCATTCCCTCCCGCTATGAATACCACTGTACCTCTCCCCAAAGATGCCACCATGCTCCCACCAGCACATCTGCCAGCCACCGGCCTCTCCTGGTTCTGCTCCAGGGTAGGGACCCCACCCCCCACCCCAAACAACCCAGACTCTGTCCCTGGGGCCTATCCACTCTGCTGCACACTCCCCGGGGCCACGCTCCACTTCCAGCCTGCCATGGGCCACCTTTCCCACCCCTAAACACCCCGAAGGCTTGTTCCCTGCTCCCCCTCCCACATCCTCCCTGACCACATCCTGACTACTGTCACCGTGTCCCCAGAGCTGCCCCCTCTTCTCCCCAGCCAATCAGGAGGGCCCCCAGGTAGAACGTCCTGCGTCCTGCCTCTATCCTCCAGGCTGCTGCAGGGGAGCCCCTGGGGACACCGGTCTAGATGTGCCCGGCCTGGCACAGAGCCCCTTTCTACCCAACCAGGCCCAGGCTCAAAGATCAGACCCTGCAGGCTTCTCCAGGCCCACTAGGGAGAAGCTGTCCAAAGCCCCTGACCCACAGCAGAAAGCCTGGTTCTCCTCGCCTGGGCTGTGTCCCAATAAGATACCCACCAGGCCTTCACCACAGGCCTGGAGGGCTGCCCACCCCTCCACTCCCAGGTCCCCTGCCCTCTCTTTCCCTCATCCACACCTCAGATGGGGGGCCCCACCCCACCTGGCTGCCTCCCCTGAGTGCTACTCTTGTCCCCTCAGGTCAGAACGCCCTCCAAGCCCCACCCCCCACCAGTCCCAGGTCAACTCTGCTCTCAATGCAAAATCTTAGGGCAGCACAGAGTTCCCTTGCTCCGCAGGTGGCATCATTTCCCCTACAACACTGGGCTGATCTGATCCCCTCTGCATTTTGACCGAGACCCCCGCCCCCCATCACAATCCATTCTGCCAAAGTGACTTCCCGAGAGACCCACCCAAGGGAGAGGTCTGCCCGGAGTGGTATAAGCATGCCTGCCTCGCTTCCTCGCTGGCACCAAGTGTCAATATTTTCTCAACCCCCAGCCATCCGTGGGCACAAAAGAGCATCCTGTCATTGACGTTCCTTCGACTGTCAGGTGAGGCTTTTAAGAAAACTGTGTGCGCTGAGCAACTATTTTTCTGTTTCGGTTAAGTTGTTCGTGTCCTTTGCCCACTTTTCCCTGCTAACTGTTTCGCAACAGCTCTTTGTATAGGAAGGGTATTAACGGTTTGCCAGGGTCAAGGGCGATTTGCTTTTACTTAGGGTATTTTTGGATACAAATAAGGATTTTCCAGGCAGTCAGATCTGTGGGTGATTTCTTTCATGTCTGCTGCCTACTCCTCTCTCAGGTGATGAACACAAAACTAATATTTTTGGTTCGCATCCCCCTCCTTCCCTGGATTTATTCTTTACCTTTAGGCTCTGATCCAACTGGAAAGTATTCTGGTGGTGTAGGAGTTTCCTAGGGCTGCTGCAATTTAAGTACTACAAATTAGGCGGCTTACTACAACAGAAATTTCTTGTCTCACATTTCTGGAGGAGTCCAAAATCAAGGTGTTGGCAGGCAGGGCTGGCTCCTTCTGGAGGCTCAGAGGGAGAATCCGTCCCATGCTTCCCCTAGTTTCTAGTAGCTGCTGGCAACCCTCAGCGGTTCCTTGGCTTATAAATGTATCATTCTGACCTCTTCATCCATCACCACATGGTGTCTTTTGTTTCTGTATCTTTTTTATTTAAATAACTCATTTATTTATTTGAGAGAGAGAGTGAGAGAGAGAGAGAGAGAGCCCGCACATAAGCAGTGGGGAGGAGTAGGGGGAGGAGTAGAGGGAGGGGGGAGCGGACTCCCCGCTGAGCAGGGAGCCCGATGCAGGACTCGATCCCAGGACCCTGGGATCATGACCTGAGCCAAAGGCAGACGCTTAACCGACTGAGCTGCCCAGGCGCCCTCGTGTCTTCTCTTCTCATAGAGACACCACCTACTGGATTCAGGATGAGTTCATCTTGAGACCTTTCACTTATCATACCTGCGAAGATCTTATTTCTCATCAAGGTCACATTCTGAGGTTTCAGGTACACAGGAGTTTGGGGGAGACAGGAGTCAACCCAGGATCGTGTGGGAGGTGAAATGGGGGATCCAAGTGATCTCCTTCAATAAAGAATCCTCTCCCCTGATCAGGGAGATTCCTCGGTTTGTTAAATTCAGTATATTAAGTTATTTTACACATGGGGGTCTGCTCTGGGCTGCTGATGCCTGCACGGTGCCATGATGTTCTGATTATCACAGCTTCAGGGGACATTCTCAAACAATGACATCTCTCTTGGAGGGACTACGCTGTTTTCTCTGGTTTTCAAGCCCCGCCTTCCATCACTGAGTCTCAGCGGAGCCTGAGACCTGGAAGTGAGTCACGCTGTGGCTTCAAGGTCCTGGTCACAAGTGGATGTGAAACCTGTGCCCCAAGAATCCCCAGACTGTGCCCAGAACGCAAGGAAGGAGGTCTGGAACTGGGGGTGGCAGGTCCCTGGACTGAGGGGGACAGGGGGATGGGATGTGGGGGGCACCGAGGCAGCTTGGCCAAGTGGTGACCACAGGCTGCAGGGGGCAGCGGGTCCCACAAGCCCATGTCTTCATCTTCCCTCTGAACCATAACACCATTCCACCCTTCAGCAGATGCTCACCAAAGCAGTCATGGTGTGTGAAGGGGAAGCAAAACCCATCTCCAGACAGATGGGACCAGTCTACCCAGACCTGCATGGGTGACCCGTGTCCTCGTCACCCAACAGAGGCCAGGCTGGCAGACTATAAAGCTGCCCATGGAAAGAGCCAAGAGGTGGAAACAAAATGCCTGTCGGAGGACAAGTGGATGAATCAAATGTGGCTGAGACAGTGGAATATTACTCAGCCGTAAAAAAGGAACAAAGCCCTGACTAACACAAGCTTGGCCATGGGTGGACCTTGAAAACACGGGGGTGAGTGAGAGAAGCCAGATGCAGAAGGCCCCATCGTGTAGGACTCCATTTATGTGAAACATCCAGAACAGGCAAATGCAAAGAGACAGAAAGCAGATGAGAGGTTGCGGGGGGCTGAGGGAAGGAAGGGAGTGACTGCTTGTGCGGACGGAGTTTCCTTTTGAGGGGAAGGAACTGTTCCACATCTAGACAGAGGCAGGGGTTGCATCTATCGAGTGTGAATCCATTCGATGTTACTAACACTAATTCCATGTGCTTTTGCCACAGCCAGAGAAATTCCTGCTGAAAAACCTAAACCCTGGAAAAGTAAAAGGCTTTGCAAACACCACACTTGCATACTTTCTGCCCTTTGAAAAATTCAGGACCTTTCTCTTATATGTTCTTGGAGAAGGGAAAGGCAGGCAAAGCCGGTGGGGGTTGTGCAGTGGGAGGGAACGACACAACCAGAAATTAGGCCCTGGGGGTGAGGGGGCAGGCGTGAATGAGCTGCTCTAGAGGGGCAGTGCTCAAACACATGCAAGGTTCTGCCTGTCGGCCTGGCGAATAATTTGGAATTCACTGGAAAATAAGGCAGATGGGGGCCTCCAGAAAGTGTAGCGTAGCTGCTTGGTTTATATAAGGCCATAATTTGAAGCCACATGTTTATCAGATGAAATCATTCTCAAGCTAAAAGGAGAAGGCCAGCATTATAGCAGAATCATGTAGGAAGCACTTAGAATTCTGCGCGTTTCTACTTTCCAACGCACACTTCCTTGAGTCTGGGGAGACTTTTGGAGAAGAAACAATCGTGTGAGATGCACGATGGTAAAGACAGACGCACTGAGGAACAGCCACCCACTCCAGTGTCGGACTCACGCACTACAGCTCAGAGCTGGAGGGCAACGGGAGGTCTACACTGGGGTGATGTGGCCACACGCCGAGAAACGCCTGGAGCCTCCAGCAGCTGGAGGAGGCAAGGAAGGATCCTCTCCCATACCTGGCCCTACCTCTGGATCCTTTGGAGGGAGAGGACCGCACTGATGCTTTGATTCTGGACTTATGGCCTCCAGAACTTTGAGAGAATCACTTTCTATTGTTTAAACCACTGGGTTTGCGGCCCCAACTTGTGGCAGCCCCAGGACACGGATCCAAGTGTCCAGAGCAGGAGGTACCAGATGCTCTGGGCAAGTCTCTCATTGGGAGGGACCACTGTCTTTCTTCTGCTTTAGTCTGCGCATCCCAGAGAAGCCCATCCCACAGCCTTGGGGGCATGACAGTCCCTTGCTTCCCTAAGTCCTCCCCTCCAAACCTTCCAGTCTTGCCCAACGGGTCTGGGCCCTGGAAACAGCCCCCCCCCTCAGGAGGATGCTGGGGGGGGGGGGGCATGTTCCACTCAGACAGCTTTCTCCCTGGGGTCTGTGACTACCTCTCGGGCCCCCTCTGAAACGGAACAGGCTATCATCTTTCATACATTCCATATCATTCTTTCGATGAATGTTGCTCCAGCGCAGGCCCTGTGCTCGGCCTGGGGGTGTGACTACGTGGAAGTGAAGGAAGTCGAAGGGGCCTGGCTTTTAGGGAACTTGACAACAAACCAACCCGTGAGCAGAGGGGCACTTGCAACGGCGAGAGCACTGGGGTAAAGGAAAAATCTGGTGTAGCCTTCAACCAGTGATTATCGCCCGAGGGCAAGTCTGTGCGGCCCAGGCGGACACCTGCCTCTGGCTAGAGGCTGGAGACATTCTGATTGTCGCTGCTGGGGGAATAGGGAGGTACTGCTGGAGGGAGGAGGCCAGGCTGCTGCTCTATACTCTACAGCATACAGGATGGCCCCCCAACAAACAAAAGCCCCTCCCACCCCGAGACATCAGAAGCGCCGCCATGGAGACGGAAACTGACCAGGGCAGGGTGGGCATTCTGGATGAACCAGGAGGCAAGGAAGCGCCCAGAAAGGACAGTTGCTGAGGCCAGTGCAGTTGAGAAGGGGCGGACGGACTGAGCTCTTGGGGAGGGCGGCTGAGCCTAGGGCGGCGAGCGCCAAGGGCAGGGGCAGCTGGAACTGGCCTCAGAACAAGGGGTCCAGTGTGGCCAGGAAGGCCGAGGCTGGAGGGGGAGGGCCCGAGGTCAGGAAGGTCAGATCCCACAGGGCCTTATGAACGTGGGACAGAGTTTCAATTTTCAGGCAAGTCTGATGGGAGCCTGGCTGGCTGGAGGCATTGAGAACAGGGACGAGACTGACATCTGGAAGGGGTCAACCAGGCTGTATGGGGCAGGTGGGCCATGGGGGGGTGCTGTTGGTCCCCGACTCTAGCAGGGGCCTGGGACAGGGAGGGAGAGGATTGATGGTGGCCAGGGCAGTGGGACACAGGATGGCTCTGGTTACACAAGGAAGGCAGATTTGCGAAGTCTTGGGACTCATGTCTCAGGTCCTTCCCTGGTGACCAGTGGGCTCCCTAAATGGAGACTCAGAAGTCTCCCAGGGAAGAGGGCTTGGAAAGGCAGAAGAGACCCCCTTAGGAACCCCTCTCCAAATCCCACAATCCACCTGTTGTCATGCCCAGGTGAAAAGCCACCTTGAGAACCTCCTGTGGGCGGCCATGGTGACCACACCCAAAAGCTCTGCTTGAGACCCTGGCTCAGGAAAAACAAGGGAAAGGGGCCCACGGAGCCCCGCTCTGCTTATAAAGGTGGTCTGGATCTTCATGGACCTCAGGCAGGGCTCCAAGGGGGCTTCTGTGCCAGCCTGGTTGCAAGGGACAGAGTGGGCTTACTCCTCGGCCAAAATGCCCAGCATGGTCAGCCACTTGGGTCCATGGGACCCCCCCCCACCCGGAAGACAAGTGTCCTGGGGACTTGGGGAGCAAGTCATGCTTCACTGGCTGCCTCATTCCTGGAACCTGGAGCAAAGCAACTGTTCGCTTGGTTGTTCCTGAGCTCTCTGCAGACTGCAGACTCTCTGAGCTGTTATCACCTCAAAATCCACGGTGCCTCCCACTGGGGGCCCCCCCTCCTTGGTTCTGGTTTCTTCCACAACATCCCCTTTGCCTCACCCCTCCCCAGAGGCCCCGGGGCCCACTGGCTTTAACTTCAAAATGGCATCTTGGTCTGATAAGACTCTTCCTTCCTTCTAAGACGACTTACTGAGGGGGAATCCACATACCACATAGCTCAAGTGTTCGCAGGGCACGGGGCAGCAGCGTGCGTTGTGTTCAGAGACGCAGAGACGCAGGCCGTCACCACCAGAACCACTCCAGAATATTCCCCTCTCAGAAGGGAATCTTAGTTACCCCTCTGTCCTGCCAACGAGACCCTCGAGCCCATCCTCATTTTCTTGTTCCCGTGGAACTGCCTGCGTCACCGGCCCCACTCTGTCCCCCCAACACTTGTGGCTGCAATGTGGGGTCCTCGAGCCCCCAGGGTCGCCTCCTCTCCTCCACCTGTGTCCCTGGGCCTCCACCTGTGTCACCTGGGCCGGGATCCTTCCTGGCCGCGCAGCCTAACCTCTGGCCACGCCACCTAACCTCTGGCCACAATGATCTGGTTCCACTTTTCCACCCAGTAAGCTCTCCCTGGCAGCCCACAGCCCAGGGTTCTGCCTTGTCAACATCTTTGGTGACGGCCACCAACTGGTTCCCCTCCGATCCTATCCACAATCATCACAAAGGCAAGGGGTAAAAGGGTCCCTGCGGGCCAGCCACAGGCTTGACACATGGTGTCTCAGCGGCTCTTCTTGCCCTAGAGCTTAGCATTCTTTCTAGAGCCTCAGCATTCTTTCAGACGGGCTCTCTCTCCTAGGCTGACTGTGGCCCCAGGAGACATCTAGCAATGACTAGGGACAGTTTTGATTGTTCCAACTAGGGGAAGGGGAGCTTTCCTGGGGTGGGGCTGCGGGAGTGGGTACAGACCAGGGACACTGCTCAGTACCTATCCCAGAGAACAGACCCTCCCAATCCAGAAAATGATTTGGCCCTAGATACCAACAGTGCTGAGACTGATTAATACTGTGTTAATTATTTGGGGGAAAAAAAAGATTTAGGTCCCTAGCTCATGTACACATCAGGATAAAAATCCCGATGAGTTAAATGGTACAAACCAGGTGCTCTGTCCCAGTATCTGTGAGTTACAACCTCTCTCCCTCCCTACTCGGTGCATTGACCTGTGTGTGGCATCCTCGGACCTCAACGAGGTAACAGAATTATAGAACACAAAGGCTCTTAGGTCTCATAGAACCCCTAAAACAGTCAATCTGGGGTTGGCTTTTCTCTAAGGGGACACTTAGCGATACCCGGAGACATTTTTGCTTCTCACGAGTCAGGGGCGGGAGGGCCGCTGCTAGGTGGACACCAGGGATGCCCAAGACCGGGGACACCGGAGACCCGGGATGCCCATTCAACACACTACGACACACAGGACAATCTCCACCCCAGACAATGACCCAGCCCCAGGCCTCACCAATGCCCAGGAGACATCGGAAGATTTCAAGCCTGAGTTCACCTGATTGCACAATATTGAGAATGAGGGAGCAAGAGAGTGGGCCACCCTCGGGGCTGGACCACCCCAGCTGCCTAGGCCTAGAGACACCTGCCCCAGTTGAGGCTCCTTTCTCTCCCCGGCAGCCCCCCCACCCCAGCTTCCCCATCTTCATCTCCACTCCCTGCTAAGCCAGCAGGCAGACTCCTATGGGACCACTGAGGGGAGAGACTGGCTTTTTGAGAGTCTGTGGGCAGGGCTTGGCTCTGGCACTTTCTTGTGCCCCCCTCTTTTCTCACTAGTGCCTGATAACCAGCATCTCCACATGACAGCCGAGGAGCCGGTGATCTTCGCTAGCAAGGGCCAGAGACCCTGCTTGCCAGGAAATGAAAGTCCCAGGGGCATCCAGGAGACCTGAGAAGCGCCATCTCCAATCTCGCCCTCTGCTCCCTCTGTTCCGCCCATCCCAGGACAGGATGGAGATGCTCGGGGAGATGAGGGGGTAGATTTGGGGTAAAGCCCCAGTGAGCCTGTCACAGATGCACTGGTCTGACTTCTCCTGTGGGGAGGCAGGGGCGCCAGCCTCTGAGGGAAAGGACCTTGGCTGGGGCTTATCGGGGGAGCTCTCATGTGGCCCTCTTCCTCCCCCAACAAGCCCTGTGTGGGTCACAAGCTCACTTGGTGTTGGGTGCCTCTCCGCAGGCATGACTCCTGACATGTGCACTCGGGGCAGAGAGGCAAGGGCCATTCTTTTCTCGTGGTATCCCTGAAAGCCAGCTCTGCACCTGCCTCATTAACACTTTCTGCTGAATGATTTTTCAGACCTTCCAGAAACTTCTTTTGTCCAATCACCTATGGCAGCAGCTGGTCCCAAAGTCATTTTGGTTCATTCACAGAGTCGCTTTTAGATCCCCTCCCGTGACCATGGCAACACTGAGGACAGAGACCTCCACACGCCTAATTATAAACCTTAGCCAGCCCCCAGGCAGGCACACACAGTCTCCCAGGCCTGGCTCTAAATACATCCCTTGTAATGTCACACGAGACCCGCTCCCTCTGAGCAGGGTCCTTGCCTCTCTATCGTCATCCCAACTGTAAGAACATGTGTGGGATCTGGAAGGTTCCTAATGGGACATTTCCAAAGTTGATGTGGCCAACTTGCTCACCACCCTTAAGATGTTTATTTTAGAAGAGTAAGACTAAACAAAATGAACTCTATCGGTGCAATTATTTATCTAAACCTTCTTCACTCAGTAAGAATGCAATTTGTCCCTTACCCAGTATGAGGGGCTGAAGTGGGTCCCAACACACCCCCACTCCCTCATTCATTATGTTGAAGTCCTACTGCCCTGCAGCCCAGAATGTGACTGTATTTGGAGACAGGATCTTTAAAGAGGTGATTCAGTTAAAATGAGGTTATTAGGGTTTGCCCGATCCGACAGGACTAGTGTCCTGACAAGAGAAGATGCGGACACAGGCACGCCCAGAAGGAGGACAGTCTGGGGACACAGGGAGAAGACGGTCAACTACACGCTAAGGAGGGAGACCTTGCAACAGAAGCTCCTCTCAGAGAAAACCAACCCTGCCAACACCTTGATCTTGGACTTCTGGCCTCCAGATTCACGAGACAATAAATTCCTGATGTTTAAGCTGCAGGGTCAGTGCTTCTTTGTCCCAGTGGCCCTGGAAGGCTCATACACTCAGCAGTGACAGTACTGCAGTGCGCGTGGCGGGGTCCCCTCTTACACATAACAATCCCGTGGAGCAGGGCAGAGCTGGGTTATGAACGAGTGAGTCAGACCCGGACAGCTTATTCACTGCTCCGACTAACCCACAGGCCGAGCCTTTGAATCACTACTTTATTTATCATCGGGCAGGGGCGCAGGAAAGTCTCGACGAGGAAATGAGTAGAAGCCAGGCTCATCGGCTGTGTTTCTGAGACATGTCTAATCTCCGAAGCCCTTTCTGGGCCAAAGTGAAAAGAGGTGAAGTGACAGGGCCCGTCGGGGACCTGGTGGTGCTCAGACAGAGCCCTTTGTTCTGCGACTCTGTCCGTCCCGGATGAGGGCAGAGAGAAGGGCCTGTCTTGCTCTGCAGGGAGGCCGAGCAGGGGCTGCCTGGCACAGTTGGATGGAGACGCTGGGCACACAAAGGCCTGGTGGATGGGGACCAGTGGGGGAGGGCAGTGCCCAGATGGGGTCGGGTGGCCCCAGAACGTGCTGTTTCCTCCCACGGAGTTACAGCAGCGATGTCTTGGTTGGGGAACAAGCAGAGGACACATGAAGAGCAGAAGTTAGGCAGTCTGTGCTCGAGGAGCGGCCAGCATCTGCGGCCACGAGGGCAAACAGGAGAAGATAATGTGCCTTCAGGAGCCACACCGATCTGGGGCCCCTGCCAAAGGAGCACTCGAGAAGAGATCTAATACCTCTAATCTTGGAAGAAAAGCAACAGTTTGTTCTGAGACGAGGGATGATTCCTGCAGAAATCCAGGTCAGTCGTAAGACAAAGAGAAAGACAATGGCATCTGCTGTCCCTATTAGCGAAGAGGGCCCTGGCTCACCTCTCATTCCTTCTCTGCTCTCTGTTCTTGGGGCATGCTGCCTAACTCCCCCTCAGTCCTCTCCCAGTGCTGCCTCCTTCTTGTAATCAGGACTCTAGATTAAGAATTGACCAGAAGGCAGAATTCAGTTGGCAGTCACTCTTCCCCATGCCTGCCCTTGGCAGCAGTTCTCTGGGAGCTGACCAAACACCAAAGACCCACTGAGGCAGAGGTAGGCCTCGGGCAGTAACCAGATTTCACGATGGAGAGGTGGTTCTGTGCCCCAAGAGACACACAGCCACATCTGGGGACATTCTGGGTGGTCACGACTCAGGGGGTGTATGCTATTGGTGTCTACTAGGTGAAGACAAGAGATGTTGCCTGATGTCCTGTAACAGGTGGAACAACCCCCACAGCAAAAAATAATCCATCCCTAATGTCAATGGTGCTGCAGTTGAGAAACTGTGCTCCTGCAGTTTGGTCTTTGCCAATTTGAGGTTACTAATCATCCTTTGTGTTTCTGGAAAGCCCAGGGAGCCGTCTGTGGCATCGCCGCCTGCCTGAGCCTCAGTTTCCTTTCGGAGAAAAGAACCAGGACTGCTTGCCGCGGGTTGGCAGAATAGAAGAGATGGGTATAAAAGCGCCCATCACAAAGGATGCTCAACAAAGGCGAGAGAAGTGCAGCGATCCGCTCATGCAATTCCCTCTTCCTGGCTTGATTAAGGCCTTCGAGGCCTGGCTTGGACCTTGCCACCTCTTCCAAGGAAACTTGCCAGAATCCCCCAAGCCCTGAAGCTTGCACTGGCCATCCCTGATTCGGTCCCACCACCTCAGTTGCTGTACTGACCACCCACTCTGCATTTCATTATTTCAGTGGGAGGGAGAACACCAGAATGTGCCTCCTCCAGGGCATGAAGGCTCATCTCTGTCCCCATGGCCTAGCCCCCAGCGCTGGAAGAATCAGCACTTGCTGAATTGAACTCCTGAGCCCATGCAAGACACAACTTGGGGGAGACAAGGAAAGGGAAGTGGCAAACTAACAAGCCTCTGTTGGGAACAGAAAATAGATCCTATAGTCAAACAGAAAGGGGACACTCCTGAGTCTCTACGCTCTCCTCTGAGCCAGAAGCCTGGAACTGAGGGAGTCTCACTCAGGGATTTATGACTGGAAAGGTGCAGCTGAAGCTTTGGGAACAGGTATAACGTGCAAAAGCAAACGTGGAATTTGTGGAATTTTCCATGCAAAAGATAAAGGAACAGTAAAAAAGGTCATTTTTGGATACAAGCCATACAGTGGAAAGCTGAACCCAAGTGTGATCACCGCAGTGGGGATTCACTATATAAAACATGAGGGGGCTGTGTGCCAGAGACGCTAAGATTGTCAAGATTGGGTTCTAAACCTGAGAAATGCTGACTGAAGCCAACCCATTCATTTTGCGGGTGAAGAAACAGACAACGAGACTTGACGGGAGGTTGGGACTTCTGACTGGAGAGCCTGCCCGGCTGCACTTACTGGGAGACAAGCACCAGTGCCATGCAACCAGAAGATTCCAGTTCTTTTCACTCGGGGGTGTCCTAGCCAGGGCAAACCCATACTCAATGTCTGTAGGAGGCATGGCTCTGGGCTCTGATCATGCGCCCTAGGGCAAGCAAGGCCAAAAGCTACCTTCCATAAGGGCCAGAACATTCTGGAAGTAAAGGAAGAAGTTACTCTTTCTGTGGCCCTCTTTACATTCAATCTATCCAGATTCATTGCCTGAATGAGCTATAAACCCAGGCCCCCCAGCCCTTCTGGCAGATCTTGGCTGGACAAGGATCCCCATGATTAGGAAAGAAGAGAAATTAATGCTGATTAAAACAGCTCAGGGCAAGGCTCTTGCCAGAGTTGGGCCCATCAGACGATGAAACAACTTCCTAGCCCAGCTGCCCAAGAGGCCTCCCACGGCTCCTGGATGCCGTAAGAGTCTGGAGACCCCAAGACCAGAATACTCCTCAGAAAGGTAGGAGCTGGGACCTCCAGCTCTAAGACACAATATCCCCACCAGCTCCCACCTCAAACAAAGAGGTGCAAGAAGGGTTTTCCCTTAAACACCCCTGGCCTATCAGGCGCCTGGGGGGAGAAGAAGAGAGAACACGCAGGCTGACTGCCCCGTGGCTGCGGGCTGCCCTGCCTCTCCCTGGCTGAGCTCACAGCCGCCGGGGGGACAGATTTCCTGTATGTCGTTTTACCCATTTAAGTCCAAGGATGCAACTCCGAGGAGATGGTGACAGCCTAGCACACGCGGGTGTGTGCACACCCACTCCCCTCCCCTCTCAAACCCAGTTCCGGCCCCAGTGAGGTCTGGAGTCTCCTTCCTTGCTCCCTGGGACCCCCCACAACCCCCACTGCCAGCTCCAGCCAGCCCCTTCTTAGGAAAGTGGCAAGGTTTCCAAGCCTGGAATACCAGAATACCAGCCCAGAGGGCACTGGGACCTGCCAGGGTTACCCAGCAGCTGGGGGTGAAGTCAAGAAACATATGAAACAAGAGAAAGGGGGACCCAAAATCCAATGGGCAGCACCCCTACATCTGTACCCTGCTACCCTTGTCCTTTCCTCTCCTTCTCAGCACCCCCCTGAACTGGCTCTCAGTTCTTGCCATGACTTTTCTCCCCCTCTCCCATCTCCCCTTGCCCCCTTCCCCATTCTGTGGCCCACCACACCAGTGTGTTCAGACCTCCAGAATTTGAGCACCCACAGAACCCTAGGCGCGTCCCTCCCCTGGTAGCCATTCGTCTACCCCTTCAGCCGAGGGCAGACGCCCCCAGGCCATCCTGTAACTCTTCCCCCAATCGCACCCCGGCTGTCCTCCCACCGGCTTTGCCCCACGTCCCCCGCCTGGGCCTCTCAACCCCGCCTCCTTGCCTTTACCCCTCCCTGCCCCGTTTCCTGCGACCCCCCAACTACCACTAAAGCCACGTCCTCTTCAGAGAAGCCGCTCAAAGCCACAAGAGCTGCTCCATCTGCATCCGCAAACTCCCTCACCAGGCCCCTTCCATCAACTTTCTCCTAAACCGTCCCGCTCCCACTCCGTCTTCTGCAACCCCTTCACGACCCCCAAGCTCGTTCCCGCTCCCTCGACCCCAGGCTTCGCGCCTCCCTCCATTAACCCTCAGCTCTGTAGCCTACAAGGCAATCCGCGAACGCGAGCTTCGAGATCGAGCCCCCAACCCACGGCCGCCGCCACTCACCTGGGCCTCGGACGCCGCGCGCCGCCGGTCCCGGGCCGGCTCCCAGCCCGGCCGCCAGCCCGACCGCCCACCCACTGGCCCGCCCGCTCCGCCCCGCCGCGCCCGCCGCTCCCCCGCGCGCTCCCACTTCCGGGTTCCGGAGGGGCGGGGCTGGGGCGTGACGCCAGCGCGTTCCGGGGCGGAGCGCCGCGAAGACCCGCCCCCTCCCCACCGGCTCCGGACACCACCTCCAGCAGCTGGTGGATGAAACCAAGTGTGAGGGGAAAACAGAGTGGCGCGCGCTCCGGGGTCTTCCGCTTCACCCGCAGACTCGCTCCCCGAGGCCAGCGGCCACCCCTCTAATGGCGGCGCAATATGGCCCGGCCCGGGGCGAGGGGGCGGGGACCCGGGCTTGAAGAGCCGGCCTTTGAGTTAAAGGCGGGAAATGGCGGATTCCTCGGGACGCGGAGCTGGGTGAGTTGAAGCGCCACAGGTTTGGATTTTGTGGGTGCCGGCGAGAAGGCCATGGCCGAGAGCTGGGGGAGGTGGGGCAGCAGAGTTGGGGATTGGGCATCTGACCCCTTCAGGACCCACCGAGGGTGCACGGGCTCTGGGAGGCGGGAGGCGGCCGCTGCGCATGCTCGGCAGCCTGGGCGCGGAACTAGACTTGAGTCCCCAGTCAGTTGTGTGGGCGCGGGGCGATCTCTGGCTAGTGGCTTAACCTCTCTGTGCTTTCGCTTTCCTCCGCTGAGAAACCCGGCGAATGACGCCGCCGTTCAACGTTGGAGGCCTCGGGTGAAACTTAAGAACTTAGAACAGTGCGTGGCTCTTGAACGTGATGTGTCGCGGTTAGTTGCCATTTTATAGTGGACAAGAGCTGGGCCACTAAAGAATCTCCTTTAATCCTCCCAACCCTTCTTTCCTCTGCTTCCCCTTTACAGATGAGATGATAGAGGCTCAGGGAGAGAGAAGGTCATTTGTCTAGAATCACACAGCGAGAGCAATAGAGACAAGACTTTGACCCTTTACCCGGTTCCAGGCATGATTCCTGGGCTGGGTTCGTTTTGTTTGTTCACTCGGCTGATGTTCTGTTGTGCCAGTGCAAACTGAAGTGTGATAGACCAGTTGAAATCACTTGTGTTTAATCCAGGGATCATTACCCTGTGAGATTGCCCTTACCCTCTCCGAGGTTTTGGGGGGAGGTATCTGAGGCTGGCACAGGTGTAGTGAACCCACCACCCCCGTTCAGTTTGATTCTAGAGACGTGGCTCAGACCCCGTAGGGAATCTGTGCTCTGTCCCTTGCCAACTTTGAGACTTGCCAGAGGTGACCTGTTCAAACACTCCAGTCCTTTTCCAGAAAACAAGGATAAAGCAGGGCAATGGGAGGTTTTTGTAGGGTTGGGAGGATTGTGTGAAGGAGAAGAGCTGCAGGCACCCAATGAGCATTTATTTGGTTGCTGCCTCTGCCCACTATGACCCAGCACCGCTGGATCTCACTTGGGGTCCTCAGAGTCTGCAGTGAGCTGAGCAAGGGGACCACCACTTTGTGACCAGTGGAGCTTGTGTCCTGACGTCAGCAGGGTTTACAGTGCCCAGGCCCCGGCCCTGCCCCTCATTCTGCTCCTCTCTGGTGTGCTGGTCTCTATTGGTAGTGTCCTACTTGCCCAGATTGGACACCTGGGACACACCCCCGAGTCTCTTGCCTCGAGGTTCCCTCTCTCCTAATACATCGAGCTTCATTCTTTCTTCCCTTAAACAGGGGTGAAACACACATAGCATCATTTCAAACTGAGCAATCTAATGGCCTTAAGACATTCACACTGTGCAGCCACCAGCTCTGTCTAGTTCCAGAACATTTCATCAGCCCAGAAGGAAACTTTGTATTCATTTTCAGTCACTCCCCATCCTTCATCCCCCCCTCTGCTCCTGACCATCACAATCTGCTTTCTGTCTTACTTTGGCTGTTCTGGACATTTCAGATACATAGAATTGCGCAATATGTGTCTGTTTTTTTCATCCAGGATAATTTTTTAAAAAAGAGATTTTGTTTATTTTTCTAAATAAACTCTACCCGCAATGTGGGGTTCGGACTCCTGACCCTAAGATCAAGAGTCGCATGTCCCATGGACGGAGCCAGCCAGATGCCCCCAGGATAATATTTTAAAAAAAAATTTTTTTAAAGATTTATTTATTTATTTGAGAGAGAGCAAGGAGGAAGAGGGGCAGAGGGAGAGAATCTCAAGCAGACTCTGCCTCAGCGCTCCATCTCAGGACGCTGAGATCGTGACCCAGGCCGATGAAGAGTCAGATGCTTATCCGACTGAGCCGCCCAGATGCCCCCATCCCAGGATAATATTCTTGAGACTCGTCTGTTTTAGCATGTATCAGTACCTTGCTTCTTTTCTGGGCTGAAATACACTCAGGGTTTTCTTGTCAGGAACATATGACCCATAAAGCTGAAAATCTCGGGGCACCTGGGTGGCTCAGTGGGTTAAAGCTTCTGCCTTCGGCTCAGGTCATGATCTCAGGGTCCTGGGATGAAGCCCTGCATCGGGCTCTCTGCTCCGCAGGGAGCCTGCTTTCTACCCCCTCTCTTTCTTTGCCTGCCTCTCTGCCTACTTGTGATTTCTCTCTCTGTGTCAAATAAATAAAATCTTTGAAAAAAAAAAAAAGGCTGAAAATCTCTGTTGTCCGGTCCTTTGCAGAGAAGGGTTGCCAGTCAGTAGGCTGAGCCCATAAGCCTGGAAGTCCAAACTCTGCCAGTGAAGCCATAGGGCTGATCAGTTCCTATTTCATCATCCTTCCTCTCTGTCCTTGTGCCCTTGGCCTTGTTGCTCCCTGTCCCTGAATGTCCTTCCTCATGGACCTGGGCAGACGGGGCTTTGTCTCTCACCTCCCCTCACCCCTTTACGTGTCGGGGCACTCTTCATGTGGCCTGACCGGGAAGCGCTGCTCTTCCCTCTCGGGGAGGGAGTTCACCTCTCATTCACCGGGTTATTACCAGGAGCATAGAGTGGGCACAATTAACGAAGCCCTGACTTGTGTTGAGATCTTTGAGGAGTGGCAAACCTGCTTGCCCCTCTCACTCTTCTTGCTCTGGGCCCTTCTCGGTTTCAGCCAGGCAGGGGCTCTGTGTCTCTGTTCCTGTCAAGGTGACCCTGCCTGCAAGACATGGGCGCGTGGCTGGGAGATTGGTGGGGGCAGTTGGGGATGCTGGGACTGCGTTGTCCCAAGGAAGCCCGGGCTCCTCGCTGCCTTCCCTGAGCTTAGCCAACTATGTAACTATGTCAGCAAGACCCTCTATGTCCCTCTTCTAGGAAGCCTTCCGCGGGGGGTCCCGGTACTCCTGGTGGCGCTAAGATGAAAGGAAGAAAAACACAAGGTGAGCAAAGTCGGAATCTAGCTTACGATCCAGTTTCAGTAAGTGCTTTTGGGGAAGGAAAAAACCAGGCCAGAGCAGGGAAGCTAGGGCTCTATTTCCTTGTAGGGACACCTCTGGGAAGTCCGAGTCTGGTCATCCAGCTCTGTGGCCAGGGTTCTGACAGGACCTGGGGGAGGTCATCCAGGGCAGTGGGCCCTTCCAGTGGCGGGAGTCACGGGCTGTGCGCAGACCTCGCCACTAGATGTGTGGGTGAGGAGAGCCGAAGCTGGGTTCATTAGCAAACACTGGGGCCTCGGTTTCTTCTCTGGAAGCACCTCGGGTGCCCCCGCATCTGGTGTCCCTGAGTGGGTCTGCAGTCACTGTTCACAGCCTCCCTTGACTCTTGGCAGTGCCGCTGTGGGCAGTGGGCTCAAGGATCTCCCTCCTTGGAGTCCAAGCCTCTGATACAAAGAGCTGTTTGCTTCAAGTGTTCTGCATGCCAGTGTGTGTCTCCGAGAACTTAGAACAGGCTTCTGCTTCCGAATGGCTGCAGGGTCCCCTGTTACAGCCTGGCTTGCCGATCTTGTTTATGACCTGTGGTATGTTTACACGTGGTCTAGCTCTGGAACACAAATTATATCCTTCGTCATACCATTGCCTCTCTGGAAAATCCACTGCTGTTCAAAACAAACACGTCCTGGTTTCTGGAAACTCAGCTGTCCAGGGAACCCCAGGCCTTGGATCCTTCTGGAGGAGCAAAACCCTTTGCCGATGGCATCGGACTAAAAGCATCATTTCCTTTGCTTGAAAATGGAGGTGTCCTTTGCCCTGATCCCTTGCTGGACATCCAGGGGTAGACCCTTTGTGTGTTTCGATTTTCTCCCCGGGACCCCACCTGGTCTTGGTCTTGACCCTTAAGCACCTCCTGCCTGATGGTCCGAGCCCACTCACCCTGCAGGCATGGCTCTTCCTTGCCTGGTGCTCGCTCCAGGCAACCACTAGCTCCTTGTCCAGCTTCATGCTCCCCATGAACTATGGGTGTACCTCCTTTCCACTCAGGGTTGTAGCCACACCCCCCAGCCCCAGCGAAAGATGACATCTGGTTGAAATCACCATGTCACTTAACCAAACTTTCAAGCCATGGGACATTAACTGTATCCTCTTCCTGGTTCCCTCCATGAGAAAGGCAGAGTTCCAAGCTCTGGAGCTACCTAGAAGTGTACAATGGGGCACCTGATGCCTGGTCGGGTGCCTGCTCCCTGCTGGGTGGTGGACTGTAGTCTTGAGCAAGGCAGACAGAAGTCCTGGCCCTTGAGGTGGCTGGAAGGAAAGAGCAGGGGCATTGAGGTGAGAGGGAGGTCCCCTCAGGAATGTGAGGGCTGCGAGGTGCCTGGAGGTGCTCAGGACCTGGAGGGGAGCCGGTTCTCAGCCACCAGCGGGGAAACCCGCCTGGAGGACACAGGATGTTTCCAGGGAAGCATGCCTGCAAGGGCTGTGTTCAGAATGCGCATTGGGAATGGGTCGGTGGGCTTTGGAGCAGGGAGACCACGGTGGTCTTGCAGAAAGCGGTTTCTCTGGTGCAGCAGTGATCGTGAGAACCACACTGGACAGGACTGGGGTTCCAGAGAGTGTAGAGGAAGAGGAGCCGCCATTGTAGAGGGGAGTGGATGTGTAGGGGGAGCCATAGGTGGTCGTTGGGGGGAAAATACCAGGAAGACCGTTGAAGAGAGGAACTGGGGGAGGGGGTTTGCGAGGGCAGTGGCAAGCACAGAGGTCCCTCCACTTGGTGGGACCAGGATATGGCCCTGAACTTGGGAGACTGCCAGATGCTGAGGTGGGAAGGTCTCCCAGGGCTGCTGCTGTCTTCCCGGTGAAGCAGTAACTGGTCACTAGCTAACTGGGGGGACCCAGTGTGGGGGAAGTGGCGGGGAGAAGGTACAAGGGAGGACTGAGAGGGGTTGGGAATCAGAGCAGAGGACTGTGGGTGATCACGTGGGCCATTGTGAGAAACCCCCTAACTGCAAGGCATGGAATGGGGGCGGGCCTGGGCTGGGCTGTCACCAAGGTATACGACCCTGGTGTTGAGCATGTCTCCCGAGAGGCCCCGAGCTAGGTAAGGGCATAAAGAGGCATGAAAGCCCCGTACCATGAGTGGGTCATACACACAGGCTGGTGAAGGAAGGGGTGGTCAGGGTTCTGACCACAGGGAGTGAGTGGAAAGGGAGGAGGGGCAGAGGGGCGGCCAACAGGTGCCCCCCTGCGGAAGGTCTTTTATCCTGTCCCTGCCCTGCCCCTGAATCCGCTATCTACTTTGAACCTGTTCCCTTATAGCCTGGGGACTTGTAAACTGTAGGTATCCTACATATTCTCGCATACAGTAGATGTCCCATACATGCTTGAGGGTACTAAAGCCTGGGATCTGAGAGGAGCGAGTGGGAGAAGTGCCCGCCTGCCCTCCCCCCGCCCCACCGTTCCTGCTGTCGACCTGGGAGAGCATATAGGACCTGGTTTGGATAGTGGGGAGCGGGGCTCCTTACGCTCGGCTCTTGCTGGCTTCTTCTAAACCATCAGTGTGTCCCCCGCAGGTGGAAGAGTCGTCGAGTCCCGATACTTGCAGTACGAGAAGAAAACTACCAAAAAGGTAACAACGTCGGTTTGAATGGTCTGAATGAGGTTCTGTCTGAATGGAATTCTGACCCAAGTCGCACGGGCCAGGCACAGCATGGTCCTAAATCCCTTTTGCAAAGACATGATCTCTATTAAAACCTGAGATTGTTCCTTTCAACCTGATAATCCCTTTCTGGATTCTGTCCTAAAGCAGCGCTGTCGGGTGCCCAGCTCACAGTCCCTGACCTTGGCTGGTGCTTAGAAAAACACCTGCAGGGTTTTAAAGAAGGACTGTGGGGAAGAAAGGATGGGGCCGAAGCACCCAGTATCAGAGGCAGAATTTAGTGAACTATCCGGAGTCACACCACGAAAATCATGCAGCTGTTGAAAATGATGGGACAGGGACATCTGGGTGGCTCAGTTGGCTGGGCGTCTGCCTTCTGCTCGGGTTGTGATCCCAGGATCCTGGGATCAAGTCCCATATCGGGCTACTTGCTCAGTGGGTAGCCTGCTTCTCCCTCTGCCTGCCATTCCCCCTGCTTGTGGGCATGTATGTGCTCTCTCTCTCTCTCTGACAAATAAATGGATAAAATCTTTAAAAAAAAAAAAAAAAAGGGACAGTGATCTACAAAAGTAGGAAATAAATTAAAAAAAAAAAAAGAAAATGATAGAATGAAGCACTTAACGACACAAACACCTGCTTTGTGGGGCATTTAACAGAAACTCAGTAGATGACCCAGTTACGTATCTTGTTTCGTTGTGCGCAGACTGAGAAGGTGGAGAGGTTGTCTTATTCCTTCCATTTTCCCAAATTTGGCTTACGGTAAAATTCAGTGAACTATGAATTTCTGCTCCCTACCTTTTACTCTAGTAGAGTGGAATGGCAGGTTCTTAATAAGGTGACGGAAGGGGCGCCTGGCTGGCTTAGTCAGAAGAGCGAGCTGCTCTTGATCATGGGTCATGAGTTCGAAGCCCACGTTAGGTGTGGAGATTACTTAATAAACAAATAAATAAACTTTAAAAAATAATGATGTGACTTAAGCTCCAACTTGAGGAAAAAGGAAACCTTTTTACAAACTGCTATCAGTTCTTGGGGGTGAATTGTTTTTAGTGGAATTAACTAAAAAAAAAAAATTATTTATTTATTTATTTGACAGACAGAGATCACAAGTAGGCAGAGAGGCAGGCTGAGAGAGAGGAAGGGAAGCAGGCTCCCTGCCGAGCAGAGAGCCCGATGCGGGGCTCAATCCCAGGACCCTGGGATCATGACCCGAGCCTAAGGCAGAGGCTTAACCCACTGAGCCACCCAGGCGCCCCAGAATTAATTTTTTAATTATTATTTTTGTTTCTTAGAAAGGGGGGGGGCCCAACTTGGGGGGGTGGGGGGGGTGGGGAAGGAGAGAGAGAACCTCAAGCAGGCTGCACACTGGATGCAGGGTTCCATCTCACGATGACCCTGAGATTGTTTCCTGAACCTAAGTCAAGAGTCAGATGCTTAACTGACTGACCCACCCAGGTGCCCCAGACTTAATTTTTTTTTTTAAAGTTAGTTTTAGGTTCACAGCAAAACTGAGTGGCAGGTACAGAGATTTCCCATATAACCCCTGCCACCCCCTCCACAGCCTCCCTCCCCCCATCAACCTCTCCACCCAGAGAGGTGCACTTTGACATTTGAGGAAGCTGCCTTGACACATCACCCAGAGGTTGTGATTTAATTTGTTTTTTTGTTTGTTTGTTTGTTTTTTAATTTAAATCCTCATGATTTACTTTGTTGAAGTGAGTTTCAACAAAAGATCACAGCCCCTGCCTCCTAATTTTAGTGTTGCCTTGTACACTTGTTTACAAGCATCCCTGTGTGTCTGCGTGCTCTGGTTTTTTCGATTCCTACAAGCTTGTCCGTTTTCTTTCTTTCTTCCTTCCTTCCTTCCTTTTTTTTTTTTTTTCCATCTCTTCGGGTAGAATTTACAGAGTTAAGTGTCACTCTTTAGCACACGGTTCTGCGAGTTTTGACAAACTTACCCTGTCACAGACCCACCAGAGTCAAGACCCGGCACAGTCACCCTCCATCCCTTGGCTCTCCCCTGAAGCCGGCCCCACCCCCATCCCAGCAGTTACCTGATTTCCATCCCTATAACTTTGCCTTTTCTGGAAGGTCATTAAGAAGGGGTCACACAGGATGCAGCAGCCTCTTGCATGTGCTTTCACAGAAATGAGAGGGGGGTCTCTCCCTAGGGTTGCCTGTCACAGTGCCGGTTCCTTCGGGTGGCTGAGGAATGTTCCCCAGGGTGAGGGGACCACGGCGGGTGTAGCCGTTTACCAGTGAAGGGCATTTGGTTTGATTGTCGGTTTGGGCCACGGTGCACAAAGCCACCTTACACATTCTCATGTGGGATTCCGTGTGGACACACTCTCGTTTCTCCCAGGAGAGGAACGGCAGGTAAGTGTAGTTTTCACTGGCTAGTGGGAAACCATGCAGCCGTTATCCAAAGTGACTGCAGGTCTCTACATTCCCAGCAGCCCCAAAGGAGAGTTCGGTTGGTACTTTAAGATGGACCGAAGCCATTCTAGTGGCTGTGAAGTGTTGTCTTGTGGTTTTAATTTACATTTCCATCACAACTAATGATCTTGAGTATTTTTTCATGTACTTATTGGTCAGTCCCGGCTCTTTTGCCATATTTTTTAAAAAATATTTTTTAAAAAATTTATCCATTTGACAGGGAGAGACACTCAAGCAGGGGGAGTTGGAGAGGGAAAAGCAGGCTTCCTGCTGAGCAAAGAGCCCAATGTGGGGCTCGATCCCAGGACCCTGGGATCATGACCTGAGCCAAAGGCAGACATTTAATGACTGAGCCACCAAGGTGCCCAGGAGGAGAGAATCTTAAGCAAGTTCCATGCTTGGTGTGGAGCTTGATCTTGTGATCCTGAGATCATGACCCATTTCTTTGCTTTTCTATATAAGTTTTAGACTTAGCTTGCTATTTAACCTACTGAGCCACTCACGCACCCCAACATGTGATCTTTTTATATGGACCCTCTATCCTGCAATCTTGCTAAACTCACTTGTTTGGTTTCTTAAAGATAGATTTTGCTTATTTATTCAGAGAGCGCATGCTCGCACAAGTGAAGGTGAGAGGCAGAGGGAAAGGGAGAGAAGCTCACGTGGACTCCATGCTGAGCCCTGGGCTCCATGCAGGACTCGATCTCATGACCCTGAGATCATTTCGGCCCAAGCCTAAATGAAGATGAGATGCTTAACTCACTGAGCCCCCCAGGCAGCCCTAAAACCCCAAATGGTTTTAGTAGCATTTGGGATTTTCTTTGTAAATCATGTAAGAAGAGAGGTTTTTTTCTTCCTTTTTAAGCTGTTTGCCTTTTATTTCTTATTCTGAGACCCCCCAGGAGGAGGTTGAATCGGAACGGTGTCTGCGCTTTGAAACGTTCTTGCTCTTCACAAGGTTTTCTTTCTGCTCAGATGTTGTAATGGCTTGTGAGCTCCATGCATTGCTTGTTTTTTTTTTTTTTTAAGTGAGTTTTGAAGATTATTACTTGTACAGAAACTTCGCTTTTCCTGATGACTGAAGGAATATGTTCTCTGCAAATACTATAAAGGATACAGAAAATCAGTCACCTGGCATCTGCCATGTCAGAGCCCATCACTGGCAAACACTTTGGTAGTTCCCTGTGTTCTGTGCCTGTGGGGGTATCCTTTTTGATTAAGGCATCCCATTTCTATGTGATTAAATGTCAGAACCCTACGTCTCTCCCTGGCCTCAACGTGATAGCAGATACAAACTGCACACACCGGGAAGGGAGCTGTTTTGTCCGCTGAATCCTGACTGTCATGTGTGCCTCTAACAGTCTTCTGGAGCAGATGCGGTGAAGACCGGTGGGAAGATGCCTGAAGGGGGAAGGAAATTCCACGTGCTCCAGAAGAGCAAAGGTGTGTAAAGATGGAGGGAGGGTGTGAAACAGCTCTGAAACTCTGTAAGTGAGGAACGTGGTGGTGAATTTTGTTTTCCAGTATGCGAAGGGGAAACTCCCTCTTTCTTTCTGGGAAGTGTCAGAAGAGTGTCTGGGTAAGGACGGGTCTGAGGCATGTGGGGAGCCCGAGGGGAATGGCCGGGGAAGAGAGGAGGTTACTTCCTGTGCGGCCATCATGACGCTTCCTTGGTCATGTGACCGTTTCCTGGGTGGAACTCTGAGAGCACGACTCGGGGCCCGTGGGGCCTCATCTTCCTGCTTCTCACCACCTTGGGTTAGGTCTTCCTTGTCATGTTTCCCCTTAATCTTCCTAGAAACCGTCACCAAAGTGATACGCAGAACTTGCAGTTTTTCTGATTGTAGACATAAGTGTTTGTTATAAAACGAAAATCGACAGCAATGGAAAATGGAAAGTGTAGACAAGGAGCTGCCACTTCAATCACTGCTGTGTCTGTGTTATTCAGTTGTAGTCAGTGTGTTCATTCTAGAAGTCTGGGAAGGCCCCTCCCCAGAGTCACACTCCGCCAGCTCCTCACGTGCCCACTTCTCCAGCAGCACTGGGCCCTCTTTCTCATGAAAGCAGTTCACAAAAAGCAAAACTGTTTCTTGTCCTGCTCCTCCTTGTTCAAAGTGGCAACAACTGTGAGTCTCGGGAAAAATTAAGTACAGTTGACCCTTGAACCACATGGGTCTGAACTGCATGGATCTACTCATATGTGGGGGTTTTTTTGTTTTAATTTTCTTTGTTTATTTGACAGAGACACACAGCGAGAGCAGGAACGCAAGCAGGGAGAATGGGAGAGGGAGAAGCAGGCTTCCTGCCAAGCAGGGAGCCCACTTTGGGGCTCGATCCCAGGACTCTGGGATCATGACCTGAGCCAAAAGCAGACGCTTAAGGACTGAGCTACCCAAGCGCCCCGCTATGTGGGATTTTTACAATATGATACTATAAATGTATCTTCTCTTAGGATTTCCTTAATATTTCCTTTCTTTTTTTTAGCTTACTTTATTAAATGAATGAAGTTTATAGTATAGTATATAGAACATGTAAAATACATGTTCATTGACTTTCTGTTCTCAGTAGGGGCTCCAATCAATAGTAGACTGTGAGTTGCTAGCCTTTTGGGGATTGGAAAGTTGCTGATCGTGGTTTAGGTGTTTGCCCAGCGTCTGCGCTGCTCCTTGACCTGGACATGCTCCACGTCCTGGGGCCAGCTCTGTAGTCTTTGCTCATGCCCTTGGGTCTGTGGCCACGCATCCAGCCGGGAAAGCCAGTGTGCCACCCGGAGGGGTCAGAAGTTGGGTCAGCCACATCTTAAAATCAGGGTTCTCACTCATGGGCAATTCAGACTTAGAAATGTCTGGACACATTTGGTTGTTATGATGGGTGGGGAGATCTGCTACTTGTATTTGATGGGAGAGGCCGGGGATGCCCTTCAATTGCCTGCTGCCCCTGACACAGCCCGGCCCCAGAGGGGGATGCAGCCCCAAATGTCAATAGTGTCAGGGCTGAGAAACCATCATTGAAACAACCACGGGAAGCGCCTGGGTGCCTTCAGCTTGGGTCATCATCCCAGGGTCCTGGGATCAAGCCCCGCATCAGGCTTCCTGCTCCATGGGAAGCTTGTCTCTCCCTCTCCCCCTCCCCCTGCTTGTGCTCCCTCTCTCGCTGTGTGTGTGTGTCTCTCTCTCAAATAAATAAGTAAATAAATAAATCTTAAAAAAACAAAAAAAAACCAAAAAAACCCCATAACCCTGAGACTGGAGAGAGACGGCCGGTTTGAGTTCCATCGTATTTCTCGAAGGAGACACTGTACAGGAGGTCAGCAGACTCCTGTACACTTAGAATTTTTCGAATATTTGAACCCAGGGCCCACACCCTACACATCACCGTGACACTGCTCTGTTTATTCCCACGTACTCCTCTTTCTCGGCCTCACGGGCGTTCCTTCAACCACGGGCCGCCGCCTGGCTAACAACAGGGAGGACTTCACATGCCATCTGTTCGTTTCGCGGCCCCTGTAACCCTGGCTGGGTTATAGCCCACAGTCCCCCACTGCCCATTTTAGGGGGCGTCAGGCATAACTTCACATGGTTAAATAGAGGGTAAAGAGGAAGGGACCCCCCAGGGAAGAGGAACAGCCCAGAAGCTGCTGGAGAAAGAAGGGAAAAGCAGAAGAAAGAACGGGCGCATGGCAGGTGGCAGACCTCTGTCCAGAACATGGTGTTTTTTGTTTGTTTGTTTTATTTCTTTTTAGCGTAACAGTGTTCATTGTTTTTGCAGCACACCCAGTGCTCCATGCAATCCGTGCCCTCCTTAATAGCCACCACCTGGTTCCCCCAAGCTCCCACACCCCCCCTTCAAAACCCTCAGGTTGTTTTTCAGAGTCCACAGTCTCTCATGGTTCACCTCCCCTTCCAATATCCCCTAACTCCCTTCTCCTCTCTAACTCCCCATGTCCTCCATGCTATTTGTTATGCTCCACAAATAAGTGAAACCATATGATAATTGACTCTCTCTGCTTGACTTATTTCACTCAGCATAATCTCTTCCAGTCCCGTCCATGTTGCTACAGAAGTTGGGGATTCATCCTTTCTGATGGAGGCATAATACTCCATAGTGTATATGGACCACATCTTCCTTATCCATTCGTCCATTGAAGGGCATTTTGGTTCTTTCCACAGTTTGGCGACCGTGGCCATTACTGCTATAAACATTGGGGTACAGATGGCCCTTCTTTACCAAGCTAAGCAGCAAGGCGTATTCGCCTCTCTGGGTTGGAGAGCCTGCGTCTCGCTCTCCTTCTGCTCTGAAATAGATTCACCTTGCCAGCTGGGAATTTGCAGAGCTGCTTCAGCCCTCTGTCCCACTCCCCTCACAAGACGCTGGCTTTTCGGAAGCAAAAAGCTCGTAGTGGCTGCACAGAGTTGCTTGTGTCACGCCATAGCGCGCAGGACCTTGCAGACTGTGCTGACCTCTGGGTTTTCTCACTGGGCCCGCAGACAGCAGTGGAATCGGGAAGGGCGACCTGCAGTCCACGTTGCTGGAAGGGCACGGCACCGCCCCGCCAGACCTGGACCTCTCGGCCATCAACGGTAAATTATCCGCCTGCCCCCTGCTTTTCCCCAGCTGGGCCTTGCGGTACGCCTTGGGGCTGCCGAAGCGTGCTCTGAGTTCTCATCTTCCAAATTCTCTTCTCGATCTTAGACAAGAGTATGGTTAGAAAGACTCCGCAGCTAGAAAAGACCATGTCGAAGAGAACTGACTCGTCATCGTTTTCTTCTTCACAGAGAAAGAGCCCGGTGAGTGTCCGAGATGAAAGAGAAGCTGTGGAGTTAGAGACGTCTGATGTTAGCTTCCCGCCCCCGCCCCCAGCACGTGCCTCTTGAGCCCCGAGGCTCTAAGATGGAACAAGGCAGCCACGCATTTTAGGGAAAACCCAAGACCACATGCCTCCTCAGAATATTTGTGGAGTTTAAGTTGCCCCAAGTATATGTACAAGTACATGTAGTTACGAAGGTGAGATCATGTGAACAATGAGATTTGGGGCCTCGTTTGCTGATACTGTGCTAGAGAAAGCACTAGGCTAGGCCCTGGGCCTCAGGAGAGGGCAGCTGGGCTGGGGTCTCACTCCGCCTCCTGGCTTCAGTGTGGCACTGATTGCACAGGAGGACTCCCCCAGGTTACCTAGACCAGCCAGCCACGGGAAGGGCCTGGACCACCCCCTTCCTTCTCGCAGGACGCCCAAAAAGACAGAATGAGAAAAGAGAAACAGCAGGTTGACACACAGGAGAGAATCATCAGATTACTGAATTAAGTCAGGTTTATGAAGGTTAGGTTTCTGCCCTTCCAGTGAGAGAGTTAGGCTTATACCAATTCACTGGCAACCAAAAATGTTGTTTTTGCCTCCCCAAGGACGTATCGGAGGCGATGGAAATGATGGAATCCCAGACGTTGCTCCTGACCCTGCTGACTGTGAAGGTGGGGACAGAGCTCGCTCGTGCGTGACGTGGGCAGGAGGAAAGACTTTGTGAGGCGCAGGGATGGTGCTCCCCCGGCCTCAGCTCCTGTCGTGCGCTTGACAGATGGAGAATGGTCTCGCTTCATTCGAAGAAAAGGCAGAGAGGAATTTATTAGTAATGTGTAAAGAGAAGGAGAAGCTACAGAAGGCAGCCCACGAGCTGAAGCGCAAACTTCTCCTCACTCAGCGGAAGCGGGAGCTGGCAGACGTCCTTGACGCTCAGGTCAGCGGCCATGCAGTCCCCATGCTGCACGTTCCGGGGCGGGGCGAGCCCGGCAGAGCGATCCGAGGGAGTGTGGACAGGAGCTGTCCCTGCCGCCTGGCTCTGACTCTGTGGCCAGCTTTTGGCACCACTGGGTGCTGGTATGGGACTGGGTCTTGTGTCCTAGGCTTCCTTCCCTCCTGCCTGCAGATCGAGATGCTCCGCCCCTACGAGGCTGTGGCCGAACGCTTTAAGGAGCAGTACAAGACGTTCGCCACGGCCCTGGACACCACGAGGCACGAGCTTCCCGTGAAATCGGTCCACCTAGATGGCGATGGGCAGCGGTTCTTAGGTAGGAAACGGGATGGCTGCTGGGCAAGGGGCAGAGCGAGCAAAAGGCCGGTGCGGGTCGGGGCTTGTCATGTGCCAGCCGCCTCTGTCCCTTTGTGTCACGTCACAGCCTCCTCTCAGTAGATGGTGTGTCCCTCATCAGATGGCAGAGGACGGGAGTGGAGGGGGCTGGCGAGGCTGCGGTTTGTCCACGGTCGCGCCCTGAGTAAGGACCAAGCTGGGATTGGAAGCCAGGTCTGTGGACTGGCCCAGTAATTTCCATCCCTGCCAAAGCACAGTCCTGGGGATCGGCTGCTGTCCCCCAAGGCGGAGGGTTTCTTTTCAGAGACGCTGATCCTTACCCCATCTTGCCTTCTTTTTTTTTAAACGTAATCTCTGCACTGAACATGGGGCTTAGAGTCACAGAACTCAAGGTCAAGAGTCTCCTGCTCCACCGATCAGGCCAGCCAGGTGCCCCAGCCCCGTCCTGCCTTCTGTGAAGAGCCGTGGGACCCCTTTGTGGCACAGGGTTCCTGCCTGATCCTTCACGGGAAGGAGGAGTCCGCATGCATACTTGATCTGAAAATTCTCTTTAGAGCAAGTGTCTTTTTTTTTTTTTAATTTTATTTATTTGTTTAACAAACAGAGATCACAAGTAGGTAGAGAGGCAGGCAGAAGGGTGTGGGGAAGCAGGCTCCCTCTTGAGCCGGGAGCCCGATGCAGGGCTCGATCCCTGGACCCTGAGATCATGACCTGAGCTGAAGGCAGAGGCTTGACCCACTGAGCCACCCAGATGCCACAGAGCGAGTATCTTCCCAAAGCAAGTTTTCAGCTGGCCTAGTCTGGTTATTTCCAGGCAGGGTCCTCATGAGCCATCTAACTACATCTTGTTTGAGGCCAATGTTAAGTAAAGGATCACTACCTAAAGTCAGGTGGACATTGTCTCCAGAACTTTCCATAAACACAGTTCAAGATCACAAAGGCCGTTGCTCTATTGGTAATCTCAGACACAGGTGCTTTTAATCCAGCCTTTCCCAGTACGGAGTAGCAAGGGGATCGCACGCAGTCTTGAAGAATGAGCCTTGTGGAGTGATTTTCTGCGTACAGGTGTCCGGTTTTATAATGACGGCAGTGAGCTGCACATCTGCGACTCTTGGACTCCGTCCCTGACAAGTGCCGTGGGTGGCGGCCAGCAGTTGGGATTGGGTTGCAAAGGAGCCCGTGGCTTCTGGAATTAATGACAGATTGGGTGGCCAAAACACCAGAAGTTTATTCCCTTCAGTTCAGGGGTCCCGCAGTCTGGAGTCTGGGTGTCAGCAGAGTTGGACCTCCCTGGAAACTCGGAAGGAAAATGCATTCCGTGCCTTTCTCCTGACTGCCGGTGTTGCTTCCTGTTCTTGGCATTCCTTGGCTGGTGGTGGCGTCGTGCTGGTCCACCTGTGTCTTCACACAGGCCGTGTTTCCGAATGGCCCTCTGCTTCGAAGGATGCCAGCTCACAGACCTCACTGTAACCCAGTGACGTCAACACAGACTCCGTGGCCATTAGGTCACGTTCGCAGCTACTTGGGATTAGGTCCTGAACATGTCTTTTGGGAGGAGGCAGTGGAGACCAGTTCGAGGAGTATAAGAGAGTGTTTGTGGAAGAACCCTTACAGTGGTCTCAAAACCTTGTGGTGGTGGGTTGTGACTCAGTGCGGGTATGGTGTGGCGTGTGCGGAAGTGGGGAGCTGCTGCTTTCTTTAAATGCAGGCTACGCTCTCAGGGGTGAGCGGGGGCAGAGATGCTGGGAACGGGGAGTGGGAACCACAGGTTTGTTTTTAAGTTGCTTGCAGGACAGACATCCTTGGCCTTTTGCATTGCTTTCTTTTGAGGACGTCAAAGTGGCCTTCCAGGTTTGTTACAGCGACCGCCCGGCTGGTGGACATGCCTGGCCTATATGATCTCAGGCCCCTGTGATCTGCAGTACTGGGCGGGCGGGGGAGAGAAGCGGTACCAGCACATGAATGTTGTGCCCCGTGACCCTCTCTGCCTTTGAGCTCTTCACGATTCCAGCATAACACACAGGCATTCTGGGGAACGAGAAGAATCCAGTCAGCCTCCCAACTAGCGTCCCTTGCTCCAGGCACTGTGAAACCCTTGGCTGACCGCCCCTTTCCCCCTCCAGACGATTTGCAGCAGGAGTTGACGACCACATGCCATCTGCTGGAAGAACTGGGGATCGGCAGTTTAGAAGAAAACATGAAAGCTCTGGACCTGCTGAGCGAACTCAAGGAAATGACCCAAAAGAAGGATCTGGAACTCCGAAGGTACTGCAGAAAAGATTTGAAGTTGGGAGCAGCCGGTCATGCTCCAGTGAGCGGGCAGCTCTGGTGTTTGCAGAGGCCGGGGGTGTAGGGGCCCACTGAGGTAGGGAGAGGGGAATGGGCAAAGCACCTTGAACTCAGCCCCAACCCCCGTGTGTGTTCTCAAGAAGCCACAATAGAAAGGGTCTCTAGCATCACCTGTCCTGTACTTCCCCAGAGTCACAGCATTCCCGGTGCCCTTGGGTAGGCCTGTTCATGCTTGAAACGTCTCTTGGGGTAAGGGCTTGGGGTGATCTTCTTGGAACTTGTTACTGGAAGTATAAATTCATATAGAAAAGGCACAGATCCTCGGTTTGGTTTGATGGATTTCACAAATGTGGGCCCTGGGCAAGCAGCCCCCAGGCCGCAGTGCACCCCTCAGCCTGCTCCCCCAACAAGCCCCCTGGGCAACTTTCTCACTGCTGAAGCTTCCCCCGCTCTTCGGGGGATTTTTTTTTAAACCTTGGGGCTTTCCTCTTCATCTTGCCCCCAGAAATCTTTCATTCTCCTTTATGATGCTGAATATGCTCTTCGAAATGTTTAAAAACATTGAAAGTTACTCCTAAAAAAGAGTTGCCACCTACTAGGACATTCCCTTCTTGTGTGCATGGCCTCAGGGGAACTCCGCGTGCGCCAGAAGGTTCCAGATCACAAGGGTCACCGCTTCAGCTGGCCAGACACACTCCTTTAGCATGTATTACCCTGCTCTCGTTTACACTGCGTGAGGCCGCGCGTCCGTTCTCAGTGCGGTTCCCCAAATATCTGGTGGATAAATGACTCTTCTTTTGCGCCTGCCCAGTCCTGTTCTTACAGGCCTCTCCGAGCTCTGCTCAGCTGTGTTCTGAGTCGTGCACGCTTCCCCAAGAGTGCACAGGACACAGCCCACTTCTGTCTGGCCCTGGGCGGAGTGGCCAAAAGTCTTCATCCGTCCTGTTGTTTCTGCAGGAGCTTCGCCCAGGTGCTGGACCTCTCGGCCGAGGCGAGTAAAGAGGCGGCTTTAATCAACCAGGAGGTCTGGGAGGAAGCCCAGGGCCTGGAGGCCCCCAGCCAGTGGTACTTCAACCAGGAAGGCGCCGGTGGGGAAGCTCCAGGGGTGGTCCGGACCCCGCTTCTGTTGGGCGCCGGGGAGCCACACACGGCGTGAGTCTACACACCAGCCATGTCCCCCCTGCCCAAGGGGGGACCTCCCTGCTGACCGCCGGGAAGAAAGCCTGGCCCTTCCCCCAGCTCAGTGCACACGTGTGTCCCGCGGCCTCGTGTGTCATGCTCTGGGAGCTCAAGCACTTTAGACACTACTTTGGCGATGTAGCTATTTTTGTACGAGCGTATTTGATATTTAAAGAATAAAACTTTTGCAGTCAAGCATTGGTTGCTATGTCAGGGGCCAGGAGAAGGCTCATGTTGTCTCAGGTTCTTCTGAACTGTGGCTCCTCGGTCTTGGGACTCCTGGGATGTGAGTGTTTCACTTGCAGGGGGATTTCATGTCCTGCCGTCCCCATGGTGCTTGCCCCTTTACCATCCTGGAGCGAGTTTGGAGTCGGCCCGCCTCAGGAGTTTCCTCACCCAGGCCAGGGTCACAGCACTGTTGCTGGAGGCGCTGCCGGGCTCTGGCCCTAAGCTGCAGTCTACGCCCCATGCCCGGCACGGCACAGGGGATCAGCCCAGCCAGCCTGCAGCTCCTGTCTACACTGCATGGGCTCTGACCATCTAGCTGCTTCCCAGGTAGCATGCCTCCGTGGGTGTCGGCTGGTTCCCCTTTACCGGCCTGTGTTATAGCGCTGGGTACGGGAATGTTCTCCAGAGAGGCACAGTTCCATTGCCGTCATGGGTCCCAGTAAAAGAGACGTGGCCACCTTTGCTAAGGCCGCTCAGGCAGGCAGAACTGCTCTTGTCCAGCTTCCGTCTTTGCCCCGCAGTCTCTGCCCACACTTTACCTGTAATCCTGTCAGCCCGCACATTCCCAGCCTCTGCGTCTCTTCAGAGCCTGCTCTGGGACTTCCCACAGATCTCCTGGATCGGAGTTCCAGAAACTTCTCTCCCAGCCTTGACCCCTTTGTCCCCCATTCATGTGCAGAAAACCTTGGGTCCACAGGAGGGGGCACCCAGGAACCCCGGTCCTCTTGTTATTTTCCTGCACTTACCAGCCTGCTTAACTGCCCCACAGGCCATCTCCCCTGGCTTTCAACAGCCAGTGTTTCCGAGGCCCATTCCAGTTTCCTGCTGAGCTGTCCTTCAGCAGAGTGGAGCTCTCTGCCCACTGTTGGGTGTCACAGGCGATCAGCACATTCCCCGGTCTGAGGGAATGGGGCTCAGCTCCACCCGGTGGCGGGTTCTGCTGCGGTTGCCTTACAGCTCTCTAGGCGTCCTCATATACCACTGGGTGAGCAGAGCCCGTTCAGAGCCCCAGGCTGTTCCCGTCAGGTCCCATTTGTAGCTCCCCAGGACTACCAGCCTCAATCTCCCTCGCCAGTGAGGACCCGGGGGTTCCCACCAGGGAACCTGCCACGGAGCCATCTGTAGCTCTGCCTCTTCACATGGGCAGATGGAATAGCTCTTGTAGGCATTTTGTGCGTCCGTGGGTGCGGGGGGACTTTGTCGACATTCAGCATGTTTCTACGTTGCTGCAGAACCCTCATGTCCACTCATGGCCCAGAAAGCCACCCTGAATGTGGACCCTGGACCGATTCCAATCCCTTTCCAAACCTGGGAGGCATTTCTTCTGATGGGCATGGGTATGTCCTGTCCGCATGCCCCGCTCCGACTCCCACAGTGATTCCCTCAGGGCTGGGCAGCACGTGGGCATCCCTTTCATCGGTCAGCTTTCGCAGCCATTTGCCAGACTATGACCTGACCGTTGGCCATGACCCCTGAGTCTAGAAACCCAGACAGGGGGCCTCTTGTTCTGTTCAAGACTTCCATTACTTCCAAGAAAAGGTTGTGCAGTTCAGCCCACTGGACTGGTTTGTTTTCACCTTCTTTGGTGAGGTGCCGGCCTTCCAAACAGGATTGTCCCTTCACCTTGGCCCTGTTGTTCATAAGCCCAACAGCAGTTCGTCAGCGGAGAGCTGTTGGTAGGGCACCCTTCAAGTGACCATAGAATCTGGCAGCTCCTCCCCCGTCTTCAAAGTCAGTCCTAGGGGAAAAGAGTCTCCCTGCTCACGGGTAGCACAGTCCTGAGTTGCTGTTGCAAAGTCTGGGCATCGCTGTCACCAATGGAGTGTTTCTCCAACACCATCAAAAGCGCGAGGGATGTGGCAGCTTTCGAGAATATTTTATCCTTCAATTGCTGAGAATCTTAATTAACCAAGAGATCTGGGGAGAGAACTAGGAGGTCCATTATATTTCAAGGGCGAAGGCACTGCCGGGAGATCTCGGGGAGAGCCTAGGAGCGCACTCCCCTCAAGTGACAAGCTTCGTGCATCCTGAATGCACACCCAGGCCATGCTTACTAACCCGGGTGACAAGCTTCCTGCAAACAGCTAGGAAGGACACATCCTCAACCACTTGTTCTGGGAGGGATTTTCAGTATATTCAGTAAACGTGATCCCTTTATCCCCTTGTTATAGGCAGTTTCATACCATCATTTCCTTTGATATTTTAAAAATAAACCTGTTCTGGGGGCACCTGGGTGGCTCAGTGAGTTAAAGCTTTTGCCTTCGGCTCAGGCCATGATCCAAGGGTCCTGGGATCCAGCCCCGCGTTGGGCTCTCTGCTTGGCAGGGAGCCTGCTTCCCTCTCTCTCTCTGCCTTCCCCTCTGCTTACTTGTGATCTCTGTCAATTAAATAAATAGAATCTTTTTTTTAAAATAGTTAAAAATAAACCTGTTCTGATTAAGTCTTGGTCCCCTGTGTACCGGGGAAAACTGAAAGTCGTGTTACAATATCATGACTTCTAGTAAGAAACGGGTTTGGCCTTCACCCAAGTTTCTGGCAGAGCTCCTAAAACCCTTAGAATTTACTAAATGATGTGAACAGTAAAGGTGTATTTTGCAGTTAATGAGGCGACTTTTGCAAAGACCCTAGGTAACATAAGGATGGGGAGAACCAACCACGTAGTTAGAGGGGTTGGAACTTTGAGGCCTACCCATCCCCCACCAGACCCCCCCCCCGCCCTTTCTGGGAGAGGAGAGGGGCTGGTGATTGAATTCAGTTGCCAGTGGCCAGTGTCATCAGTCACACCTGTGTCATTAAGCCTCGATAAAAGCCCCAAACGATGGGGTTCAGAGAGCATCCGGTTTGTGAATTCATGGAGGTGCTGGGAGGGTACACACCCGGGGAGGACATGGAAGCCCCATGCCTTTCCCCTATACCTTGCCTGATGCAAGTACTCTCCTGGGCTGTCGCTGGGTCCCATCCTTTTATATTAAATTAGTAATCAAATGAGTAAATGTTTCCTTAGTTTTGTGACTTACTCTAGCAAATTAATGGGATTCAAGGGAGAGGGTCATAGGAACCTCTGATTTCTAGCCCATCGGTCAGAAGCACAGGGGACAGCCTGGACTTGTGTTTGGCATCTGTAGTGGAGGGCAGCTTTTTGGGACTGAACCTGCAGGCAGTGGGTCTAATACCATCTCCATGTACACAGTGTCTGAATTAAGTTAAATTGTAGGACAACCAGCCGGTATCTGAGAATTGCTCGGTATTGTGAGGGGAAAACCCACATTATAATTGGTATCAGAGGAAGATTTGTGTGGTCTGACATTTTTTTCTGAACAGCCAGTCCTGAGCCTTGGAGGGAGGGCTCACCATGCAACCTCTGTGTACCATGGGACATATGTGCTCATAAAAGGTTTCTACTGGAGGAGGATTAAGAGGTAGACAATGTTTCGTGAATGCGTTCATCTTTTCTTCTTTCCCTCTTCAAATACAGTTAGGCCGAGGATAAAGAAAAAAGAGGTTTATTCAAACAGGATGGAGGGAAACAAAACCACATCATTATATCAATTGATGCTGAAAAACCATTGGGCAAAATGCACACCCTTTCATGATAAAAACGCTCAAAAATCTGACTGAGGGAAACTACCTTAATAGAATAAAGTCCATCTATGAGAACCCACAGATCACATCATACTCAATGGTGAAAGACTGAAAACGTTTCTTTCTTTTTCTTAAAGTAGGCTCCATGCCCAGCGTGGAGCCCAATGTGGGGCTTGAACTCACGACCCCGAGATCAAGACCTGAGCTGAGATCAAGAGTTATACGCTTAACTGACTGAGCCACCCAGGTGCCCTTGAAAGCTTTTCCTTTAAGATCAGAAACAAGGATGCCCACTGTCACCACTTTCATTACACATAGTATTATGGAAGTCTCGGCCAGGATAAGTAGGTAAGAAAAAGAAATAAAAGACATCCCAACAGGGATCGAGGAATTAAAATCCTGTCTGTTTGCAAAGGACATGATGGTACAGATGGGGCACCTGGGTGGCTCAGTGGGTTAAAGCCTCTGCCTTCAGCTCAGGTCATGATCCCAGGGTCCTGGGATCGAGAGCCCCGCATCGGGCTCTCTGCTTACCAGGGAGCCTGCTTCCCCTTCTCTCTGCCTGCCTCTGCCTGCTTGTGATCTCTGTCAGATGAGTAAATAAAATCTTTAAAAAAAAAAAAAAAGAAGAAAATCCTAAAGGTTCCACAAAAAACCCAAACCAAACCAAAACAAAACCCAAAGAACAACAATAACAAACAAAAAAACCCCAAACCATTAGAAATAATAAATGAAATCAGCAAAGTTGCAATATACAAAACCGACCCTCAGAATTCAGTTGGGTTTCTATACACGAACAATGAACAAAAAGGAAAAGAAGAAAATGACTCCATCTGCAACAGCATCACAAAGAGAAATACTTAAGAATGAACTTAACCAAGAAAGCCAAAGATTTGCAAACAGAAAACTACAAAATATTACTGAAAGAAGATACAAATAAATGGAAAGACATCCATGTTCATACACTGGAAATCTTAATGTTATTAAGATGTCAATAGTACCCAAAGTGACCTATAGATTTAAGGCAATCCCAATAGCAGTTTATAGAGAAATAGTAAAATCCATCTCAAAATGCAATATGGAACCTCAAGGGACCCCAAATAGCCAAAATAATCTTGAAGAAAGAATAATAAAGTTGGAGGTTTCTTCCATCTGATTTCAAAGCTTACCACAAAGCTAAAATAATTAACAGTATTGTACTGGCATAAAGACAAGCATGTAGAATAATGGAACAGCACAGAGACCCCAGAAATAAGCCCTCACATGTATAGTCAAATGATTTTCAGTAAGGATGCCAAGACCAATGGGGCGAGGACAGTCCCTGCAACAAATGGTGCTGGGAAAACTGGTTATCGCAAGTGAATAAATGAACGCTTAGTTAGTACGGTATACAAATAGTGTCTTAAAAATGATCAAAGACCTAAATATAAGCCCTAAAATGATAAAACTCTTAGAAGAAAACAGAGAGAGGGGCACCTGGGTGACTCAGTGGGTTAAGCCTCTGCCTTTGGCTCAGGTCATGATCTCAAGGTCCTGGGATCCAGTCCTGGATGACTATACTTAACACTGCACTAGGCTCTCTGCTCAGCAGGGAGCCTGCCTGCCTCTCTGCCTACTTGTGATCTCTGTCAAATAAATAAACAAAATCTTTTTTAAAAAAAAACAAAGAAGGGGCGCCTGGGTGGCTCAGTGGTTTGGGCTGCTGCCTTCGGCTCGGGTCATGATCTCAGGGTCCTAGGATCGAGCCCCGCATCGGGCTCTCTGCTCCGCAGGAAGCCTGTTTCCCTCTCTATCTCTCTATCACTGCCTGCCTCTCTGCCTACTTGTGATCTCTGTCTGTCAAATAAATAAATAAAATCTTAAAAAAAAAAAAACAAAGAAAAGAAAACAGAGATAAATGCTTCAAAACATTGGATTTGGCAAGAAGTTTCCAGATGTGACACCAAAACCACAGGTAACAAAAGTAAAAGTAGACAAAGTGGACTGCATCAAAATATAAAACTTCTGTGCATCAAAGGACATGATAAATAGTGCAAAGGCAACCTATGAAATGGGAAAAAATATCCTTTGAACATATATCTGATAAGGGACTAATATCTGGAATACATTAAAGAACATCTATAACTCAACAACAAATGTCCCCAAATAATCTAAGTAAGAACGGGACGAAGGACTTGAATGGACATTTCTCCAAAGGTGATATCCAAATGGCCAACAAACATACGAAGATGCTCCACATCACTTATGGTCAGGGAAATGCAAATCAAAACCGCAGGGAGATCCCTCCTCACACCGTTCAGGTGGCTACAGTCAAAATAACAAGTGCGGGCGAGGACCCAGAGAAGTTGGAACCGTTGCGTACTGTCGGCAGGAATGTAAAATGGTGCAGCTGCTGTGAAAAACAGTGTGGTGGTTCCTCAAAAAATTAAAAAGGTAATTACCATAGAGTCGGCACTTCCACTTTGGGAAATATATCCAAAGGAGATGAAAGCAGGAACTTGGACAGATTTTTGCATACCTGTGTTCACAGCAATATTATTCACAATAGCCAAGGGGGGAAGCGGCCCAAGTGTCCATCAACAGAGGAATGGGTAAACAAAACGTGGCCTCTCTGTACACAGGAATACTCAGCCTTAAAAAGTGAGGACATTGTGACACATATCACAATATGGACACTGAGGGCGTTATGCTAAGTGAGACAAGCCAGCCACGAAAGGATAAACATATAATGATTCCACTTACACAAGGTCCCTAGAGGAGTTAAATTCAAAGAGACAGAAAGTAGAATGGGGGGTTGGGCAGGGTCTAGGGGAGCCCGTGTTTAATGGGGACACAGTTTCAACTTTGCGAAATGATAGTGATGTTTGCATAACAATGTGACTATACTTAACACCACTGGACTATAAGCTTAGAAATGGGTAAGATGAAAAAAAAATGGACAAGATGGTAATTTTTTTTTTTTTTTGCATTTCTTACAATAAAAATGTTAAACAGTGTGGGAAGGGTAATCATTCACACTCCAAGAAGAAGACAGAAAAAGTAATAGAATGAAGTCTGCCAAGATTGTGTGTGAGGTGAAGAATTAACCTTTCCTGAGAGAGTTTGGGCCTTTGCTCTTGGCTCTTGGGAGGGATCTCTCATCCTCTGGAATGTTCTGCCTATGTGTTTTTCTGAGAGCTTTGGCCCACAGCTTTTGAGTACTGCCTCTGGGAGAGAATGGAGACTAAAGGTCAGTCATGCGGGCCATATATGACCAAGCCCCAACAAAACTTGGAGCACCAAGGCCCAGGCAGGATCCCTTGGTTGGCAAGAAGGGTGCGTATTACCACGCAGTGTGGTTGGAAGGAGGAATTGGCATCCATGACTCTCCTGGGAGAGGGTGACTGGGGACGGCTACGTTTGGACCCACTCTGCACACCCTACCCCATACATCTCTTTCCCGGGCTGGTTTTAACCTATCCTTTCACTGTTATAAACTGGATCCATGAGTAGAAGCTTCTGGTGAGTCCTGTGAGTCCTTCTAGAGAGTTATCAACCCTGACAATGGTTTTGGGAACCACTGCAACAGGTGTCAGAGATAGGGGATGGGTGCTGCCTCTGTTGAAAGCAGTGTGGCAGGTCCTCTTAAACAGGGAATGACCGTGTGACTCAGCCATTCCACTCCTGGGCATGGACCTCAAAGAGCTGAAAACAGAGACTCAGATACCAAGCATGTTGTCCGGAGCAGGACCATTCGCAGTAGGTAAAAGGTGGAAACACCCAAACGCCCATCAGTGGCTGAATGGACAAACAGCAGGGGGTGCGGCCAAACAACGGAAGGTTAGTAGCGAAAAATAAAGTATGGGTCCACGCTACCATGTAGATGAACCTGGAAAACATCAGGCAGGGTAAGAGAAGCCAGACACAAAAGGCTGCAGATTTGTATGATCCCATTTTAACCTTTCTATGCAATGTCCAGAATAGGGAAATTCAGAGACATGGAAAGCCGATCAGTGGTCGGGCTGGTGTTGGGGAGTGACTGCTCACGGGGACAGGATTTCTTTGGGGATAATAAAATATTTTGGAACTAGACAGAGGTGATGGTCGCACAACTGTGTGCATACACGAAAAACCACATGTAGGGGATCTCATTGGGCCCCCCCACAAGGTACGTTCATCGGGACTCATGAGACCTAATTTGGAATGGGAGTCTTTTTTTTTTTAAAGATTTTATTTATTTATTTCACAGAGAGAGAGATCACCAGTAGGTAGAGAAGCAGGCAGAGAGGGGGTGGGGGAAGTAGACTCCCTGCTGGGCAGAGAGCCCAATGTGGGGCTCGATCCCAGGACCCTGAGATCATGACCTGAGCCGAAGGCAGAGGTGTAACCCACTGAACCATCCAGGTGCCCCGGGAGTCTTTTTTTTTTTTTTTTTTTAAGATTTTATTTATTTATTTGACAGACGGAGATCACAAGTAGGCAGAGAGGCAGGCAGAGAGAGAGGGGCAAAGTAGGCTCACTGCTGAGCCCGGAGCCCAATGTGGGGCTTGATGCCAGGACCCCGGGACCACGACCCAAGCGGAAGGCAGAGGCTTTAACCCACTGAGCCACTCTGGCGCCCGCCCCATGGAATGGGAGTCTTTGCAGGTGTAACTGACATAAGGATCTCAAGGTGAGATCACCTTGGATTGGCAGTGGGCCCTGAATCCAGTAACAGGTGACTTTATAAGAAAATATAAGGGGAAACTGACACAAGACACGGAAGAGAAGGCCATGAGATGACAGAGGCAGAGGCTGGAGAGACGTAGCCGAGGGCCGCGGTGGCCGCCCGAAGCCGGAAGAGAGGCATGGGATGATTCTCCCTTGGAGCTTCTAGAAAGAATCAACCCTGCCCACACTTTGGTTGCAGTTTTTCAGCCTCTAGAATAGTAAATTGCAGTTGTTTTAAGTCTCTCACTGGTGTTAATTTGTTATGACAGCTTTAGGAAATAGTACACTACTGAATGATAGTTTATACTGGCAAGCACACACACATAAGCACACACGTGTGCATACATGGGCACACACACGCGCACACGCACACACACTGCTCCTCCTGCAGCCTTCCCCCTCTCCGCCAGTGACCACCTGAACTTCTGGCACCCAGGGTGAACCCTGTTGCTGCGGGATGTAAGAGTCTGATACTCTGCCCTATACGTGTTTTTCCCTCCGCCCATTTTTGCTTTCTCGGGCAGCTTTTGGACTATTTGTCTTCCCTGGAGTTCCCTGCATCTTTTGGCCTCTCCTTAGAATCGTGAGACTGTGCCCCCCGCCGTGTGAAGCGGTGCAGAGGCGTACTGCGCGACGGTAAGCCAGGGCTCCGGAGCTCGGCGAAAGGAGCAGATGGTACGCGAGATGCGTTCTGTTGTGTCGGGAACTAAACTTGAAAGTATTTAAGGAGCAACTGTGCATCGTGACGATGAATCATGGGGAAAGATCGCTGTGCTTTCTCACATGGCAGCAGAAAGGTCAAAATAACGTGTCAGCTGGGCAACAACGGGTGTTGAAATTTCTAAAAAACCTGGAAAGAGAAGTCAAAATCCTTTGAGAGAAGCTGTGTCCGGGGCTGGGGGCTGGGGGACTCTGAGGGAGGAAGGAGGGGTGCTGCTTGTTGTTATTCTTGCTGCATTTTATGCACGTTTTCCCAAAGAATCCACGCAAGGAACTTAGGCGGGCTGGATTTTTTTTTTTTTTTTTTTTTTTTAGGCTGGATTTTTTGATGCCAGCCGTTCTGGCGGGGGCCGCGTGGTATCTCTTTTTGTGGGTTTGATTTGCAGTTCCTTAATCATCGGTGATGGTGAGCATCTTTTCAAGTGTGAATTGACCCTTGGTGTATCTCAATGATTTGTATATTTTCCTTGGAGAAATGTTGTCTTAGTTTGGGTTGCTACAACAAATAAACCATAAACTGGGGTGTGTGGGGGGGCTTAAATAGCAAACAGCTATATCTCACGGTTTTAGAGGCTGGGAAGGTCGAGCTCATGGTCAGATTCTTGGTGAAGGCCCTCTTCCTGATTTACAGATTGTCCTCTTCTAGGTGTAGCCCCACACGGCAGAATGGAGAGAGACCGTCTCTCTGATGTCTTTTCTCTTCTTTCTTAAAGATTTTATTTATTTGTTTGACAGAGAGAGCGCAAGTAGGCAGAGAGGCAGGCAGAGAGAGAGAGGGGTAAGCAGGCTCCCCGCTGAGCAGAGAGCCTGATGCAGGGCTCGATCCTAGGACCCTGAGATCATGACCTGAACTGAAGGCAGAGGCTCAACCCACTGAGCCACCCAGGCGCCCCGCTGGTGTGTTTTCTTATAGGGGCACTAATCACATTCGTGAGGCTCCACCATCGGGACCTAATCACTTCCTAAAGGCCCCGCCTCTTCATACTGTCACATGGGGGATTTAAATTTCAACCCGTGAATTGCTGGCGGGGTCGGGGGGGATGCACAAACAGGCAGGCCATAGCAAATATCTCTTCTGATCTTTTGTCTGTATTTCTAAGGATTCCACATATAAGTGAGATCGTACAGTATTTGTCTTTTTCTGTCTGACCTGGTTCACTTAGCATAAAGCCCTCAGGGTCCATCTGCATTGTCACAATTGGCAAGGTTTCCTTTTTTGTAGCTGAATAATATTCCATTATATATATATAATAATATATAATAATAAATAATATATACATGTATATACCATGATTACATATATAGATGCATGTGTGTATACGTCACATTTCTTTCTTTTTTTTTTTTTTAAGATTTTATTTATTTATTTGACAGACAGAGATCACAAGTAGGCAGAGAGGCAGGCAGAGAGAGAGAGAGGAGGAAGCAGGCTCTCTGCTGAGCAGAGAGCCCGATGTGGGGCTCGATCCCAGGACCCTGGGATCATGACCTGAGTCGAAGGCAGAGGCTTTAACCCACTGAGCCACCCAGGTACCCCATACGTCACATTTCTTTATCTGTTCATCGGTCCATGAACACTTAGGTTGTTTCCATGTCTTGGCTGTTGTAAATACTACTGCATTAAATGTGAAGAAGCAGTGACCTTTTCGAGTTAGTGATTTTGTTTCCTTTGGGTAAATGCCCAGAAGTGGGATTGCTGGATCATATGAATGTTCCTTTTTGAATTTTTTGAGGAATCTCCATACTGTTCTGTGGCTGTACCCATGGACATTCCCACTGGCAAGGCTCAAAAAGGCCACAGCAAAACGAATGAATCACTGAAGTAGTATTTAGCAAAATTTATTGTCACGCACTAAAAAGAGGGCTTGCAAGCTGGGAGCGCTCAAACCAGAACACAAGATGTATTTGCTGAGAAAGCAGTGATCGTTGATTCTTCCTGATGACTGGTTACAATATTACAGTTTTCACGGGTTGTACCAGCCTTGGGAAACAGTTCAAGTTTGGCTTGTCATTTCCAGAGGCACAAGCCCAGTGACGCAGGTCGAGTTAGCCTTGCAAAGTGAGCTAAATCAAACTTTGCCTCCATGGCTAAACTGGTTCTGTCTCAGAGAAGCTTCAAGGCTGGTCTCTGCCCTTGATTTTAACTCTGTGAGCAGAGCACAGAGCTTCCCTTTTCTCTGCATCCTTGCTCACACTTGTTATTTCTTATCTTTTTGATAGTGTGGTTTTGGTTTGCATTTCCCAGCTGATGAGTGACATTGAGCATCTTTGCATGACTTTGTCCGTGTTTAAATTGTGTTGTCCTTTTATTATTGAGTCAAAAGACTTCTTTACATATTCTGGATAGAAATCCTTGACCGGGCATGTGATTTGCAAATAGTTTCTGCCTTCCATGGCTTGTCTTTTGACTTTCTTGCTGGTGTCCTTTGAAGTGTAAAGGTTTTAAATTTGGGGAAGTCTGGTTTCCTATAATCTATGTGATTGATACCATCTGGGGGCAGGTAAGGTGCGTTCGAAATACAGGGATGCATCTAGTGGAGATGCTGAGGAGACTTTATTATATAGGCTGGAATGACACTGGCCTAGAATGGCCACCGAGCAGGGCGGGGCGGCCCCCTCTGTCTGTCCAGAGACAGACAGACTCTAAGCGTCCTCCGGCCATCAAAGGGCCACCTCCTCTGAATATGTCGGGAAAGAAATGCTTTAGCTGTCACACTTTCCAGTTCCATTGTGGTGGTGGATGGGGGAAGGTTTCTGCTCTAGGCTGAGTCCCCAGTGAGCTGTCCCCAAAGTATGACTATTGGGGACAGGCAGGGCAGGTCACACACAGGAGTGAAACTCCTGGACCACCACTTGGAGTCCATGAGCCCGTCCGGATTCTTCCGTTGCCTCCCATCATGAATACCGGGCTCCAGCTTGGGCTTCCAAGGCGCTGACTCAAAGAAAAGGCTGCTGCCTATACCAGAGCCTGGGGGTGTTTCTGGGAGGGGCAGTACAGAGAGGGGCAGTGCTCTGTTCTCTGTACAGCCCCTCTTCATTTCAGGCTGTGGTTCTCAACCAGAATGGTTCTCCACCATAACCCCAGGGGGATGTGGGTGGTGTGCAGGGAATTTTGGGTTGTCGCGGCTCTGGGGTAGGGGAGGCTGCTGGCACTCAGTAGGTCAGCCCAGAGGTACCTCCCAACATCCTGTAATGCACAGGACGGCACCCAGCCACCACCTGCAAAGAATGATCCCGGATGTCCATAGTACCCAGCTTGGAAACTGCTGATTTAAGCTAACTCTGGCCGAGTGAAGCCCAGTTATTCGTGGGTATCAGGAGTCATGATGAAGGCTGTAATTGGAACCTCTAGTCAGCATAGCGGGGACTGAAGCAGGTGGAGGAGATGAGACCCAAGAAGGAAGAAGTCACAAAGGTGCAGCCTTGAGATCACTTGGACCTCAGATTGTCCCAGGTACCCAGGCTGGGAGGCAAGGCAGAGTCTCCGTTCCCTGCAAAGTCCTTCTCGGCCGGGTGGCCGGCAGTTAAGAGGTGAACAGGGGGCCAAGGGGGAGGGGAGCACAGCACCCCTGAGGGGCCACTGCCCAGCCAAGTCTTCATGGCAATAAAATCAGGGCACTGTGCAGAGGGCTCTTCCACAGCCTTGGCATCTAGCTCCAGGGAGCCTTCCATCATCCGGTCCCATTCTCTGCGGGAGATTCTCCTGGAGGACTCTAGGGGGCAGCAAGTCCCCAGCTTGCAGGCGTCCACGGTTATTGGCCATCTGGCCAGTTCATCACCCATCAATTCAGATGAAATGGTTAGTGTCTTTGCATGCTTTGGAAAAAAAAAAAATCAATGCTCACAGATTATATTAGTATGTCTTAGATCTTAGTGGGCTTCTTTGGACAGACCTATTGCAGAAAATTGAGATAATCAAGGGACGATTTCTCAGTCATCCAGAACTGTCGCCAGTCAGATTGGCACCATGCGCATTTTGGAGCATATCATTCCGATAGAATTTCAGACAAAAACGGAGTGGAAGTGGAAATATTTGTACCCGCCTCTCCTTTGTCTGTAATATCATGGGCATCTTTTTGTGTCAAGTACCCTTGAACAACATCACTCTAAAAGGCATAGTGTGCCTTATTTCGCATTTTGGGGCTGCACGGCATCATCCGGGCTAAGATGTGAGCCCCAGCCCTCTCCTGGAGCCCGCCAGCTGAGCATTCTTGTTGGTCTCCTGGCCTTGCCTGGTCTGCCCAGCTCTGTAACGTGGAACATTCGAGCATTGGTTCACTGCGATGGAATTTTGATACCGGGTATATTAATCTTCATAAAAAACTCCCCCTTGCGACACTAGGTCTGTTTGGAGCACCACCAGGAAGGGAGATAAAAACCAAGATTTGTCTAAAGAATGGATAAGGCTCAGGCAGACACCCAGTCTTCAGGAAGAATGTGCTTGGGGCCTATGTGGGGTGAACGGCAGGCCCGCCAAAGTTATATCCACACCCTGTCACCTGGAACCTGTGACTGTGACCTGATCTGAAAAAGGGTCTCTGCGGATGTAGTTAGGTGAGGGATCTCGAGATGAGATCATCCCGGGTTATCTGCGTGCACCCTAAATCTGATGCCAGGGGTCCCTGAAGGAGAGGCAGAGAGATTTGAGTTGGAGAGAAGTCTACGTGGAGGCGGAGGTGGAGAATGGGGTGTTAGGGTCCCAAGCCAAGGATGCTGGGAGCCCCCCGAGCTGGGAGAGGCCAGGAAGGACCCTCCCCTAGAGCCTTCCGGAGAAGCATAGCCCTGCTGACCCCTTGCTTTCACACTTGATGTCTAGAACTGTGAGAGAGTAAGTTTTGTTGTTTTAAGTCGTCAGTCTGTGGTTATTTGTTGCAACGGTCCTCGGAATCCACTACAGGATCCAGTTGGAGACACAGAGGGACTTCCGTGGGAAAGAGAGGGTGCTGTGACCTTGGCCATGCTGCTCAGCCAGCTCCTAGGGACTCCGCTGACCCCCTTGTGGAAGGGGTCAGATTTGCAGGGAGGGGTGGCAGCGCATCCTCTGGCTTAAGTTTGTTCAGTGAATTTGAACAGGAAGCAGTTTTCAACCCCCTCCCCAGGCTGCCTCAATTCAGGGACAGGAGCTGTGGCCATCATCGTGGGCACTGGGATGAAGCAGGAGCTGCGGGGAAGAAATAGACCCCACCTGCGAGATCGCCCCAACCTGACCAGTTGGAGTTGGAGGCAGGTCGTTATCGGGACAGGGTGGAATGACAGATGTCGTTGCTCTCTGGATCTGCCGGTCTCACCTCCCATAACTCAGATTCAGACACTCCTTCCTGAGCACTTGCCTTGGGGTGGGGGTGGGGCGCAAGGTGGGGGTGGAATTGGCTGCAGCAGGCAAAAGGCAGGCCCCACTTGACCCCGAGGAGGGGCGGTGGACGTAGCCAGTGGATGTGGCCCGTGGTCAGGGACCGTGGAGCCGACGCTTGGCAGTGACCATGGGATAAATGTTGCCGTCCCCCTGGACCACACATTCATCCCGGACACACAGGGATGGTGACTGCCACTGTCAAGGAAGCCGGCTACTCTGCACAAGCATCTGGTTTGTTTTTTGTTTTGTTTTCCTTTACTGAATGCAGCGTGATGGACTTTACACATAACATTTTATTTTATTATTATTTGTTTTAAATATTTTATTTATTTACTTGACAGACAGAGATCACAAGTAGGCAGAGAGGCAGGCAGAAAGAGAGGGGGAAGCAGGCTCCCTGCGATGCAGGGCTCGATCCCAGGGTCCTGGGATCCTGACCTGAGCCAAGGGCAGAGACTTTAACCCACTGAGCCACCCAGGTGCCCTTATTTTATTTATCATTTTTACCATTTAAGCGCATGGTTAGATGGCACGGATGCGTTCACAAGATTGTGTAACCATCACCACAATCTGCGCCTTCAATTTTTCATCATTCCCGCCATAAACTCCCTGCTCAGTAAACAATAGCGCCCCTTCCCCCCTGCTCCAAGACCCCGGTAACCTCTCTTCTACCTTCTCTCTGACGCTATGCATTTGCCTGTTCCAGGGACTAGGCATTAAGTAGAATCAGGCAGTACAGTCCTTCTCTGGTTCACTGAAACGTAGCTTATGAACGAACAAATGAACCGTCAACGGTGGTGTTGGAAGTCACATGGGAGCCCCCACCGCCCGCAAGGCCTGGGTTCCCTCCCTTCCTCCCCGTGCCTGTTTCCATGGTGCAGTCCCCTCTGCCCCCCACCCCGCCCCCCACTCCCCAGCCCCCAGGCTGGGCCTCCTCTCCTGTGAAGAAGCCCTTCCAGCTCTACTGTGTCTCCGGCCCACATTCCTGGCTTCGCTGGCTAATTGGAACTGATTGGGTTCCAGAGAGTTCCGGAAGCCCCCCTCAGTGATCGGAGAGACCCCCCAGGGTCCCAAGGATTTGCTCAGTGAACTGCTGACCCTGAACAATTAAGAGCATTTGCTGGGATTGTGAGCAGACGCTGCAGACCAGACCTCAGGCCCGGCGCCCTCTCTGTGGACCCAGACCACCTTTGGCTTTGTTAACCCAGCATCCAGTTCATCCCCCTTCCCAAAGGACCCAGGCCTATGTCTATCTTTTGTTTTTGTTGTTGTTGTTGTTGTTTTGTTTTGTTTTTTAAGATTTTTATTTATTTTTGCGAGGGTGCGCCTGAGCGAGGGGGAGGGGCACAGAGAGAAGCAGACTCCCTGCTGAGCAAGGAGCCCAATGTGGGACTCGATCCCAGGACCCTGAGCCAAAAGCAGACACTTAACCAACTGAACCCCCTTGCCTCCACTTCTGTTCCTGGTTGAACTGTGTTTTCCCTCCATCTTTTGTCTTTCTCTGTGTTTTTTTTTTCCTCCTGCCTGTGCTGAATCGCTAGGTTCCGGTTCACAGCTGCCTGAAAGATCCATTTAATTTTCTTTTCACCATTGAACATTTTAGCAAAATCAGACTTCCCGAGAGTACCGTATTCTCCCAGCCCTTGGGTCTCCCTTAGCTCCTGGGTGCACCCTGCTGCTAAGTACATGGCCGGCTGGGACCCTGGGGAAACTGTGTTTGCAACCTTGAAGCCTGTGTCCTGAGTCGGGCAGGTTAACTCACCTGACGGTGGGGAGGCGGCGGGGTGTGGCTGGGAGGTACAGAAGAGACATCAGCTGGGGCAGGATGAGTAGGTATGGTGGCCTGGCACACACAGTCCTCAGCTGTCCCCACAGGCAGGCCAGCACCTTTCCTCTCTCGCTGCCGTTTGAGGAGGCCATGCTTCTGTTCCTGGTTGAACTGTGTCCCCCCCCCCACACACACATACCCCAACCCAAAGACATGTGGGAATTCTAAGCCCCAATACCTCCCAGTGCGACCTCATTTGGGAAGAGGGTCTTTTTGGATTTCACCAGGTTAAATTGAGATCATTAGGGTGGGCCTTAATCCAGTATGACCAGTGTCCTTATAAAAAGGGGAGATTTGATGGGATGTCTGGGTGGCTCAGTTGGTTAAGCGTCTGCCTTCTGCTGGGATCATGATCCCAGGGTGCTGGGATCAAGCCCTGTTTTCTCTCTCTCTCTGACAAATAAATAAAATCTTTTAAAAAGGTGGTGAACACAGAGATAAGCACAGAGGGAAGACAGTGTGAAGGGATGGAGAGAGGACATGGAGGCAGAGATTGGGGTCACGTGGCACAAGCTGGGGAACACCGGAGCCCCCAGGAGCTGTAGGAATGCCAGGAAGAACCCTCCCCTAGATCCTTAGAAGGAGCACAGCCCTGCCAACACCTTGATTCTGGACTTCTGGCCTCCGGAACTGCAGGACAATGAATTCTTATTGTTTATTTATTTTTAAAGATTTATTTATTTTTTTTTAATTTGAGAAAGAAAGAGAGAGAGAGCATGTATGAGCAGGGGAAGCAGCCGAGGGAGAGGGAGAAACAGGGTCCCTGCTGAGCAGGGAGCCCACGATGGAGCTCGATCCCAGGACCCTGGGATCATGACCTGCTCAGAAGGCAGATGCTTAACCCGTTGAGCCACCCAGGCACACTGAATTCTTACTGTTTTATGCTCCCCAGTGTGTGTTACTTTATGCAGTGGCCCTAGGACGCTCAAAGAGTAGGTAAAAGCCAAATGCATCCGAAGTAGCTGACCTGGAATGTCTCACTGAGAAGGTGGTGAGGAGATTTGCCGTGAGGGTATCCAGCTGAGGTGTGTTCCAGGCAGAGGAAACAGCCAGTGCAAAGGCCCTGAGGCAAGAGTGCCTGGGTGGGATGGGGAACTTCCGGGAGTTCTGGAGGAGAGGAGTGAGTTCTCTGTCATTTGTTTGACAGGACAGGGGCTGGAAGTCCTCTGGGAGCTGTGTCATCTAGGCAGTGATGGTGGGGTTCACCTGAGCAGGACAACGGAGGTGGAGAAAAATGGGCACATTCTAGAAACTTCTTTTCAGACAGAGGCAGCACGACTACAGCTTTTGTCCAGCTCTTCGGTTTCCATACAAAAATAGAATTATCATCTTCAGATTGTGTGGTGTGACCGGGAAATGGCAAACTATAGCTCCCAGGCTAAATCCCACCTGCAGGCTGTTTATGTGAATAAAGTTTTATTGGCACACAGCTACACTCATTCACTGATGCACTGTGGCCGCTATCGTTCTCCAGCGGCAGCGTTGAGTCGTGAATTTCCTGTGCAGGCAGACCTCATCGAGCTTCACTCATGGAGCTCTGCAGATCTTGTGTGTTTTACAGGTTGAAGGTTGGTGGCATCAAGAAAGTCGTTAGAGCTCTTTCTCCAAAAGTATTCACTCATTTTCTACCTGGCTGTCACATTTTGGTAATTCTCACAATATTTCAAACTTTTTCATTATCATTATTATTGGTTGTGGTAATCTGTGATTGGCGATTGTGACTCACTGAGAGCTCGGGTACGGTTAACATTTTTTAGCAGAAAGTGTTTTTAAACTTAGGTATATGCATTGTTTTTTAGATGTAATGGTGTTACACACTTGATAGACTACAGTATGGCATAAATATAACTTTTATATCCCTCGGGAAACCAAAAAATTAGTTTGCAGGTGGGCATGGAACCCACAGTATTTCTGAGTGTACCCATATCTTTCTGTTTAAAGACCTCAAGACCTCCCATCTTGATCCCCGACACACTATGTTATGATACATAGTACATTTCGATACATTCCATAAAACAAGACGGGATTTCAGCCACCCTAACTGCTGACCATCACCCACAGCCCATAGCTAAAAGTCTACTGATAAAATTTGTTTTCCCAAAGACTTAACTGTGGGTAGCTTTTTTGTGACCGAAAGCCTTACCGATACCATACAGGGCCAATTAACTCGTATTTTGAACATTATATGTATCATATTCTGTATTTTTTAAAAGACTTTATTTATTTATTTGACAGAGATCACAAGTAGGCAGAGAGGCAGGCAGAGAGAGAGAGGAGGAAGCAGACTCCCTGCTGAGCAGAGAGCCCAATGCGGGGCTCGATCCCAGGACCCTAGGACCATGACCTGAGCCTAAGGCCGAGGCTGTAACCCACTGAGCCACCCAGGTGAGCTATACTCTGTATTTTTTTTTAAAGATTTTATTGATTTATTTGACAGAGAGAGATCACAAGTAGGCAGAGATGCAGGCAGAGAGAGAGGAGGGAGCAGGCTCCCTGCTGAGCAGAGACCCCCCCCCGATGCAGAGTTCGATCCCAGGAGCCTGGAATCATGACCTGAGCCGAAGGCAGAGGCTTTAACCCACCGAGCCACCCAGGCACCCCTACTCTGTATTTTTTTTTTTTTAAAGATTTTATTTATTTATTTTAGAGAGGGAGAGAGAGTGAGAATGTGAGCAGGGTGGTGGTGCAGAGGGAGAGGGAGAGAGAGACCCTCAAGCAGACCCCGCTCTGACCCTAGAGCCTGACCTGGGGCTCGATCTCACGACCCTGAGATCCAGCGGTCAGACGCTCAACCAACTGAACCACCCAGGAGCTCCTATAGTTACTCTGTATTCTTACAATGAAGTCAGCAACAAAAAAAGAAAATGTTTTTAAGAAAATAATGAGGAGGGGAAAATACATTTAAGGTCCTATACTGTATGGGTGGACCCACCCATTTGAAATACACATTGTTCAAGGTCAACCGTACAGATTGTTCTGCACGTCTTTCTTTCATTTAACTATCTGTCCCATGTCTTTCCTTGTCAGCATATCTGACCCCCGTTTGTTCTTTATATCAACTACCTGCTGTCTCATCGTGTGGACATCCTGTGGACCTTGTTGACTTAGTTCTTCTGCCCTCCTGGTGGACATTTAAGGTCCCTCCAAGATTTCGCGGTCGGCCCCATCCTGTTGCAGCGCGCTATGCGGGCGTTCATTAACTGCATTTGGTCTTTTCCCCTTTTTTTGACTGATTAAAAATGACTCATGTGTGTTCCTGATGAAAAGGGCCCTGGGGCTCCTCTGCACCCCCCCCCCCCGCCCCCAACGCCTGGCTTTGCTCCCTCCATGACCGGCCTGGGACCCGTTCCCAAACAGCTCACTCAGCAGATGTTTGATGATTTCAGAAAGCGAGAGGGTCGCAGGTCACGTCCGTCAGTTCCGTGCAGAGCCCCCCTAGGACCGCACCCGCCCTGTGGCCCGGCCCAGCTGAGGCGGGAGCCTTGCCAACATCGTGACCACACGGGGCTCTATCTTTATTGTCTCTTCGATCACTTCCGCAGCGGGTTAGCTCAACTTACAAACTCAACAAATATTTTCCTGTCGGCACCATGCTTTTCTCGGGAGAACTGAAAGCTGCTGGCCGCTGGGTCTGGGGCCTGCCCTGGCTACGGGCCAGCAATCCTGGGGTCACACGGCAGCATCCGATCCACAGCAGCCTCCCTCAGCTGCTGGGAGAGGAGCAGGTACCCCAGGGCTTCAGGATCCACATCCTAGTCTGTCCCATCGGCAGATAGGGTGTCGGGGCTGAACCGGGAGGGTGGAGATGTGGAGTTCCAAGGGGATCCGAGCAGTGGCCGAGCCAAAGTGCTTTGCCATTACTCGTCAATTATGAAGTGGAATCAGACATTTCTTGGAGAGCTTTGAAGACATTTTAGACAAAAAGGCATGTGAAATGACATGGTATCCCTTGTATAGAATGACAGACCTTTCTATGCTCTCCTTTCTAACCTCCTAGCTGGAGGGAAGACACATGGGGCCGGGGTGGGGGAGGGGGTTGCGGGGAAGCCATGTGGAATGCAGCCCGGTCTCCTGATCTCTTGCCTGTAATTTTTCTTCACCCTCACGGACGTCTCGGCCTCTCGGGTCTCCGTGGGTCTCCCTGATAACGAGGCAGGCAGATGAGATGTGAGTGCTGGAGCCTGAAGGCCCTATTTCCAAATAAGGTCACGTTCACCCGTTCTGGGGCAGAGATTAGGACCTGGACATAATATTTTTGGAAGGACACCCTTCAACTCACTACAGAGCCCAACTCTTTCTTCCCTGATCTTAACCACGCTCAACTTTTTACTGACAAAACTTACGTAACGGCAAATGAAACCGTTGTGATATTATAAAACAGATCGTTTTTGGATTATTAATGGTAAATCATTTTTTTCTTGGAGATTTGATTCTTAGAGGAAGTGTTGTAGATTTAAATTGGGAACTCAGGGGGCCCCTGGCTGGCTCCTTCAGAGGAGCATGCGACTCTTGATCTCAGGGTTGGGAGTTCAAGCCCCACATCAGGTTCAGAGATGACTGGAAGAAATAAACTTCATAAAAAAATAAATTAGATTGGGAACCCAGTCATACTCTCCCAGTAAACAATTGGTGGATGACTTAAATTGCTTATGAGATGCAAAATGTAGTCAGAGCACTAATACCAATAGAGGTTTAACATTTTTTTAAAAGAATTTATTGATTTATTTGAGAGAGAGAAAGAGAGGCCACAGAGGAGAGGGAGAGGGAGAAGCAGACTCCCTGCTGAGAAGGGAGCCCTACGTGGGGCTTGATCCCATGACCCTGAGATCATGACCTGAGCTAAACACAGATGCTTAACTGCTCCAATTTTTTTGAGATCCAGGCACCCCCCCCCCAATTTTTTTGAGATCCTCACAGATTAGTGCATTAAAAAGCAGCTCTTTTCTTTTCTTCTTTCTTTCTCGATTCCTTCCTTCCTTTCTTTGTTGAGAAGATTTAAGTTGGGGCCAAGTTCTTTGCCAGGTGTAATGCCAAGGCTGCTGTGTTGGGGAACCCCAGAGGTGCAGGGCAGCTGACAGCCCCCTGTCCCCCGCCTCCAGGAGAGAACCAGCCACGCAAAGGCTGCTGGGAGCAGTGTTCCAGGCCAAGAGAGCAGGGCCAGGGGCAGAAGAACAGAGTGTGGCTGGAGGATGTGGGCGAAGGGGGGTGCTGCAGTGGGATCCCAGCTCTGTCCCTGGGCAGCCAGTGTCTCTGGGATGCAGCCTCCTTGGCTGAGGACTGGAGACAACAGCCCTCCTTGCAGAAGGTGGTTCGGAGGGAAAAAAACCTCGATCATTCACTCCTAGTGCGAGATGCTCACGAGGCAAAGGCCAGCCGCTGTTGTTACTGTGGTTTTATTATTGGTCTGTTTCATGTCAGGGACTCAAGGACGCTTTCCTGTCCTCTGCAGAGCCACAGGTGGCTCTCTCCACCAGATTGTCACGCTGCGAAGAGGGCCTCAGGAATGAGCCTTGAAACATCGTGCTGAGTGAGGGAAGCCAGTCCCCAAAGGCCACACAGTCAGTGGGATCCCACTGACACGAGACGTCCAGAATAGAACAATCCAGAGAGACAGAAAGCAGATGGGCGGGGAAGGGAGTGCGTAGGGGAAGGTGCTTCCCCCCCGGGGACAGGGTCTCCTTTCGGAGTGATGGAAATATTCTAGAATTAGGTTACAGCTCTGTAAATACATTAAAGATGGTTGAATTGCGCATTTTAAATGGATAAAAATTTACGGGAAGTAAATGATATCTTGATAAACTATAAAAAAAAAAAAAAGGAGAAAGGAAAGGAAAGAGTGCCACGGGAGAGGTGGAGGGTGGTGAGGCCTGGGGGCTAAAGCCCATTGGAGACAAGATGATGAGAGATGGGCAGGGGGGGGTGGGAATGACAGCCCCGGCTCCCCAGGCAGCAGATGCTGAGCACCCAGTGTGGGCTGGGAAGGAAGCCTGGGGAGCCGGCATGGCAAGGAAGCCTTGGAAGGTTTGCATGCCAACATCTGCAACACCCCCACCCCATCCTGGGAGATGGCTCCTCCGGCTCCCAGGCTACTTGTCTCCTGGTGTCCCACCTGGGGGGCCTCGTCCCCCCGCCCTCCCCCACACTGAACACATCTTGGGTTTAGAGCTGACCTTGCATGTCCAGTTCTAGTCCCCATTGGTCCCCTGGAGGTGAGTTCTGCCATCACAGGTTCTAGAACTCACCTGTTTACACTGATCTTCCTTAACGTCGGGAGGGCTGGGCCGGTGTGGTCCGTCTCTGAGCACCTGGTTCACTGGCCTAGTAGGTGGTGTCCCGTGACAGCTGATGAGAGATGAAGAAGCAGTCACCTCAACTGAGGGCTGTCGGCACCTGCCCACCTGACCCAGGGGACCTTGTCCCTTGTCCACGCCAACTGGGTCAGACCCGCCATTGGCCAGGTGACTGTCTTGGGCTCTGTCCCCTGCAGAGGTAGTCTCCTGCAGGGCTGGGTGAGTCCACTCACAGGGAGCCAAGGATGCCCAGAGCCGCTGGCAGCCTGGTACCTCTTGAGTTTCCTCCTGGCCCAGGGTGTGTCCGGAACATTCCTGGCACTGAGCTGGCATCTTTCCCAGGACAGAAGTGGCCAGCGGAGCTGAGTCGGGCCAGGGTGTTTACTGTGGAGCTTTAATTTCCAGCCTGTTTGCCCAGAAGGCAGAGCCAGCCAGGGCACCCATTTGGGGGTGAATTGTGTGGCCTTCCGTTTTCTCCTCCACCCAACCTCAGAACTGGCCTCAGTGCCGCCCGAGGCTGGTCCCTGCTCTCCTTTCTCCGAAGCCTCAAAGAATGCACGTTCTGCACTCGTGGCAACCTAAGGGACACATGAAGGTGCCTGGAGGTTTCTGATTCCCAGCCATGCCCTGGTGTTGGTGAGAAGGGCTGCCGCTGGGGACACCTCAGCTCAGGTCATGATGCCGGGGTCCTGGGATTGGGCCCCGCACTGGGCTCCCTGCTCAGTGGGGAGCCTGCTTCTCCCTCTCCCTCTGCTGCTCTCCCTGCTTGTGCTCTCTCTCTCTCTCTCTCTCTCTCTCTCTCAAATAAATCTTTTTAAAAATTATGTTCTGTTTTTATAAACCGATTTATTGAGGCTAGCTAGCTTACGATAAATTGCACATATCTGTACCAAGTGTTGGATTAGCTAGGTTTTGGCCTACGTTCTCGCCTGTGAAATCATCCCCACAGGGAGACCGTGAACACAGCCGACACCCTCAGAAAGTTTCTTGGGTCCGAAAAGAAAACGTCCGTTTCCCGTACTGCACTTCTGACACCAAAAGTGGGTTTTCCACCCCCGAGGAATTCTGACACCATCTGGAATTAGCACAGACCCCAAAGATGAGGGCCTTTGTCCCACGAGACGGCCTCCGCTTCTGATGCCAGCCACAAGGCCGGGTCTCCAGGACTTCCCATAGACTGGCTACAAATCAGGGGGTTCCTATGAGGCCACCTTTGGATGCCATAATTTTCTAGAACTGCTCACAGAGCCCAGGAAAGTGCTTTACTTCCTGTTACCACTTTGTGATCAAGGATGGCACTCAGGAACAGCCAGAGGAAGAGATGCATGGGGCGTGTATGTGGGTAGGGACTTGGATCTCCATGTCCACCCCTCGCCCTCGCCAACCTTGGCATCTCCATGTCTTCAGCAAGCCGGAAGCTCTTTGAACCCCCTACTTTGTGTTTTGACAGAGGCTTCAAGCCATAGTCATGACTGATGAAATCACTGGTCATCATTGATTGAGTATCTGTCTTCAACCCCTCTCCCGACTCTTCGGAATCACATCGCCGACAAGCAGCCCCCATCCCTAGTCACCCCGTTAACAGAAAGTCAGGTGTGGTTGGAAGGGGGTCCGTTATGAATAACAAAAGATGCTCCTATTTCAGAAACCAGGGACAGAAAGTCAATACTACAAACAATGCTTCTATCGCTCATCACATAGAAAATGACAAGGGTGTTCGGAGTCTGAGCCAGGAACCCAGAACAAAGACCAAGTATGGTTTCTTGTTATTTCACAATAGCAAGAACAATAGCAGGACCCCTTCTCATCCCTTCTACCTACTCCTCCCTCTCTTTCTCAAGCAGCCACTGATCCGCTTTGGGCCACCCTAGATTAATTTGTATTTTCTAGAATTTTCTGTAAGTGGAACTGTACAGTGCGTACTCTTTTTATCTTCTTTTGCTTCGCTTCATTGTTTTGAGATCCATCCTTGTTTCTGCCCCATCAATATTTCTTTCTTTTTCATTGCTTCGTGGTATTTCATTGGGGGAGCACGATTCCTTTCTAGCAAATGCATTCTGCATATCAGACCCTGTCCCAGCAAGTTTAATCTCCAAAATCAGTTTTGATCCCCAAATTTGTCTGCAAGGAACTGTTGTGATCTCCACTTTGTAATTGGGGCAGTGAAACAGCTCAGAGATGTCAAGCAACCTCTCACATGTCACACAGCTCGTAAATGTTAGAGTCAGAATTTGAACTCGCACATGGCTCCAAAATTAAGTTGCCCACTGGACCGCACTGCCCTGCGCAGTGGTCCTTCTGAGATCCGGGCCACTCTGGATGTCCTGGGCTCCTCAGCAGCAAGATGGGTTTTCCTTTCTTCTTTCTTTTCTTCTCTTTTATTGAGGTGACATTGACATACTGTAAAGTTAACCATTGTAAAGGGGACAATTCAGTGGCATTTAGTATATTCAAGATGTTGGGCAACTATTACCTGCATCTGGTATGGAACATTTTTACCACCCCTAAATGAAAGCCCACACCTGAGACGCCTGAGTGGCTCAGTGGGTTAAGCGTCTGCCTTCGGCTCAGGTCATGATCCTGGGGTCCTGGGATTGAGCCCCACCTTAGGCTCCTTGCTCAGTGAGAAGCCTGCCTCTCCTCCCTTTGCCTGCTGCTCCCACTGCTCATTCTTTCTGTCTCTCTCTCTGGCAAATAAGTAAAAAAAAAGAAAGAAAAGAAAAAAAAGAAACCCCATACCCGTTAACAATCACTTCTCATTCCTCTTTCGGTCCTGAAAGTAACCAGCAATTAGATTTCCAGTGTGACCCCGCCCCCCACTCCGATCTGTCCCTGTTGCATAGGCTAAGGGGTGGTGCGTCCGCCCGCCCTTCCCTGGCAGGGCGCCCAGTGTTGGAAGAAGGTTCTCAGGCTCTGCGCATCAGGTCTCAAAACCCCTGCCCCTCTCATGGACTGGAGCTAGAGAGGAAATCCCAGGTCTTACCCTACAATTTCCACTTCCCAATGATTCCCCAAGTCCGCAGTGGCATGCTGGCCAGGAGCCACGCTGCTGCGGGGCACACACCAGCACTGTCCCCCACGGCCTGTCCGGGTTCATATGATGCTGAACATCTCAACGAGATGCTCCCCAAGGGGACAAGCAGAGCCTCTGACTCTGGCATTCAGGGGCCGGTGGGGGCCAGTGCAGGGGAGCAAGGAACTGGGGATGTACTTAGGGGGAGCTGCTCCAAGCACAGATATCTGGAGCAGGATGGACTTGCCAGCTCCGAACTTCCAAAACAAATTCAACAGCTTGCACTTGGCCTTCAAGTTGCTGCCCAAGAGGTACATAGGGTCCGGGTGTGGCCACAGCGCCAGACTCCCAGCCAGCCACGCTCCTGCTGAAGAGTGCACGCCTGGGGCTCCTCTCTCTTGAGCAACAGCTTTAATGAGATATACCGCACCTATCCTACGATTCATCCTTTCAAAGGGTCCGATTCACTGGTTTTTAGTATATTCACAGAGTTGTGCAACCACCGTGACACCGTGTGTCACCACGGTCCTTTCTAGAACATTTCCATCACCCCCGCAGGAGACCCCGTCCCCATTAGCGTCACTCCTCACCTCCTGGCCCCAGCTCCTGGCAACCACTCATCTTCCTGTCGCTGTGGAGGGGCCTTGTTCTTGATCCTTCATGTAAATGGAATCATCCACTATTTGTCTGTCTGGATCTGGCTTCTTTCTCGCAGCGTGATGATTTCGAGATTCAGGGCTCTGTTCCTCTTATGGCTAATACTACGTGGCACGGATGGACCACATTTTGTCTATTCATTCATGTGCTGATGGACATTCGCATTGCTTCTGCCTTTTGGCGATCGTGACTAGTGCTGCTGTGAACATGTGTGTACAATCGGTCTGAACACCTGCTTTCAATCCTCTGGGTATAAGCCTAACATTGCAGTTGCTGGGTCTCCCGTGCAAAGTCTGAAGGAACTCGAAGCAACCGCTTTCTCCTTTTCTGAGGTCATTATAAAGGCAATAATGAAGATCTTACTCTCTGTCCAAAGCCAATTAGTGTTGTCACGTAAAGCACAGGGCACCCTATCAAATGTGAATCCTGCACAAGGAACAAGTACATTTATATTTAGTGTCGGTATAGCCCGGATATTGAATGGGATATACTTATACTAAAAAAAAAAAGTTTTTTTTTTGTGGCCATTTATGTGAGATTCAAATCTAAGTATATTTTTATTTAACTCTGGCAACCCTACACCTAATTTATGTCTTTTCTCTGCGGAAAACATTGTTATTTAGCCCCATGCTTACCTACCATCTTTCTGTCTTTTGTGTACATACCCCAAAACGGAGTTGCCACATCATATGGTAAGTCTGAGTTTAGCTTCTCAAGGAGCCACCAAACTGTTTTCCGTTTACTTTTCCACCAATTTACATTTCCACCAGCAGAGCACACACTTTTCCATATTCTCACCAAAACTTGTGGCTGGTTGGTTAATTAATTAGTTAATTAATTAATAGCTGCTTCAAGTTTATTTTCCACTTGGTGTGAGACACACGGTTTCAGGGCGTCAGAAAGGCTTGGGTGGGGCTTGGATAGTAAAGAGTAGGATTCTCTCAAATGCTTTTTTGGCGTTTGGTTATTTTGATATAAAAGAACCCAACCGTTTCTTCGTGCTGCCGCCTGCCTTGTCTGAGGGGGGGGCTCTGAAGAGCCCAGCGCCTCCTGAAGCCTGGGGGTGGCCACTCAGGATGGGGGTCCCCCGTGCTGGCTTTGCCAGGCTGGCCATCAGGCTGCTTCTTCATAGCTTCCAGAGAGGCAAGTCCCTGGGATGGTGTTGCTGGAGGCCTGGGAGGATGCCCATCGTTCTGGGGACTCTAACACTGCAGCCATGTATGGGAGAGTAGGTTTCCCGAAAAAGAAGCTTGCCCAGTGACCTGGGTGGGCCTTGGGGAGACCGAGGTGGTGAGGCATGACTTCCCCAGGGTACTCTGCACTTCCGCGGGAGCTGTTCCTGGAAACAGATAATGGTAATGGCCGTGGGTGGTCATGAGCGTGTACCGCTGCCATGCCCTTGCTTGTTGGCTGCTGGAAATTCCCACGGTGACCCCTCGTGGGCCTCGAGGCATGATCACAGGTAGTGGGGGCGGGATGCCAGGCCATGGGGTCCATTTGCAGGGGAAACCACCAAAGTCTGATCAGCAATGGAAGCGAGCACGGAGTGCTCGGGCATGGAGACACCGACTTAGCTGTTCACAGTCTATTTTTAAAACCAAGAAGAAACTGGTGTAATATGTATGAAGTGATATCTCATTATGGTTTTAATTTGCATTTCCGTAACGATTAGGGATGAGCATCTTTTCGTGCGCTTGCTGGCCATCTGTGTGTCTTCTTTGGAGAAACCTCTGTTCAGATCCTTGGCCCATTTTGACATTGGGTTGTTTGCTTTTTATTGTTGTTGGGCTCTGGGTACTCTTTACATAAGGTGGGTCTCAATCTTTTATCAGATACATGATTTGCACATATGTTCTCCCATTCTGTGGTTTGTCTATAATTCACCTGTTTATGCTAATTTGTTACAGCAGCCACAGGAAACTCATACAGTGCTCTTCGTCCCCTGCCCCTGGCTGGCCCGGAACACACGTGTGATGCATGCATAGGCACACATGTGCACACACCCACCCCCCAAATGTTTTGGTTGTTGCTGGGGAGGGTGAATGCTCGCTCTTCTCTGTGGGCAGCAGGGAGACAGCTGGGCGATCTCAGCCCAGATTCTTCCTGATCTGTGAGGGCACCTCGGAAGGCGCTTTCCTGCTCCACGGACATTCCCAGCAGCCTTGGCACCTTGCTTCTGAGCAGCTTCTCCCACCCGCTCTCTGCACGCATCTTTTCTAAACACCTGGGAGTCCTAGAGAAGATGCTGAGGTTGGGGCACGCAGCAGGGCGTGTGGGTGAACGCACCTGGGTTTATTGTCTCGACTCCTTCTTTGCTCTAGTGGTTCTGGTCACCCAGATCAAGGCGTAGCCTCGTAGCCTCGGTGGAGGCCAGGGCTCCAGAGGATCAGGTGGTGCTGTGGGCAGGCACGCCCCTAGAGGCTGAGGCTCCCCTGAGTCAGCGTGGAGTGGAGGCTGTGGCCGGTCTGCACGTAGCTGGCTGCAGGCTTGGAGGTAAAGCCCGTGGTTCCCTGGCCCGTGCTGGGACAGTAGTAAGAGGGTAGATTCCCAAGATGGCCAAAGAGAAAAGGAAGAAGACAGGCCAAGAGCTGGAGGCAGAGCAACCAGTCAATGTCGTGACCCCTTTGGCAAGAAGAAGGGCCCCCATGCCAGCTCTTAAGTCTGCTGTAATCCTGGCTCTCCCCAGTTAAACCACTTAGTCCAGCCAAAAGGTACTGAAGTGAGCTCCCTGCAACAACCCCCCAGGTTTGGGGAAAACCAAGAAGACTTCCTGGCTATTTTCTTGAGTGAGAGCAGGTAAGGCCGGCTGAGGAGGCTCCCCCACGCTGACTCTGAACCCCAAGCCTTGGGAGTGGGCTCACGGGGGCAGTGGGGAGAGACCTCTGGTCCTCTGCAGAGCCCCCAAACCCTGGTCCTCACATCTCTGGGCAGAGAGGACATGAGGTACAGGAATTCTTCCCACCCGGTCTGGAGCCCCCTTCCCCAGGCAGCAGGAAGTGAAAGTGCCCAGGTCTTGTCAAAATGGGCTTCCTGCACCCTTTCCCTGGCTGCGGTGCCCCATTTTCCCTGCTTTGGGGGGAATCGAACACGGCACCTCCTTCCTTCCTCAGTGTGTCCCTCATCCCCTGGATGAACACCGAGGCTGCTCCTGGTAATTCACCGCCCCTAACAAGGCTGCTGTCAAAGTTCTTCACTGGATGCCTTGGCATCTGTGTCCTTCCAGTAGGGTCAGAGGTCACACGCAGCTTCCGCTTGGGGAGTGTGGCCAGTGGTCCCCAGGTCAGACGTCACTACGGTGCCCTCCTGGGCGGCCCCACAGGTGCTTCTGCTCACAGGCACGCCCTGTTCCTGCTCTGACTTCGGGGTCCCCGCTGTGCTGGGCTGAAACCCTGTACCTTGTGGGTGATGTGTCTGCATGTCTGCCTTCCCGCGCCAAGTCCAGATTCTGACCCCTTAGTAGGTCTAGGAGCTGGCTGGCTCTGCGGGAGAACAAAACGCTTCTCAAGAATAGGACCACCTTCCTTGGCCACCAACCCAGACCCGGCCACTACGCAGCTCATCTCCAGCCTGCTAAGAGACCAGTCTCCTGGTGGGACACACCCGGCCAACTCTACCTTAATGGGACGTTCCTAAAAAATGACCACACTTGGCAAAGTGGTGCCAGCCACAGGGCTTATGGGGAAAACGAAGTCAGGGCACAACTCATAAGCTGTCATTGACACATTAGAAAAAGAGGCACCTACTAAAAATGGAAGGACTGCTGTACATACGTTAAGTGGCTTCAAAGGACGTGACTTCTACAGCAAATAATACAACACTTGACCTTTGGAAGGGACTTGAGGTGGACATGGAGTGAGGAGGTTGTAGCCAGTTTTCCAGATGGGGAACAGCACGGTAGCTCCTAAGAGCTGAGGGAGGGGTGTGGGGTATGGTGGAGGGTGGGGGTTTGTGTATTCCCAGGCAACTCGGGTCAGCTAGGCACAGTTTTCTGCATTCATCCAGCCTTGCCCCTGGGCAAAACCCTGCATAAGCAACACGGCATTCAATCACATCATGCTCAAATCCATCTCGGACGTATCCATCTTGTTGGAACAAATTTGCGCTTTCAAAGCAAATGAAAGCAGAATTAATGGGACTCCCCTTCCCACCTCCTGCCAGCTTGAAGCTACCAGCCAGAAGTCATTAAGGGTGATGGTGGGAGGGGCGTGGAGTATTAGAGTCTCTTCACCACCGGAGACAAGAGTCAGTAATATCCCCAGGAGCACAGAGAACAGCAAGATGCAAGGAAGTGAGGAAGCAATCACTTTAGAGTACTTACAACTTTTACTTTATTTTTTAATACTTTATTTGGCAAAAAGAGCACAAGCAGGGAAAGAGGCAAGAAGAGGGAGAAGCAGACTCCCTGCTGAGCAGAGATCCCAATGTGGGGCTCGATCCCAGGACCCTGAGATCATGACCTGAGCTGAAGGCAGGTACTTAACCAACTGAGCCACCCAGACGCCCACAACTTTTATTTTTAATATCCTATACTTAATTGCAAGTTTGTACAAACTCAGGGTTTAGCTCACACGTTTCCTAGATATGGATCAACCATCTCTTCCCCAGTGCCCCAGGGCAGCTGGTCCGGAGTGCTTACTTAGAGCCAGGGATCTGGTGTCCAGCAGCGAATGGGGCTTACAACCCAAGGGAGACAGACGGGAAGCAAGTGTCCCTGGGATAATACAATCGTGACCCCTGTGTCGAGCACCAGAGGGTCAGACTGGGTGATGAGGGCATGGCCATGTCTGGCTGCCTCCTACTCACCCCATTCGTGAAGGAGGGATCTCCTGCCATGAATAGTTTGAGATGGACGAACATTTGACACCCAACACCGGTGTGGTGAGGCGGACGGCAGCTAGTCCTGTATACTCAGCCCTGGGCTGGGGGAGGACCCAGCTGGCCACCCAAGGCCACATGGGGGGTTGCACTTGGGAGGGGAGTGAAATGCGGGAGGCTGTGGGAGGCAGACTTTGTAGTCAGGGCGGAGTGCCCCTGGTTCCCAAGGGAGGATGTGATCAGCTTATTTGAAAGACAAGGAGCTGAGATCTGCTAGGCCCAGGACTGGTGGGGTGTAACGGGTCAGGCCGACAGACTCTTGGTTAGATTCTTCTGCCAAGTGGGGGGCGTAGCTGGAGGGACAGGGGGAGCTCACAGTGAGGCCTTTGGGGACCTGGAAGGGCAGCGTGTCAAATCTGAGGTCTTATGACAGCGGTGTTCAGGGAAGGAGGGGCCGTGGGCAGGCTTGGGACTCCAGGAGGAAGACCATCCCAGGCAAAGAGGAGAGCTGGCATCTCGGTGGTGGTGGTGGAGGGTGGTTGTCTGTGGAATCATGGAGGCCAGCGTGGCCAGAGCCCAGAGGAGCAGGGAGCAACTGGCTTCAAGGCTGGAGGACAGGGCCCAGTTTATGGACGGGCAAGGGTGGGGGTGGGGGGTGCTGGAGGCTGGGCAGCACAGAACGGTATTAGGGAGGTTATGCTAGAAGGCCCTGCCTGGTTGGGGAATGGGCTGAGGTCAGAGGCCTGCACCTCTTCCTGGTCTCAGCACCCTGTTCCGCCTCTTCCACCCAGGTTCCTGCAGGGCCCCGCCCACATCTACTAGGCAAGCCCTGTAGGCCCTTGGGTCCCCACAGCTGGCCCAGAGCTTGGCCACAAGAGGGCTGATGGAGAGGCCGCCTAAATGACCCAGGGTGCCTGGAAGCAGGGAGGTTCAAAGGAAGCTTCTAGGAGGAGCAGGAATTAGGCAGCCAAAAGAAAAGGGCAGAAGAGCAGAGTTTGGCGGGTCAGTGCGCAGCCTCTGAGAAGCTGGGGTGAGGCTGAGCCATCCTGGCAGCTTCCCGGCAGCCTGGAATTTGGACTTGGTCCCAGTGAACAGGGATACCCGAAGATTTGGGGCAGGAGGGAAGTGTTAGGAGGGCCGTGGTAGCTGGAGTGGTCCTCCTAGAGGGGCCGATGGTGCCAGTTGGGGGGTGTGTGATGGTGGAAGGAGGGGGAGGAGAGGTTGATATGATATAGAAAGGAGGTGCACCCCCCTCCCCCGAGGGACCTATGACAAACCGCCCATTGCTCAGTTGGGGACACTCTGAAAAGCCCAATCCTGCTGTGTGCAGGGGAAAGGGAGGCCCCGAGAGGGAAGGGCCTGGCGGAGGGCATTTGTGGACAGTAGCAGGGGTGCGGAGAGGGTACTAGTGAGGACTGGCAGCCAGGGGCCCAGGGGCAGCTGCAAATCTGGAAGATTCACCCCTTGACCGGCCCGTCTCCCCAGACGGCTCCCCTCCTGACGCCACGTGCACTGCACAGGTCACCGGGCCCTGGCTGGGGTGGGCGCCCTGCTGGGTTGAGCGGGTAGAGGGGTGAAGGCAGCACAGATGCAGCAGCCACCGGGGCGGCGGGGGGCGGGGGCGGGGCGAGTCCGCAGAGGGGGCCTTGCGGGGGCGACTGGGGAGGCGGCTGGAGAGGAGACAGGGGAGGGCCGGTGAGGCGGCAGCCCGAGAGGAAGTGGGTCCCAGGAGGATGACGACCTGGGCTAAGAGGAGAGCGGAGGCTGGCGGGGAGAAAGAAAGGACAGCTCGGGTCCGAGGAACCTGGAGAACTTGGGCCTGGTTTGGGGGTGGGTCCAGGGTGGGTCAGGCCCGGGCAGGGGGCGGGGTGAATCCGGAGAGAGTCCTCGGAGGCGCCGAGTCCAGAGAAGGGAACGGGGGTGGGTCGGGGTCCGGAAAGGGGGCGGGGCGGGCGGCCTGGCCCGGAGGATGGGAGGAGAGCGGTGCCGGGAGTGGGCGGGGGGAATAGGGGCCGGGTAGGGTCGGAGGAGCCGGGAGGGCGTGGGCAGGGTCTGGGGGTGATCCGCCCAGGGGTCCGGGAAGGGGGCGGGGCGGGCGTCCCGGCTGGGGTTGGGGGAAAGTGCTTGGAGGGGATGAGTCCCGGGAGAAGCGCGGGGCGGGGCGGGCGGGACCGGGAGGGGGCGGGGCGGGCCCGGGGACAAGGCGGGTCCGGGGAGGGGGCTGGTCCGGGGCTGCCCCAGCTCGGCCGGCCGCGGAGCGGGGCGCATGGCGCCGAGCGCACGGCGCGGGGGCTGCGAACAAAGGGCCCCCGGCGGCTCAGGGGGCACCGCCGAGCTCGGATCCCGACCCTGGCCCAGCCCCGGCCCGGTCCCCTCCCTGGGCGCGGCACCCCCGTGGAGCCGAAAAATGTGGGGCGCCCTGCTCGTCCCGCTGCTGTGGCGCTTGCTTCTGCTGCTATCGCCGCGGGACGGCGTGTGCGCTGCGCCCCAGGCCCCGTGAGTTGCTCTGGGCGACGGAGGAGGTTGGCTGTCTTCTCGGGGAGGGGGTCCCGGGGATCCGCGCAGAGAGGTGCAGCGACCTGGCCAAGGCTACATAGCCTCCGCGCGCCGGGCGGGACCTAGAGTCGTGTCCGCTGACTCCCAGGGGTCGGACCGGGAAGGGGGCACTGCGAACCTTCAGAGGTGGCCACACGGAGGTGCAGGGAGTCCCCACAGCTAAGGCTGCGAGGCTAGCGCCTCCTCCTCATTCACCGCCTTGGTGTGACCGGGGGGGGGGGGGGGGGTGGGGGGGGGGGGGGGGGGGGGGGCTGTCGTCTTGGGTGGCGATTTCAAGTTGTCCGAGGCGTGGAGGCAAGAGGTGCGTGTCTTGGCTGGGAAACAGGAGAGACTCACCGTTCCGTTTTCCTTGGGAGGGCGTGGTGGCAGGGAGGAAGTGTTTGTTTTGCTTCCACATTTTTCTTGAAGTTTGACTACAGAGCTTCTGGTGAGTTGACACAGTGAGGAGGTGAACTAACTAGCTGCCAGGGAGAATTTCCCATGAGCTGGCTTCACCGGGAATATTTCCAGACCTGCCAAGTTGGGGTGAGCCCTACAAGGCTGTTGGATTCCGGGCGGCCTCCTGGAGCTGCCCAAGCTCAGTAGGGTAGTCCGGCCTTGGCCTTGTTGAGGAGGCTTGTTCAGGAGGCCCTTGCTTAGCAGTTTCCAGAAAACATGCCCACCGTGGGACCAGGTGGGTGGGGTCGCTTTGGGAATCACAGTTTGAAAAGTAAGACCCTCTGTGCTTTAAGCAGTGAGATTTACCTCCCCTGGGCCTTGTGAAATTGGAATCCAGAAAATTTTTGTCCTGATCTTTCCAAGTAGGCATCCTTTAAAATGGAGGTTTTCGTCCAGGTGTGTGTGGGGGGGGGTGGGCTTGTTTCCCTGGGCTCATTGGGCAATTCTAGGGACATTTTTGGTCTAGATCGAGGGGGAGTCAGTGCTGCTGAAATATACAGAGTGGAGGCCAGGGATGCTGCGAAACATCTGGGCATCTGCAGGTCCACCCCCGCCACAAAGCTTGACTGGGCCCTAAATTACAGACCCACCTTATAAAGACCAAGTTTAGTTAGAGTCTCTGGGTTGCAGAGTTTCCAACGGTTCTCAAGAGTGTTTGCCTCTGACTAAAGTCATCCTGGGATATTACCTTCTGCCAAGGGAAATGGAATCCTTGTGTTGGGGGAGATGTGCTGGGAAGGGAAGTTGCAAAATTACTAACCTGGGTTTCTAGATTAGCCTGCCTCTAAGCCAGACATAGACCACCCACTAGAGGGATTCCAGTTTAGGAATAGCCCCTATTTCTATAGGATACCCACTTCTGTGACCCTTATGATTAAAAAAAAGAAGATTTTATTTATTTATTTGAGAGAGAGAGCGAGAGCGCGCGCGCGCACGAGCGGGGGGAGAGGCAGAGGGAGAGGGAGAAGCAGGCTCCCCACTGAGCAGGAACCTGATTTGGGGGGCTCCATCTCAGGACCCTGGCATCATGACCTGAGACAAAGGCAGACGCTTAACTGACTGAGGCGCCCAGGCGCCCCGACCCATGTGATTTTTGCGTGAGGAATCCCTGACCCCAGAAAGCAACATGGATTTGCACATTATCATAAAACCAGTACTGTATGGGGCTCCTGGGTGACATGGTCAGTTGGGCATCTGCCTTCGGCTGAGGTCATGATCCCAGAGTCTGGAATTGGGTCCCACATCGGGCTCCCTCCTGCGTGGGGAGTCTGCCTCTCCCTCTGGTTGGTGCCGGGGCCAGCAGACACTACACATCATGGACAAAGCACGGAACGTGCTTGAGGCAGTATGTGTTTCTCCCCACTGTCGCTGAGTGACACCCCATTTGCATGAGAAGCTGAGAGAAGGCATAAGACCCAGGATCAGTATATATTCTGGTCAGTGCTGGATCTGGACAGTGCATTCATGAACCCCAGGGTCACTGCGTGCTCCAGATGTTGCTGTCACATGCCCAGGATGAATGCATGCTCTGTGCATGGCCGAAGCCGGGAGCTGCGCGCAGAAACTCTGTCATTGCGGGTGGTTGTTGGTGCTGGCGTTACCGGTTCCGGTCATTGCTAGATCTGGGCTGCATACCTATAAAACAAGGGTCTTTGCACATTCCCATCGGTGCTGGAGTTACCTAGGAAGTACACGGTATGTCCCGAGGTCCTGGCAGGCTCCGGGCAGTCCTGAAGTAGGACAGTCCACGTAGAAAACCAGAGTGTGTGAACTTTGGCCACTGTTCAAGCTGGGCAGAGCACAGCGGGCTCCCAGGGTCAGTGCTGTGGCTGGACAGTATCCAACAGGAGCCCAGTGTGTCTTCTGAAATGTCAGATTTTTCATGGGTTGTTTTTTTTTTTTTTTTTAAGATTTTATTGATTTATTTTACAGAGATCACAAGTAGGCAGAGAGGCAGGCAGAGAGACAGGGGGGTATCAGGCACCCTGCCAAGCAGAGAGCCCAGTGCGGGGCTCGATCCCAGGACCCTGAGATCATGACCTGAGCCGAAGGCAGAGGCTTAACCACTGAGCCACCCAGGTGCCCCTTTCATGAGGTTTTAATGAAGTCCACTTTATCAATGATTTCTTTGATGGGTTGTCTTTTTGCTATCTCATGCATGAAATTTTTGCCTAACCCCAGCTCCCAAAGCCTTTCTCCTGTTTTCTTCCAGGGTTTTTAGAGTTTTATACTTATTAGATCTCTGACCCAGTTTGAGTTCACCTCAGTGCACAGTGTTCAGTCAGGGTCTAAATTTGTCTGTTTGTGTGGGGATGTCCGGGTGTCCTGGAGAGAATTTTTGAGACACGAAAATCTCCCCTACTCTCATTGCCTGGCCTGGCTTCTCTTTCGCCTGTTTCCTTCTGGTGCCTGTAGTTCTCCGCATGGCTGGGTTTTTGCTGCCTTTGCTGTCTGGGCTCTTGGCTCTTTGCTGTTGCACTGTGAGCGGTTTTCGTCGTTAAAGTTGAATGAGACTTTCTGACGATCCATGGAAGGTTGTAGAATACCAGAGGCAGAAGCCCAGGTGGAGAGGACCCGTGCCTTAGGTCAGCTGCCCTAAGGGCACCCTAAAGCTTTCCCCGGTGTGACTGTGGGACCTGTGGCATGTTCCTTCTTCTTCTGGAGCGACACCCTGCCCATCTGGAAAGTAAGAAATTGTTCTCTATCTTCCAGGAGAGGCCCGTTTGGGTGCCACTGTTCACAGAGTTTTCTTGTTTCAGGCCATTTCAGGTTCATTTTCAGGGTTTTGTTCGTAAGATTAGTTCTTAAGATTTGATCTTTTTCTTTTCTTTTCTTTTTTTTTTTTAAGATTTTGTTTAATTATTTGACAGAGAGAGAGAGAGATAGATATCACAAGTAGGTAGAGAGGCAGGCAGAGAGAGAGGAGGAAGCAGGCTCCCTGCTAAGCAGAGAGCCCGATGCGGGGCTGGATCCCAGGACCCTGAGACCATGACCTGAGACGAAGGCAGAGGCTTAACCCACTGAGCCACCCAGGCGCCCCTTAAGATTTGTTCTTAAGAATGAATTTAGGTCTTAGATTTGTTCTTAAGAACAAATTTAGTTCTTAGATTTGTTCTTAAGATTAATGCTGCAGGAAGCTCCTTGTTTCTTTCCACTGGGTTTTGGAGTCTGGCTGCCTGGGTTTGAATCCTGGTCTCTTACTGGCTTGGGCATGTGACTTGGCTTTCCAGCGCTTAATTTCTGACTCTGTAAATGGCTTTTTGGCACTTGTCACAGAGTGGCTGTGAGGATGAAGTGGGATCCTGCCAGTTATTCAGGAGAGTGGTTCAGTGTTGGTGTGGCACTCACAAAGGTCCTGTGGCAGAATGCACTGACTACAAAGGCCAGAGGCCAGAACACGGATGTTGGAAGGGGTGTGGTGCTGGATAGATCCAGAAGGGGCTTCAGAGATGAATGAGCTAGCCCCTGGTCACAGGGAGCTCACAGGTCGGTGGGGGATACACAGACACAAAATGACAGTGTCATCATGGTATGGGCAGGCGTAGGTGGAAGACCACACAGGGAGCACTGTGACGCGGCCAGAGGTGGGTCAGACAGCCTTTGGCCTTCACTGAGGTTTTCCTCTCCTACAGGGCCTACTTGATTGCTGCACCCTCTGTCTTCCGCTCGGGAGTGGAGGAAGTCATCAGTGTGACCATCTTTAATTCCCCCGGGGAAGTCATGGTCCAGGCTCAGCTGGTGGCCCAGGGTGAGGCGGTGGCATGGAGCCAGGGAGCTATCCTGGGTAGGTCCCTTGGGTGCCTGACCAGGGCTTCCTCTCCCTCGGCAAAGTGGTCTTTGGGGCTCAGGCCCCCAGCCAGCTTCTACCCTGCTGTCCTTGGACAGCAGATAACAACAGGGCGGGCCTCCTGGACACAGGTGGTGAGAGCAGAGGGCTGCCTCAGGGCCTGTAGTCCAGCAGGGCAGACACCTGATTCCTCACGAAGAGTGGGATTTGGCCACAGGAGGCACAGAGAGAGAAGTCGGGACTCTAAGGCCAGCAAGTCAGCTCCTATCCCCCAGGGAGAAGAGGGAGAGGCTGGCCTTTAATGGAAACCAGAAGAGGGCTTGGGTAGGCAAGAGTGCAGGCCGTCCTGACTCTGGGGCTACCCTAAAACCCACATCAGGTTGGCTTCAGCAACAGTGTCTATGGGCTGTCATAACTAGGAAAGTCCACTGGCATCACTGGCTGTTGATTCCCAGCACCACTTCTGAATGGGACTGTGTCTCCCCCAAGCTGATGGAGTGACAGGTTCACCAGACCAATGAGAAATGTCCCAGCATCCTCTGATTGGCCTAACTTGGGTCATGTGCTCAATCCTGACCCAACCCCTCTGAGCAGGGGAGAGGCCTATGCTGATTGGCCCACTTTGGGTCATGTGCTCAGATCTGAACCAATCACTGTGGTGGGGGAGGGCCTATGTAGATGTGCATAGAGCAGAAGAGAGATGGGTGGAGCCACACCAAACCTCCCGATATGGGATCTGGGCAGGAGACTTTCCTGAGGATTTTGGGGTTTTGCCAGTAAAAAATGGGGAATGGATACTGGGAGGCAAAAACAGTAGATGCTAAATCAAGTCTTAGAGGCTGGAAAGCCAGAGAGGTGTTACTATGGTAAATGATTCAGCTTGGGTCAAGAGAGAGGTGATGGGAAAGCAGTTAGATTACTGGAGGGAGGTCCACTGGGGACCTCAATCTCCTCTTCTTTCTCTTTACCCCCTTCTTGTTCCACTCCCAAAGAGAATTTTCTTTGCTCCCTTCACAGCTTACCTTGGGTTTAGGGCTAGGAATGAAGGGAATTATTAAGTGCGCAGGCTGGCCAACTTTCCCCTGAGTAGCTTGGCTTCGTCTATCCCCTCTGGCCTTCAGGCTCTCACCAGCTTGGAGGAAACCTCTCACTTTTCCCAATCCCAACCCAGCCTAGGCCAGATCAGAATGACCCAGTGTGTGTGTGTTTGTCCACAGACAATCCCTCTACGTTGAGAAGGCCCCAGTTATATGGCGGCAACTCAGGGAGGCAGGCAAACTCAGCTCCCAATTTAACTGTTTTCATTTAATTTTTATTTTTTAGACAAAGGGACAATCAAACTGAAGGTAAGCTTTGAATTTTTAACAACTTCATGAACCCTACCTTGGCAGTAATTGATTTGGAATGGAATAAGAGAAGTTTCATGTGTGATGAGAAAAATCATTAACAGTGATGTCAACAGTGAATAACGAAGAAAAAATTGAGAAAGGGAGAAGATTGACTTGTAATCCCATCTCCCCATACTTTTCGCTCTCTCCTGTTTCCCCATAAATCCTCATCCACGTAAAGACATTTCTTTCAAGTTGCAATTAGATGGTAGACCCCTTCGTGCTTCCTGCCATTTTTTCTTAGCGCACTGTGTAAACATGCTTCCATGTGTTGAAATCTCTATAATTGTCATTTGCCTTCTATTGTTAACCACAGCCCATTTCGTCTCTTTTATGTACTAGTTTACTAACCCTTTCCACCTCGTACATGCTTAGATTTTTTCAAAGATTGTTTTCAGGGTTTTGATAACGTAATCCAAACATCGCTAGCATCTCTGTGCATAAAGATGACTTAGCATTCTCTTTTGCTGAAGATTTTATCTATCTGTTTGAGAGAGTGGGAGAGAGTGCGTGCATGCCTGAGTGGGGGTGGGGGGAAAGAGGGAGAGCCTGTTGTGGGGCTCGATCCTGGGACTCCAAGATCATGACCTGAGCCAGTGGCAGACGCTTCACCGATTGAGCCATCCAGGCACCCCAAAGATGTCTTAGCATTCTGAAAGCTTGCCTTAGACTGAACACCACAAAAGAAGATTGACCAGGTTAGGAACCAAGCCTCTTCCTTGGTCCTGCTTTGTCTTTGAAGACACAGCAGTGCCCCTTCACAGCACCACCTGTGACATGGTAGAGACCCAATTTCCCACAGCTTCACCGGCATTGAATATTACTACTTTAAAATTATTTTATGAACCAAACCACATCATAGACAATTCTCTGATGTGGGTTTTTAAACTGGAGTCCTTGGATTTCAAGGGGCTCACCAGCCCTGAAATTGTAGGCATTTTCTGAGTTAGCTGTTCCTTAACTTTTCTCAGACACTCCAAGGAGTCCTGGAATGAATGGGCGACACGGAGAGTCATCCTGAATGACAGCATGTCCTCCCCCAGTGATCCGTACAAAGTCCCAGAAGCGGTTCCTCTCCCCTGCAGGGTGTCCCTAGTGCCTGAGAGCTGTGGGACAGAGGCTTTCCTGCCTTATCGATGATGGGAGAACCTTTTCTCTAAGGCAGCAGCTCTCACCTTGTGGAGAGGTTTGCCTTCTTCCCAGACCGCAGCCCTAGGACATCGGGCAGTGTCTGAAGACCTGTTTGGTTGTCACAACTGGGGAGGGCACCTCGTGGGTGCTGAGCACCCCACAGTGCTCAGGACAGGCCCCATGACCAGGAGAGAGCCAGTCCCAGCTGTCCGTAGTTGGGAAGCCCTTGGTAAGTCCCTTAGAGCTGCCCTTGGAGCAGGTCGGCTTGCTTGCGAATCAGAAAGCAGGGCCGCGCTGGACAGGGGTTAAGATTACGCCGGATCCCTGGCGGCTGCACGTCGGAAGCACTCTTTCCGGGATCAGTGCCGTGGATTTGCAGACCAGACCCAGGAAGGGCTGTATAATTCTAGGAGAGGGAGCCGGGGGGGTCTTCAGACTAGATGAGAGACTCCAAGAAAGGTCTTGGGATCCTTAACTCTTAGAATAGCTCCTGATGAGCAGTTCTCAGCTTGGGTAAGGGGGCATTCTGGCCCCTCAGGGAACACTGGCAGTGGCTGGAGACATTTGGGGGGGGGGGTCCTACCAGCATCTGGTGGGTGGAGGCCAGGAATGCCGCTCAACACGATGCAATGAGGGGGTGCCCCCACCGCAAAGAATGATCCGGTCCTAAGTGTCCATCGGTGCCAACGTTGAGAAACACTCTGTCGCTCGCAAGGCTCTGTGGTCTGCCTGCAGGTGCCCACGGGCCTCCGGGGCCAGGCCCTCCTGCAGGTGTGGGGCCGCAGCGGGTGGGCGGAGGAGCGCCCCCTCTTCCACAACCAGACCTCCGTGACGGTGGACAGCCGGGGTGCCTCCGTGTTCATCCAGACCGACAAGCCGGTGTACAAGCCGCGACACCGAGGTGGGCGGCTCACGCGGGAGTGGAGGGAGGGAGGGCCAGCCGTGGCCGGGGCTGCCGTGCGATTGTCTCCTTCCTTTGCAGTGCTCATAAGCATCTTCACTGTCACTCCGAACCTGAGGCCCGTCAGCCAGAAGGTGAGATAGGCTTCTCAAACCCTGGGAAACCCTGGGCCTGGAACACACCTGCCCGGGGCCACCTGGCCTGGGGCTCTGCCACCAACTGGTCTTCCTTCCCGCACCCAGTCTCCTGCTGATCTCATTCCTTCCAGTTTTGACCTCTGGTCTGGGTTTTGGCCTGTGGCTCTGAGTCCCCTGGGGGACCAGGGGGAGGTCTGTGGGACAGAGGGAGGCTAGAGCACTGGTGGTGGGCCGGTGGTGTGTGCTCGCAGGGCTGAGGACCCGCAGGGGGCCATGCTCACTGCCTGTCTGTCTGTGTTGCAGCTGGAAGCATACATTCTGGTAAGTGGCCTGTAACCCCCTCTGCTCTGACTCGGGGGCCCGTTTGCCTGCTCTCCGTCTTCCCCCACCGTCTGCTGCCAAGGTAGCCTGTGCCTGTCCCAGCCCCTCACGAGGCTTGGACTAGGTGCATCCCAGGCCCTGGGACTGGGTGCATTACCCTGGGACAGGCTAAGTGCATGTCTGTCTATCTCTGTAGATTTGCACACAGCTCCCTAAAGGAGGAGCAGATCTGGCCCCTTTTGTCCCCATGTCCTCAGACCAGTCCCTTCTGTGCCCCAGCTCTCATTTGCTCCCGTGTACATGGCTCATCTGGGGGGGCATGCCCTCCACGCTTGTCCCACCGTAGAGAGAGGGCTCGGAGTGTGCACACATGTGCCGGGCATATACTGGGTGGCCTGAGTTGACTATGGGGGTTCGTCCCCCGCAGGACCCCAGGGGCTCGAGGATGATGGAGTGGAGACACTTGGAGCCATTCTGCTGTGGTAAGCCTCTTCCCAGCCCCTCCCCTTTCTCCTTTTGCAGTTTTGGGGGCTGCACCTTTGGGTGGCAGACGCAGTAAAGCTTCCAGGAAACTAGAATGTGCTCCGGATGCACCCCTTCCCTACAGCATCACACCCCACCCAGGGTTCTCTAGTCCCGGCGTCCGGCTGAGGCTCCTGCGTATGACAGGAGGCCTTTTGGGGGAACATCGGGTTTTGTTTGCCGGCACCCCCGTCATCTTCCTCCCACTGAAGATCTTCTGCCCCATCACCCCCTTGGGGGCTCCTGGACCCCGAGTGCCTATGTGAGTTCAGGGCCACTAGGAGGCAGGTGGATCATGCGGGTTTGTGCGATGTCACACTTCCGGGTCCCCTGGCCCGGCCTTGAACCCTCTTTCTGGTTCTGAGATGCTCAGGTGGGGCTGACAAGCAGGGACAGGGCTTGCGTGCGTGACTGTCCTTCCTGGAGTTCTGAGCCCGGGGCTGCGGGGCCTCCGGTGGAGCCAAGGACAGTACTCTGACTCTCTTGGCGATGCATCCCACATTCTTGCCGGGCACTCAGCCTGCTTTCCCCTTCTCCACCCTCCCCATCGGCCCCTTTCCCTCCCTCTCACTAACTCCTATCTCCTGGGCACCGAAGTAGATGCTGACAAAGGGGGAACTTTCCGCCCAGTGTGGGAAACAGACTTTAAACCACATGATAACATCTGCCGTGATGAGCGCTAGGAAGGAGAAGTACAGACTCCGAGAGGGCAAAATGGAGTTCTTGCCCAGCCTGGGACAGCAGAGGCAATCCTAGAAGGCTGCCTGGAGGAAAAGGCCTTTCCAGCAACGAAGTGGAGAAGGAGCAGACATTAGCGGGGCCAAGTGAGGGGCCAGGGAACGTGTTCCAGAGAAAGGCCCAGCATGCAGGAGGCCCAGTGGATGGCAGGGAGAGTCAGGCTGGGCTCAGGAAGGAGGCCCCACATGTCAGGAATGCTGATACGAGAAGCAACAGTGAGACCCGAGGGCCTCTCAGGCTCCAGGGAGGTGCATGGACTTGATCTTCAGAACACAGAGGAAGGGAATGAGCAGTCCCCCATTTAAAAAACTTGGAATATGTGTGGACCAGAGGTTCTCAACTGGTGCGATTTTGCTCCCGGGCTGGGGGTGGGTGGTGTCTGGTAATGTAGCCACGGGCTAATGAGGCCCCATAGAAAATGTATGTTGGTGACAGCCCCCTCCCAAACCTCTTCTGACCATCAAAGGCTCTGAATATGTGAGGGAAGAGACAGTTGGCCAGCATGTTTTCCAATTCCTTAGTGACGGAGAGAAGCGGTGGGGACTGTTGTAGTCTCTGGGTGTTCTCCGGAGTCCTGCTGAGCTGCTCGCACGATGTCCCTGTTGGGGACAGGCACAGCAAGTCCCACTCGGGACTGACAGATCCCCAACTCTTCTCCCAGCATGAAAACTGTTCCTGCGGGGTTCTGACGAATGGACCCAAAGCCAAGGCTTCCTCCTCTCTCTGCCTGAGACTGGTGCATTTCCTGGTGCCCAACGGCAGGGAGAGTGGTGTTTTGTCTCGAAGCCTGTTCGGGATCTGTGCTGGATTTGGGCAGCCGTTAGGGTTCTGCCCCGAGGTCCCAGCATTATATGGGAATATTTGGGGTTGCCATGACTTGTGGGGGAGGAGCTAGAGGCATCGAGTGGGTGTGGGCTCAGTGTCCTGGGATGCACAGGGCAGCCCACAGCCAAGGAGTAGGATCAGGCCTGGCTGACTCTCCGCACACGCTCTTGCCCCAGGATGAACGGCCGTCTCTCTGCACACAGGTGTGGCCAACATGACCTTCCCCCTGTCTGACCAGCCGGTGCTGGGAGAGTGGTTCATTTTTGTCGAAATGCAAGGCCACGTGTACAACAAGTCCTTCGAAGTTCAGAAGTATGGTAAGCCAGAGACTCTTAGGGGTTCACCTCTGGGCGAGACCACAGACCCGGCGACGACACTTGATGATGGGAGAGGTCGGCGGCAGCCCCATTCGCTGGACACTTCGTTGTTTCTCTTTTATGAGAATTGTCATAAAACACACATAACAAATTTGGCCAGCTTTGCTATTTGTAAGTCTACAGTTGTGCAGCATTAAGGGCTTTTGGGTTGTTGGGTAGACACACCATCGCCCATTTCCAGAATTTTTGCATCTTCCTAGACTAAAACTCAGTCCCCACTAAACTCCAACTCCCTGCCCCCTCCCCAGCCCTGGGCCAGCCTGCTGGCCTACTTCCTGTTTCTAGGACTCTGACTCGGCCAGGTGCTTCGTGGAAGTGGGACTGTACAGTGTTTGTCCTTTTGCGTCTGGTGTATTTCACTCAGGATGATGTCCTCCAGGTTCATCCGGGTCATAGCCTGGGTCAGAATTCCCTTCCTTTTTATTATTTTTATTGTTTTTTTTTTTTTTTTTAAGATTTTATTTATTTATTTGACAGAGAGTGTGCACAAGGAGGAGAGCAGCCGGTAGAGGGAGAGGGAGAAGCAGGCTTCCTGCTGAGCAGGGAGCCCAATGCGGGGCTTGATCCTAGGACCCCAGGATCATGGCCTGAACCGAAGGCAGACAACTTAACTGACAGAGCCACCCAGGCGCCCCCTTCCCTTCCTTTTTAAGTCCATTTCTTTCAACCTCATCCCAACCCTGTGCACAGATGGGGGAGCTGAGAAGTTGAGAGGCATTTAGGAAATAGCTCAAGTAACAGAAGCTGGGGAGCAAACGGACCAGAGGAGGAAAGGCTGTAGAGGACAGGGATGTTGGTCGCAAGTGACAAGCCCAGTGCAAACTCTGGAAGTAAAAGGAAGGGAATTTATGGCCTTGCGTTGCAAACTCGAAGGACCGGCTTCTTCGCGTTTCCGTGCAGCTTCTGGGTGTCGGTGTCCATCCCTCCTCCCCAAGCTGCCCGGCATGGTCAGATGGCTGGACGTTCCCAGGGCTGAGCACCTCTGGGCCGGCCTGCACTCAGAGCGCGTGGCCTAAAAGTGATGAAATGTGGGACTCTGGGGAGAAAAAGAGTGTGCTTCCCCCCCCTCCAAATAGGAAATAATTGTGGGCCAGCAAAATCCCCAGAAAGCTGCCCGCGATCAACGAAGGATGGGGTTGTGGATTCCTGTGGTGTTGCCTCCGGGTGGCCCTGGGCTGCGGCCTTGCTGGTATCCCTCCCACAGCGCCAAGACCTTCTGAGGCCACCCCAGCGGTGCAAGTTGCCTCTCCCACCTCTTCCCTCTCTCCTTTCAGCGCTGCCGAAATTTGAGCTCCTTATTGACCCGCCCCAGTATATCCGGGACCTGGACGCTTGTGAGAAGGGCACTGTGCAGGCCAGGTGAGAAAAAAGTGGTCAGCATGGGCGAGCCCCGCCCCTTGCGGACACGCCCCTCCCCTTGCGGACACGCCCCTCCCCGGACACACCCTCCTGGGGCACGCCCTCCCCCATGGGCCTGCGCTTCCTCCCTCGGACTCGTCCCCTTGGTGGGATATCCCCCTCTTCCCACATTGTTTTCCCCCTGGGTGGGGGGGGGGGGCACCCGTCTCGCTCCCCTTCCTGTGTCACCCTCTTCCTTGCAAACACCCCCCACAGGGAATGGGGTGACCCGCAAGGGATTTCTTGAAGGGGTTGCCTGTCTCATGACCAGGCTTATCACCAGCTCCAAAGTGAGGGTTGACCAGAGGGCGTCCAGAGACACTGTCCCTTTCTGGGGTCCCCCAGGGAGAGTGCTCCAAGGCCTGTGTTCCGCTCAGCTCTCTCACCTGGAGCTTGTGGTTGAGGCCGTTCGCTTGCCCTCTGCTCCTCCAGCTGTGTGGGTTCTTTTTTGTTTTTTTTCTTCTTTTAAGTAATCTGTACCCCTAACGTGGGGCTGAGATCAAGAGTGCCCCACTCTATGACCGAGCCATCCAGGTGCCCCTGCCACGTGTGTTGTAAAATCCAAGGATGTTGTCAACTATACTCAAATTAAAAAAAAAAAAATCCACACACCTTTTCTATAGTCTAGAAAATATTATCAAAACGGCTGGTGTTATTTTTTTATTCACTGTGATCTGCCGTCTTGCTCCTGGGCCCCTGTAAGCAGGTGTCTCCTCTGCCCAAGGCTTGACAAACATACATTTAAGTCTTACTGGCACCTCTGAAAGGGTAATTTTATTTCCATTCTCTGGGTGACGAAACCAAGCAGTATGATCCCTGATTCGAAGTTGAATTCACCAGAGCACTTAGGCCCAGGCTTCCCTGATGCCCACAGTTGTTCAATCCTCTGCTGTCCTGCTTCAACAAGTGCCAGGCCCAGTGGTGGTCTCACATACCCTCCTGCTCTTGGGTCCAGAGTTCCTCTCTGACCCTTGGTCTCTTTTTCTGTCAATTACAAGTTCCAGTGCAGAGGATTGCAGGTGCCGATGCTGGTCTGTCTGTGCTAACTCTGGGCTGTGGGAAGGGCTGTAAGCTCAGCATGTAGGATGGGGGAAGTATTCTGAGATCAGCTGGTCACATCCCTCAGGGGCTTGGCCTTCCTGAGACTGGCCCCTTCCATCCCCTGCTGCTCCCGTGTGAAATTAACCCCCTTTGTTTTGTTCCAGGTATACCTTTGGAAAACCTGTCTCAGGGACCTTAACGATCAATATGACTGTAAATGGCGTGGGGTACTACAGCCAGGAGGTGGGGCGCCCCGTCCTCAGGACCACAAAGGTGAGGAGCTCCACCTTGGAGGTAGAGTTTACTTAAAATTTTTTTTTCTTAAAAAGGGGTGCCTAGGGGTACCTGGGTGGCACAGTCGGTTGGGCATCTGACTCTTGTTTTTTTTTTTTTTTTTTTTTTTAAGATTTTATTTATTTACTTGAGAGAGAGACAGTGAGAGAGAGCATGAGCGAGGAGAAGGTCAGAGAGCAAAACAGACTCCCCATGGAGCTGGGAGCCTGATGTGGGACTCCATCCCGGGATTCCGGGATCATAACCTGAGCCGAAGGCAGTCGTCCAACCAACTGAGCCACCCAGGCGTCCCTTGACTCTTGGTTTTGACTCAAGTTGGGATCTTGTGGTCATGGGATTGAGCCCCGCATCAGGCTCTGCACTCAGCCCAGAGTCTGCTTGAGAGGCTCTCTCTCTCTCCCTCTGCTCCTCCTGCTAGTGTGCACATGCTCTCTCTCTGTCTTTCTGAAATAAATAAATAAATCTTTAATAAAATAAAATAAAAAGCGGTGCTTGGCTGGCTCAGTCAATAGAGTAAGCGACTCTTGATTTTGGGCTCGTGAGGTGGAACCCCACGTTGTGCATAACGAAGACTTAAATCTTAAAAAGAAAAGAAAAAGAAGTAGGGACGAAAATCAGAGAAACTGTCTATTATTAACCCAGTTCTAGCCATTTGGGTTTGGTTGTTATGGGGCTGACTTCCTACTAGCTGCTGGACCTCGGGGTCAGACTTCCTTTGCGGCTCGTTGATCATGGGTTGGCCATTTTTCTATATGGTCCTGCCATGGTCTGTTTAGGGATAATTGAGTTTAGCCATTTGAGAAATTCCCAGACTGTTTTCCCAAGCGGCTGCATGACTTCACAGTCCTGTGTCTGTAGAGCCTAGAGGTCCTCTGCCTCTGTGGCCTCCAGCCCTGGACCCTGTCATCCCTTCCACTGGCGGCGGCCCTTGCCTTGATTCTCTGGCTTACTGAGTAGTGGTCTCCAAAGCGGTTTCTGGAAGGGGCTTGTTTGCCAGGCCTCTGGCTGGGTCCTGAGATAGGGGTCAAATGGGGGCGTTCTGTGCCCTGGGAGTGGGAGTGGAGTGAGTGCGCCAAAGTGGGGAGGGTGACGGTTCAAATTCCTGCCCCGCTGCCTGCTGAGGGCCAACATCTTAGTCCCCGGAACATGCTGTATCTCCAGCCAGGGATGCAGTGACCCACGACGCAGGTTGGCCGTGTCCCCGCGTGTCCCCCCAGCCCTCCCACAGCTGGAACGTCCTGCGCTTCATATGGGGTTTTGAGACTCGTGCCTTGAAGCCCTTCCAACCCCAAGTGAGCACATTGTGTGCGCTTCTGCCTCCAGATCCACGGCTCCCAGGACTTTGACATCTGTGTGAAGGACATGATCCCTGCCGATGTCCCCGAACACTTCCGGGGTACCGTCAGCATCTGGGCCACAGTGACCAGTGTGGACGGGAGCCAGCAGGTAGCATTTGATGCCTCCACCCCTGTCCAGAGGCAGCTGGTGGACGTCCGCTACTCCAAGGACACCAGGAAGCAGTTCAAGCCAGGCCTGTCCTACGTGGGGAAGGTAAGCACTGGGGGACAGCGCCCGGTGGGGGGGCCATTGGAGCACGCGGGCTCTGCACGCCTGCCCCCCAGCTCCGCTCAAGGACCACGGTGAAGCCTCTGTGGAGACACAGTGGGTCCACAGTGGGTACACCGCCGAAGACGGGGTCCTTTAATTACACTGTGTAACTTTGGCTTTTGGTGTCCGAGGGCTGCATTGCAGAGAGTGGCAAGAGCCGCTACCCCAGAGTGAGGGACTCTGGACATTTTGCTCTGCCTGAAAGGATATTCTCCAGACCAAGACTTGGCATAGCCATTTATTAAGTCAGTTTCTCGAAGACAGTGACTTTCTTACTTGGGTTGACTTTTTTTCTGGAGGAACTAGCATCCAAAAGAATGCTCCCCGCCCAAAGCAGATCTTCTGCCCCTGAGACAACTGACTCAGATCCCCGGGGGGAAGTGACATTCTGAATAGACTCCCACGTCCTACCCACCCATCATGCCATGCTTAGACACCATTAGGTTTTAGGTGACCAGAAACCCAAGATCCTTATCCTAACTGTTGCACTGGGCATTTGTGTCCTGTGGAGGCAAGGCCATTGGCACCCAGTGTCACCCCAGAGGGAGGGAAGCTGGTGGCACCCCTGACCTCAGCCTTGCCCACCGCCTGCATCTCTGGCCCCTCTTGCCCTCTGTGGGTTACTCACAGGATCCTGCTGGTCTGTCCTCATGCTGTGTCCTACTACTCCCGCTCTGTTCTGAGATCTCCTTCCTCTCTGTGCCCGGATCCCAGTCCCTCCTGTCTGCACACAGAGACACACCTGTGTGCCCCTGGCTTTGAGGGTCCCGGCTCGTAAAGAAGCTAAAGCCCAAAGAGCAGGGTCAGAATGTGCATGAAGAAAGGGCTTGGGCTGTCAGATCAATGAAGGGGAGCATTTCACATACAGCCAGGAGATCCTCCACCATCGGCATTAAAGACCAGAACTGTAAGTGGGGATCATGCAGGCAGAAGCCCCTGTCACTCTGTCACCAAGTATCTAGACAAGCGAGGGACCAATATAGGGTCCTTTGGGGCCCACGGACTATATTTCTTTCACACCATTCCTGTCTTTTTTTCTTTAAACGTTTTATTTATTTGAGAGAGAGGGAGAGCACGCACATGTGCAGAGGGGAGGAGTTGAGGGAGAGGGAAAAGCAGGCTTCCCGCTGAGCGGAGAGCCCAACTGGGGGCTCGATCCCAGAGACCCGGGATCATGACCTGAGCCAAAGGCAGACGCTTCATCCACTGAGCCCCCAAGGCACCCCACCATCCCAGTCTTTGAACCCCTTGTTCTGACTCCCTTAACTGCCTGTCTGAACGAGGTCTGAGCATCACATGGAACGTTCGTAGCATTGCCTGAGCTGTTCCTACCCCGGCGTGGCCCCAGGCCAATGGCCAGCACGTGGTGATTCCTACACTGTGATTTGAACACGGAGACCAGTGGGCTAGAATTCAGAGTGCAGAAATAAATCCACACCCCGGATGGATACTGAGCCCCCAGATGCTCCCCTCACCGAGTGCCTGGGATTCCCTGCTTCTGGTTAGCTGTCTACAGCTTCTCCACACCAGTAGCCTCCAACTGGGACACACCTGAAGCCTTCCCTCTTTCTCGCTCTAAGGCTTTCCCACTTCACCTGCTTTTCAGCCTCAGCCAACACCAGTGGTGTTGGCTGTGACTGTCTTCCTGCAGCAGGCTCCGAGTAAATAGCCTTTACCCATTCTGTGTCAGGTGGTCTTCATTTAATTCCACATCACGTGGCCCAGGAGGTCCACTTCACCACGTGGCCCCGGGGCTAGCAGCCAGCACATGGTGGCTTCTACCTTGTGACTCATTTGCCAAGTCCAAGGTTGTGATGGTCCTCCCACTCCACCCACCCATCTCTAAGTGATTCAAAGTTCTAGTTCTTCATGTTAGGTCTATGATCCATTTTTAACTTTTGTAGATGGGGTGAGGTAGGGGTTCACTTTCATTCTTTCACATGTGGGTTTCCAGTCGTCCCGGCCCAATTTGTTGAGGAGACTGGATGGTCTCGGCACCCCTGTTGGAAACCAATTTACCATGGATGTGTGGGTTTGTGTCTAGAATCTCGGTTCTGTCCCATTGATCACTATGTCTCTTCTATGCCAATACCACGTTGTCTTGATTATTGTACCTTCCTAGTGAGTTTTGAAAATTGAGACACGGGGGCTCCTGGGTGGCTCAGTCAGTTAAGTGACTGCCTTCAGCTCAGATCATGATCCCGGGGTCCTGGGATGGAGCCCCACATAAGGCTCCCTGCTCGGTGGACAGCTTGCTTCTCCCTCTCTGCCTGCCGCTCTGCCTAGTTGTGATCTCTCTATCTCTCTGTCAAATAAGTAAATAAAATCTTAAAAAATAAAAAAATACAATTTAAAAAAAGGAGGTGCCTGGGTAGCTCAGTGGGTAAAGCCTCTGCCTTCGGCTCAGGTCATGGTCTCAGGGTCCTGGGATCGAGTCCCGCATCGGGCTCTCTGCTCAGCAAAGAGCCTGCTTCCCCCTCCCTCTCTGCCTGCTTCTCTGCCTACTTGTGGTCTCTCTCTCAAATAAATAAATAAAATCTCAGGGAAAAAAAAGGAGAAAATTGGGACATGTGAGTTCCCTTGGTTCCTCTTTTGCTTGATTATTTTGGTTACCTGGGGACCCGTGCGATTCCCTGTGAGTTTTAGTGTCAGCTTGACTTCTCAGGGGAAGTTGGCTGGAGGATTAGATCAGTTTGGGGAGCAGAGCTGCTTTGACCGTGTTGAATCTTTGGTGACCCTTCCAGGTGGAGCTGTCCTACCCAGATGGCAGCCCAGCCGAGGGGGTGACGGTCCAAATCAGAGCAGAGCTGACACCAAAGGACAACATCTACACCGTCGAATCTGTGTCCCGGGGAGGTCTGGTGGGGTTTGAAATCCCCTTTATCCCCATGTCAGCGCAACACGTGTGGCTGGAGGTGGGTGAGTTGCTTGGACCTGTGTCATTCAGCCACTAGACACAGCCTTGGTGCGTTCCCCAGTCCATGCTTGGGCACCATCTTGGTGGACCTGTGGCCTACAGTTGCCCTGAGGGAGTTTACAGCCTTTGAGGGGAGTCTGGAGGATGGATAATCAGCCCATCCCAGGGCAAGACGGGAGGTCAAGGACAGGTGAGTGCTCCTGGCTCTGTCATGCTGAAGGTGGCTGGATCTCATCCTGTGGACTCCTGACCTTGAGCCTGGAGGGTCATCCAGGCTGCTCCTGGGAGGGTGGGATGGCATGCAGAAGCCAGAGGCCAGGCTGAGTCCTTTGGGAAGTTTTGGAGGAGGAGGGAGCTGGCAGGGTGCCCCTGACCTCACCAGGGTACTTGGGATTTACTCAGAAGGCAGCATCAGGGGGACAGAGTGATCTGACTTTGAATACCCAGTGGTTGCTCTGGTAACCATCCTGGGAGGGTACCTGGGAGTAGCACAGGTAGGCGGACAGGACACAATGACAGAGAGGCCACCAAGCCTGGAGCTGTGAAGGTAGAATGGGCAGAACAGGAGGTCGCATTGTCAGGGGAGGGAGGAGCAGGAGTGCTAGAAGATGGTGTCCCAGTACCTCCTGCCCTGGCTCTGTGGCGGCCTCACGGGCTCTGGGTGGCAGGGAAGGGGTGGGAGGCAGCCTGGAGTAAATGTGTAGGTGGGAGGCGAGGACACTTGGGGTGACTGTGTCCTCTGTGGGGCGGCATGTCCTTACAGACTTTTAACCATCCAAGTTGCACATTCAGAGGTCTCCAGGCTACAGCTCTCCAATGGGCTACAAATTCGTTACTACAATTACAGCTTTTTTTTGTTCAGTGATCAAAAGACACCCCTTTGTTTCCATTAGTCCCCTAGCAATTAAGTTGCAGCAAAGCCCCAAAATACTACAAATACCAGGATTAGCTGAATAATTTTCTGTCTCATAGATACATGTCTAAAAATTAGCTTTTCCCCCAAATGGCACTTTAATAGAAAGGTTAATGTTATTAAATACTGCTTAGGAAAAGGTCTTTAATTCTTTTAGACAGAAAACGAATGGTAACTGTTAATGATTTTTACTTTCTTTGTTTTTTAAAAGATGTATTGATTTATTTTAGAGATAGAGCATGAGTGGAGGGGAGGGGCAGAGGGAGAGGAACAAGCTGATGTGGGGCTCTATCCCAGGACCTTGAGATCACGACCTGAGCCAAAATCAATTCGGACGCTTAACGGACAGCGCCACCCAGGTGCCGCTAATTACTTTTTAACTGAGTGTAACTGACACATCGCTATATGTTGGTTTCGGGTGGACGCCTGAGTCCGTCCATATTCCCTCCTGCCATGAAACAGTCACCACGGTAGGTGTGCTCCACAGCCCATGTCACACATCGTTATACACTTTCTTTTCTCCTTGTGAGAAATTTGGAGATCTACTCTTTGCAACTTTCCAAATATATAGTACGATATTGTTAACTATGGTCACCACGCTGGACATGGGATCCCCGAGGCTTATTTTTTCACTGGAGATTTGTGTCTTTGGCAATCACAGTTTTATTACAGTGAAGTGACAAATTAGGACCAAAGAGAGTGAGGCAAGGGCCCCTGGGTGCCTCAGTGGGTTAAGCGTCTGCCTTTGGCTCAGGTCATGATCCCAGAATTCTGGCATCAAGCCCTGTGTCAGGTTCCCTGCTAGTGGGGAGCCTGTTTCTCCTTCTCCCTCTACTCTCCCTGCTTCTGCCCTGTCAAGTAAATAAGTAAAACCTTTAAGAAAACACAGCTCTCGTCAGTTGGGAGACCCCGGGGCCTTTAAAGTCTACCTCCTAGAAACTAGAGACAAAGTGAACCAACTTCTTTATTCCTGATCCCACAGAAATCTTCGACTTCTGTCCTCTCCCTATGTTGCTCTCTAGTCTTTCAGCAGCACGTGAAGGGAACAGGCTCAAAGCCCACGGGAACAAGAGCCATGTAACCACAGGGCTTAGCGGGGTGGAGGGTTGGGTGGCGGTGGAGGGGAAGGGCTTGAGCTCAGGGAGCATCAGGGTCCAGAGCCCCGGGGCTGCTATCCCACAAGGCTGCTCCTTCTGTCTACCTTCTCTGTGGTCTCTTTCCAGGCCTGTTATCCCCTCTGAGAAGCCACCAGGGCCACCAGCAAGTCAGAGAAGGGGTAGGGGATGGGGAGGGCTTCCTAATATGCCCGTGATGAAACTGGCTCTTGGTGGCCTCACGAGTGACCTGAGTCTGCCTGAGCGCCCTCTCCCCACCCCAACACCCTGGGACCAGTCTTGGTCACTTGCTTCCTGGAGCTGAGAAACAGCACATTAAAGCACATTGGACCCTAGTCTCTGAGAACTGGGGAGAGGGGGTCCCCAAAGGCAAATGGGAACATGAGAGGGTCTTGCTGCAGGCCAGAGCAGGCAGAGGCATTCCCCAAGACCCCCTTCCTCCACCAAGCCCCCAGGCCTTGACCAAGTACCCTTGTTTCTTCAGACCAAGGTGACGGCACTCCATGGAAAGCCCGTGGGGGCCCACTACCTGCCCAGCTACTTGTCTCTCAGCAGTTGGTACTCCCCCAGCCAGTGCTACCTGCAGCTGCAGCCGCCTTCGCGCCCCCTGCAGGTAAGGCTTGCAGGTGTGTCCTCCCCCAGCCCTGCCGCCCCCAGAGCGGGAAGGGGGGGGGTGAGCAGGGTCCTGGGACTGATGCCGAAGCCCCGCCTCCTTCCAGCAAGGGTGGAATTCCTCGGGATGAATGCCCGCCCGTCATTTCATTATGGTGAACACTTAGGCTGTGGCCCGGGGTTTACCGTGATAAACCTGGCCCTCGGGGTGCTGTCCCTGAAGATTAGCAGCTTGCCTTATGGGGTGGCACGCCTGTTACCATCAATGAGCCAGTGTCCACACGTCCACTGGATTCACGGCAGTCTGCAGGGCACGTTAGGAACCTCTCCTGGCATTGTAGGTTCCGTGGGTTTGGACAAACGTAGAATGACACGCATCCAGCATTATAGTATCATACAGAATGGACTCAGTGCCCTGAAAATCCTCTGGACTCCCCCTCCCCCCACCTGTTCATTCATCCCTCCCTCCCCGCCAGCCCCTGGCAACCTCCCGTCTTTTCATGGTCTTGATCTTTCTGCCTCTTCCAGAATGTCATATCATGTTGGGAGAAGTGAAACCCCCTGGGGTTGTGTTTGGGTTGGAGGCACAGTTTCGATACACACGCACATAGGAAGTCAGGTCACGAGATTTACATACAGATCGCAGAGTGGGGTGGGTGGGTGTGCAGCGAGCTCGGCGGGTTGGGGGATGGTAGGCCTTTGCCCCAGGTCCCAAGTGAGCAGGAGACAGACAGCAGGGCAGCAAAGCACCTGTGTCTCATAGGTGGCTGAGGAGGAGGTCACTAACATTTTGGGCATCAGTGCTAAGTGGTTATTGCGGGGAAAATGATGGGGCCAGAATCCCAAGCTCGGGTCCTCATCCGAATGTCCAGACTCAGCGTGTGAGCAGCTGGTCAGGCCATCAGATGCTCAGGCAGCAACTCAGAACAGCTGTTTTCCATCCGACGTAGACAGTCATCTCCCCCTTATCCGTGGGGATACATCCCTACATTCCCAGTGGCTCCCCGATACGGCGCATAGTACCAAACCCTAGCTGTATGTTCTTTCCTATACATACGTGACTACAACACAGATTGACTTACAAATCAGGCACAGTGAGATGATTACCAACAATAATTCATGATAAAACAGAACCACCGTAATAATATACTGTAATAAGAGTCACAGGACTGTGGCTTCTGTCTCCCAAAATACACTGTACTGTGCCCAGCCTGCTTGTGATCCCACCGTGGTGTAAGGTCTACACCAGGGGATGAAGGAGGGCGTTGTGACGTGGCGTTCGGCGGTCCCTGACCTTCCCATGACATGTCAGAAGGAGCATCTGCTTCCAGACCCCCGTGGATGGCGGGTAACCGAAACCATGGATAAGGGGAGTGGCTCTAGTTGGAACCATACAGCACGCAGCTTTCTGCTTTCTGATGAAAGCATTGCTGCTTTCACTTAACAACATGCATAGAGGGTTCTGCCCTGTCTGTCTGTTGTATGGTATGGACGAATGGTGGTTGGTTTACGCCCTCATCTCTTTGAGGGTAGATGGGTCATAAAGCACCCTCTGAGCTCCCTTAGCTGAGAGTCCTCTCGACCTTGCTCCTAGGCCTCGCCAGCCCCGTAGACCTCTGGCGCTCCCTTTCCGAGAGTCGCTGCCCGGAGCCGAGGCAGCTGGGATACAGCTCAGAGGAATCATGGCACCAAGGCTGCCCATTTTGGGGGCTTAATGGTCCTCTGCAGGGGTTATGAGAATGAGAAACTCGGATGAGATTGTGCCTGGCTGGGCTGGACATGCTGTTCTTGTTGTAACACTATTTAAGCAGCAGCGCGTTGTGGGGGTGCTGACCTTGGCGGCTGTCCTGCGGGGGCGGGGATTAGCCTGTCCCCAGGTGCCAGGACTGCAGTTCCTGCTAGGCAGGGACTTGGCTGGGCCACTCAGACTTTCCTCTCGGAGGGACATCTTCGTCCTGCCTGAGTGGGGTCAGCAGGCTCCGGCCCCCTCACCCCCACGACTGTCACCAAGGGGCTCTGGGCACAACTGCAAGGCATTGAGACAAGAGTGGCCCTGCTGGGTCCCGCCTGGGCTCTGGTTTCCCCTTCCTTCAGCTCCGAAGCGCAAGCCAGTCTTTCAGGATTACTGTGATGCCATGCTTTTTTTCTCTTTTCCGACATCTGAAACCCAAGGGGACTTTTGTTGAGGTGTCCTTTTATAAAGTGGATATATACAAACTTAGAAATAATAAAAAATGGTATAACCACATGCCTTTCACCTAGATTTATGAATTAACATTTTGCCTCTGTCATCCATCCTCCCACTCACCACTCACTTGTCCACCTACCCACCCACCCAGCCGTCCACCTGTCCGTCCATCCACACCTCCCCCCACTCAGCCCCCTACCCATCCACCTGCCATCCATCTATTCCCTTAGACTTTTTTTTTTTTTTTTTGCTGCAACATTGGAAAATAAGTTAGATATCATGATGCTTCACTCTGAAATACTTGAGCATAACATGTCCTAAAAGTGACATTCTTCAGCATGATCTCAAGGCTCTTGTCGTATCTAAGAAAATTATGTTAACTCATGATGCGGTTTAATTGACAGGCAATATTCCCATTTTCGAAGATGTCCCCAAGATGTAACTTATATCTTGCGTGTGAACACCCGTGCACGACTACACAGTCTTGTGCACACATGTGTAAGTGTGCCACTATTTGCATGTGCCTCTGGGAATGAGCGTGTGTGTGTGCGTGCGTGTGCGTGCGTGTGTGCGTGTATGTGTGTGCATGTGTGCACGTGTGTGTGCATGCATTTTAGGATCCATTGACGTGTTGCGTTGGGCTCTCCTGTGTCCATAGTTGCTCTTGATCGGGAACAGTCCCTGCCTCTGCTTTTTCATTGCCGTGACTTTTGTGAAGAATTCAGGCCCGTGGTCTTGTAGAGGATCTCACATTCTGCATTAGAATCAGGCAGAATGGCTACATCTGTGCTGCTCTCGTGGGGTCCCCGCAAGAGGCACAGATTGAGAACGCACCACCGTTGCTGGAGCTGATTTTCCCCCTGGGTCGGGTCTGATTCCTCCTGCTCTTTCCCCTTGCGGGGGAGACTGCTGAGTAATCGGGGTGACCATCTGAGATCCGAGCCACAATGTCCTGAGGCCCCAGCAAACTCCTTCCCACCCCCCTGCTGTGCCTTTAGCGTCACTGACAATTCATTGCTATAGTCCATTATCGCCAGAGGCGCTGCGTGATGGCGGCTCTGAATTCTGTCCTTCCTTCTGCGTTTATTAGCCGGCGTTCCTCTGTACAAAGAAAGAACTTTCTGTCCCTCCTCCCTACGGTTGTTTTTGTTGCTGTGCAGTGGTTCAGGGTATGTTATTGACTTAGGGACTTAAAAAAAAATTGCTCAATATGTTCTAATTTGTTACCCTACTTTCTTTATTTTAAATTTTGGAATAATTTAAGGTTTTTAGAAGAGTTGCAGGGAGATCCTGCATATCCTACTGTCAGCTTCCCTGCTGATTTTAAGTTTTAGGAAATTGTCTTTTCACTGTTGCATTGTGAGAGTTTTTTTTATGTGTTCTGGACCCTAGATCCTTAGCAGATCTGTGAGCAGGGATGCTCGGGGTCTGGGGTTTTTATTGGGGGGCAGGGATGGGCAGTTGCAAAGCCCTGGGTGACCACCACCTGCATAGCCGACCTCAGTCCTAGTCCCTCCAGACGTGACACTGATACAATGTGATGTAGCACCCCTGCCCCAGCTCTCATAAATTATATTATCAGTATCTGGTGTGGCCTTAGGCCTTGGGTAGACAAAGATGCTTACCAGGCAGGGCATTTCAGAGACTTAGAGATCTCCTCTGGGGGGTGAGGGGATGGGTTGGGGGACAAAGGCCAGACCTCTCTTTGGGCCAGGTTCACTTCTTTGCTGCACCCCACCCCGTCGAGAGCTTCCACACTGGTGGTATGCTCCGTCCTTCTACAGCCCTGGTCGCAGAGCCACGGCTAAGGCTGCCACGGGGGCACGGCCCCTGCCCACTGCCACGATGCCCCATTCTCGGCTCGGAGGCCAGAGCCCCTGCCCCAGCCATGTCCTGGCCTTCCTGTGGCCCCAGAGCAGCTATCTGTCCCAGGCTGTGGGGTGCCAGGCAGGGCTCCCCACGCTGCGTGTCTCCCCCAGGTCGGAGAGGAAGCGCATTTCCCCGTGAAGTCCACGTGTCCCTGCAACTTCACCCTGTACTACGAGGTGGCTGCGCGGGGCAACATCGTGCTCTCGGGCCAGCAGCCCGCCCCCGTCACTCTGCAGAGAAGCCGGCGTGCGGCCCCAAGGACCCCCATTCGCGTAATGCACCTTTCTGAGACAGGTGAGCCCAGACCCCGGCAGGAGTTTCTCGTTCCTTCTGAACCACTGAGACAGGGGCAGGTCACCCCAGAAAGGAGGGATAAGCGGGGCTCAGCTGGATCACTCTCCCTGCGCTCTGCAGGGGGCTGAGTAGCACCCGGCCCCGCCCACTAGATGCACTCCCAAATCGTGACAGCCCAAAGTGTCCCCTGGGGCGGCAGCACGGCCCTGGCTGAGAACTGGTGACCGGGCGTGATGCTTCGGGAATCCTATCCGCCCCCATCCTTGTAGGTTTCCATTCCCTTCTAGGTGAAGTAATGGGGGTGTGAGTATCCATGGAGCTCTCGCCCGGGGGCCAGCCCCTCCCCCTGCGGTGCCCCATGTCCCCTTCAGGGCAGCCTGGGGCATTGGTGGTCCCATCATGGGCTGCTGGATTCTCATGCCTCTCCCCACCTTTGACTGGTCCTAGAGCCTCCTCCTGCTGCCGTGGCAGCCGAGGTCAACGTGTGTGTGACCTCCCTCCGGCTGGCCGTGAGCCCCAGCATGGTCCCCCTGGGCCGCCTGCTCGTCTTCTACGTCAGGGAGAATGGAGAAGGGGTTGCCGACAGCCTCCAGTTTGCCGTTGAGACCTTCTTTGAAAACCGGGTAGAGCATGGGGAACTAGCCAGGGAAGCAGGGGGGGCGGGGACAGGGAAGCGCTGTCCGGGGGTGTCTGTGCCCAGTTGGGCTGCATATGGCTGCCTTTGGGATTCCAGAGGGTGTCCGAGGCGGGATTGCAAGGACTGCCCTGCCTTCAGGAGTAATTATGACATAAGTTGCATCTTTACTTCTCGGAAAGTCCCCCAGAGGGGGATTGCATTAAACCCACAAAGGGAAAGCGGTCCACTGTTCTCTGTCCCCACTGGGTTCCAAACCTAAGGGACACTGCTCCAGTCCCCAGCAATGGGCTCAGCCTTCTGCCCCACCTCTCTGCATCCTTTGAGAATGGCTGCCCTAAGCCCTCAGCCAGCACCTGTCTCCCCCACCTCTCCCCTCCTCTCCCCTCCTCTGCATAGAATGTTCCAGTTCCACCTGCCTTGTTCCTAGCACTCTGCCACCTGGCCTTGTCCTTGCCTGGGCAGCAAGGCCATGGTCCCCACTGAGCTGGTGAGGGCCAGCGCTCATTGGCAGGTGGAGAGGTTGGCCAAGTTCTGGATTTCTCTGCTGTGTTTGGATCCAGGTTTCACTGACGTATTCGGCCAACGAGACCCAGCCTGGGGAGGTTGTGGACCTGAGGGTCAGGGCTGCGAGGGGCAGCTGTGTGTGTGTCACTGTGGTGGACAAGAGCGTCTACCTGCTCAGGTCTGGATTCCAGCTGACTCCGGCGCAGGTGCGTGGGGGCCCTCGAGCATGGGTCTAGCACCCCCACAGCGGGGTGGGGGGGGGTTCTCCCTTTCCAGTAAGTGAAGGGCCTCAGATGAGTCTAGATTCTTTCTTTCACTGGGGAGCCCAGTCCCTGATGGATTCTTTGTGAGTTGAAAGATCTCGGGGTTAAATTCATCAGATTCTTGCGATGTAACATCGTCCAGGCTTTACCTCTCCAGCCCCTCTGCCCGTCTTTAGAAGGGGCCGGTGACACCAGTGCCCAACACCTAAGATGGTCTCCGAGTGATATTCGTGGAAGGAGGTTGAGATAGGAACATGCCAGACCCCCGAGACCCGGTTGGGGTTGACAAGAAACCTCCAGTCAACCAGGCCCTCTCTCCCTTTGCCTGTAGGTCTTCCGGGACTTGGAAGAGTATGATGTTTCTGATGCCTTCGGGGCATCCCGGGATGATGGGTCTTTCTGGTGGGCCGGACTGGCGGCCCGACGACGACGCCGGCGCTCCTCCATCTTCCCATGGCCCTGGGGCAGCACCAAGGACTCCGGGTCTGCCTTCGCTGTAAGGACAGGTGGTTTTAGACCCACCACCCCTTCCAAGTGCCTCTCACTATGGAACACAGAAGGGACACAGAAATTGTCAGGGGTGGTGTTTCCAAATTTTTATTGGGGCAGCACTAATGTTTGACTTTCCTAGATGGATCCTCCCAGTTTGCACAGCAGACGGGGTGCAAAACAGTATGAGTGTTGACCGATAACTTGAACTTGGGAAGGAGCAAAGACCTTAGGGTGCTTTGCTGGAAGGAAAACCTTCACCCTGGGAGCAGACAGGTGCCTACCCCAACATTTGTAGCTCACATCCGTCCTCCTCCTTCTGAGCTGTAGGGGCTGGGGACCCCAAGGGTTGCAAACATCATTCTTGATCATGCCGGGAGCCCGCTGGCCGTCTCCACTCGAATGCACGGCCCATTGTGGCTGCTTTTCATCCCAGTTTTACAATCATTTAAAATGCATCCTTTTTCTCCTGTTTTTATTATGGAAGATACTCAGAGAAAAGTTTGAACAAATTAACAACACCTGTATGCCCACCACCCAGATTCCACAATTAACATTTTGCTACTGTAGCTAGAAAGTGCATTCCACATCTCTGTCTGTATGTGGATTGAGATGCGTATCAGCCACACATTTGATGAAAGCTGGCAGCTTTTGGAATTAACAGATGATGCCTCAGACTTTACATTCCCTGTTCCCGAAGGAGAGCTGGCCAGCAATTGAGTTGCTCTCAGTATTTTTTTTTAAAGATTTTATTTATTTGAGACAGAGATAAAAAGAGAGAGAGAGAGAGAGAGAGAGAGAAAACATGTGTGCACAAGTGAGGGGAGGGGCGGAGGGAGAAGCAGTTTCCCCGCTGAGCAGGGAGTCCCACGCAGGACTCGATCCCAGGACAGGGCTGGATCCCAGAACCCTGGGATTGTGACCTGAGCTGAAGGCAGACGCTTAATGACTGAGCCACCCATGTGCCCCCAAATGAACCATTTTAAAGTGGGCAATTGGGTGGCATTTAGGACACTTACAATGTTGTGCAAGCAGCACCTCTGTCTAATTCCAGAACATTTTCATCCCCTCAAGAGGAAACTCCATCCCCACGAGCGGTCACTCCCTGCCCCCGGCAACCACGAATATGCTTTTTGTCTCTATGGATTTGCCTGTTCTGGATGTCTCCGGTAAACGGAGTCCTATATGTGGCTCTTTGTCTGGGTCGTGGATGTGCTGGACTCCCTGCTGCTCTGCTCTGCACAGTCGCTGGGTCCCATGATCCCTTCAGCCTGGTCACCAAGCCCAGAGCAGAGCCCTGACTCCCCCAGAGCCACAATGCAGTGGTGATGTTGGGCTGGGAGCCCCAAATGGATGGAACCATTGGGGCCGTCCTGTCCGCTTGCCCACCTGGGTTCTGGGCATTGTCTGTTGCTTAGGAAACAGGCCTGGTGGTGATGACCGACCTGGTGAGCCTGAACCACCGCCAGGATGGCGGCCTGTACACCGACGAGGCTGTCCCTGCCTTCCAGCCCCACACAGGGAGCCTGGGGGCTGCAGGCTCCTCTAGGCAACCCCCCAGGTAATTGCCACCTCACGCAGGGCTGTCTGACCTCGTCCTGTGGACCTCGGGGGCTGGATGGTTATAGCACCCCTTTCCCTTGGTTGTTATAATGGAAAATGTCTTCAGAGAATGCTTGCTGTCCCCTGGGGGCAAAGTCACTACTGACCACACCTGGCCACACCTGACTATGTAGGGGTTGGGGGTGCAGAGGAAGGTGCATCAGGAGCAGAGCTCCCTGGGACAGAGGGTTTGGGGTGGAGAGGTAAGGTGGGGTTTGACCCTCCCTCTCCCAGGGATTCTGCTTAGAAAATTCTTTCTATTTACCTCTTTCCTCCACCTAGTCCCTCCTCTCCCTTCTCCTCCTCTCTCTTCCCTTTTTTCCTTCAAGTTTCTGCTTTTTTGAGTTGGACACCAAGTAATGCTTTTCAGTGTCTTGTTTTAACTCAACACATTTAAGCCTTTCGAAGGTTATGAATTTCCCTCAGAGTGCCGCTGTAGCAGCACCCAAGTTGTGCTGTGAAGCATTTCCATTCTGGCTTGGTTCCAAAGAGGTGCTAACTTTTTTTGCACAGGGACTTATCCAGAAGTGGATCTGTTTTAAACTTTCAGAGTGATATTTAAATTATTTTTAATTTGTTTTATAAATTTGTGTCAATCACGCATTATGGCCGGTGAATGTGGTCTTTGTTATCCACTGTCTGGTTCTTCCTTTGGAGGCTTTTTGTGTGGCCAGATTTTGTAAAGACTTGTGTCTTCGTGAAAAGAAGATCCCAGGCCCCATCCACCCTGCACAAGGCTCCTCATGCATACTTGAGTCAAGCCTACAGATGGGGAAGCCCAGATCTTTCATGTTCTTCTCACTTCTCATTTGTCTGTTCGCTGACTTCTCGATGACAGAGAGAGGGGTTCACATCTCCCCTTAAGATTTGTGGCTTTGTCCTTGAAGTCCTGGAAAGCTTTGTTTTGTAGGTGGCGGTGTGTTTCTCCTCTCTCCTGTCTCATCTTTCTCCCTCCCTTCTCTCCCACCTCCTTCTTCGGCTGCCTCTCTCACTCCCTTCTCAAGCCCAGCTGTCAGCCAGCGAGCTGGGGAAGGGGGAGTGTTCTGAAGACATTGGCTCCCCACTGTCGCTGGCTTTAGGGACTGGCATGGGGGAGGCAGGGCTTGGCTTTACTCCTTCCTGCCCACTCCTGCAAGAGGGATGCAGAACCAAGGGGCTGGGGCTGGGGTCTGTGTGGACAGTAATGCCACAGGATCTGGTATCTCTGGAGACCCTGAGGTTGGGCCCCACACTCCTCAGTCCTTGTTCTGAGCCAGAAGTGGCCTGGGGACCTCCCACCCTGGCAGGCCTGTCCACAAAAGCCCTCTCCATCTTTCACACCCTCTCCATCTAGACTGAGGTCCTGGATACTTGGTTCTCCTGGGTTCTTCCTGCCTGGGCTTCACACTTAGCAAGAGTGTGGCAGGCCTATGAGGGTCCTAGTTTCTAAACTCCACATCATGGCATGGGCAGGCCAGTCTCCCCATTGGGTACTTGGGATACATATGGAGGCATTTCTAGTACCTAGTTGGGTGAGGACCTTCACCCTCCAGACACCGCCTCGGGGTCCCTGCCCTCTTATGGCAGGTACCCCAAGAGCTTGGCCTAGAGTGGGCATGAAAGTAATTTTCTGAAACCTCAAACCACGAAGGCAATTGTAAATCCCAGTGCAGAAAGGCATAAGATATGCCTTTAAAAGGAAGTGTCCATGCATTTTTGTAATTGGTTTACACATCCATACATCCGTATTCTGAGGACAAGATATTTTTCTTAACCACGTGCATTGGTTGAAACTTTTTAAGCAGTGTGAAGTTTACATAATTAAATATAAGTCTCTCTCCTGCCTCTAGATCCTCCATTCCCTTGTTTAGAGACAACCATGGTCAATAATTTCTTAGATTTCTAGAAATTTTCTGTGCATACACAAGGATATTTTTAAAGATTTATTTATTTATTTTAGAAAGAGAGAGAGCGAGAGAGAGTGCATGAGCAGGAGGGGCAGAGGGAGAGGGAGGGAGAATCCCAAGCAGACTCAGAGCTCAGTGTGGGGCCTGATGCAGGGCTTGATCCCAGGACCCTGAGATCATGGCCTGAGCCAAAACTAAGAGTCCGATGCTTAACTATGTCACCCAAGTGCCCCTATATGAGGATTTTTAAAAAAGATTTTATTTATTTATTTGACAAAGATCACAAGTTGGCAGAAAGGCAGGTGGGGGGAGGGGGAGGCAGGTTTCTTGCTGAGCAGAGATCCTGATTTGGGGCTCTATCCCAGGACCCTGGGATCATGACCTGAGCCAAAGGCAGAGGCTTAACCCACTGAGCCAACCAAGCATCCCAGGATTTTTTTTTAAAGCAATGAGAGATGGGACGCCTGGGTGGTTCAGTTGATTAAGTGTCTGCCTTTGGCTTGAGTCATGGTCCCAGGGTCTTGGGCTCAAGCCCCACATTTGGCTCCCCGCTTAGTGGGGAGCCTGCTTCTTCCTCTCCCTCTACCCGCTGCTCCTCTGCTGTTCTCTCTCTGTGTCAAATAGATAAATAAAGTCTTTAAAAAAACAAAAACAAAAGCAATGAGAGAACACTATAGGACTGTTCTGAGCCTTCCTTTTCAAAGTCAATGATAAGTCTTGGAAATGGATCCATCTCAGTGCACCTCCGCTGACCTCACTCCCTTAGACTGACATGTAGCATTCTGCAGCATGAACGTACTACCAGCTGATTAACCTGGTCACCCTCCTGATGGAGATTTTTGGCTGCTTGCCGCCACAAACCAGCCCTTTGTCCTGCGGCCTGTGTCCATGAGTATTTCCAGGGCGCAGTCCTTGGAGAGATTCTGCAGGTTGAAAGGATGTGGAGCATTTTTAATTTTGAGAAGTTCTGCCAAATTTCAAGTAAGGCTCGGTTTTATTATTATTTTTATTTTTAAAGATTTTATTTATTTGCCAGAGAGAGCACAAGCAGGGGGAGTGGCAGGCAGAGGGAGAAGGAGAAGCAGGCTCTCCACTGATCAGGGAGCCCAATGCGGGATTTGATCCCAGGACTCTGGGATCATCACCTGAGCTGGAGACAGATGCTTAACCAACCGAGACACCTGGGCATCCTATTATTATTTTTTTCTAATTATTATTTTAAAGAAGAAGACAGTGCTTGAGGAAGGTGGGCTGTGAGGCTCCTGTGAATGAACCCAGGTGCTCTTTAGGAAACAGGGAGGGGCTGGGGGCTCAAAGTGAGATATGGAAAAACATGGCAAACCCGGGGCGGGGGGGAATTTAGCAAAGGGGAGGATGCTGGCAGGGGGGTCCCTGTGACCCTTCTTACCTTCTAAATTCAGAATGTGAAGTGCCACTGTTGAGTAAGGGTGATTCTGTCAAACCTTTGATGCACCACTTGTTCAAATCCTTATCAAGTAGAATGTTAACCCTGCCAGGTAAAAGAATTAGTGGGTTTGGGGCACCTGGGTGACTCAGTGGGTTAAGCCTCTGCCTTCGGCCCAGGTCATGATTTCAGAGTCCTGGGATTGACCCCCGCATTGGGCTCTCTGCTTAGCAGGGAGCCTGCTTTCCCCTCTCTCTTTGCCTGCCTTTCTGCCTACTTGTGATCTCTGTCAAATAAACTAACAAAATCTTAAAAAAAAAAAAAAAAAAAAAAGAACTGGCAGGTTCTGTCCTAATCAACTAGAGTGTTAATTGACAGCCAAGAGAATTAAGCCACGACTCTGTAACCAAGTCCAGTGTTAACCTTTCCAGGTAAGACTTCCTGTGTTATCTTTTACTTGGGTAGAAGTTTACCTGTCCGGTATGGAATTAAGGTAGGTCCCACGACACTTTCTCATTTCTTTTCTAATTTTTCATAGAGCAGAGAAGAGGAAAAGGACCTTCTTCCCCGAAACATGGATTTGGCATTGTCTGAACATCAGGTACAGTGAGCTTTTCTTTTTTCTTACAGTAAGATGCCGTTTCTTCGCTGTGTTTGCGGGCTGACTCAGAGGCACTCAGGCAAGTCCAGATCATTCCCAATGGGTTTGCTTTCAGATCTGACGTCAGCATCTGAGTCAGACTTTGGGCATCCTTTTCCAACACATAAAACTCAACGCCATGAAGTCAGCCCCAAATCCCGCTGTGGCCTTGGACATCTGCTCAGGAAATATGAAATGCAGGGTCTTTGTGCCTCTTACAACTCCCACTTGGGGTAATTCTATCTGCTCTGTTTGCATAACGAGCTCATTAAAACGATTACAGTTCCCTGGAACATGAACTTGATCCCCCCCAACACCCTGCTCACTCCTCAGGGAACTCGGGCTCCTGCCCACTAAACAGGCTGCTTTTCTCAGCATATTTCCTTTCCACTTTTTTCCCCCCCATTTCAGTCCTTTCTGAAGACGCCCTGCTGTGTCAAATTCCTGCCAGATGCTGTTGGCTTATTTTTTTCTTTCAATGCTCATGATTCGTGTCAGAACACCAATGTACCAGTAGAAGGTCATGGTGGCTTGCCCTGGGAAACTGGTTAGGCGGGAAGGCTTCTGGTCCATGGGTGGGCTTACTGCTGAGCTGGGCCCCCTTTCTAGGCACCATGGCATGAGGGCATCACAGAACTGAGCTCCCAGTGGGGGGCTCCTGAGTCTGCTTTCAAAAAGATGTGTGTGTCGCCATTATGGGAAGACTTCTCATGGTCAGAACAGATCCAGAGGACAGAGTTCCATTCTAGGGGTCTAAATCTAAGACGGGCTGTCCATTACCATTCAGAGGTATCAGATGTATCTACATTTTCTGGGGGCCGATGTTTTTGGTGCTGGGTGATGTTTTTGGTACCAGGGTTGACACCTGGAACAAGGTGGACACTTGGGTTGCTTCCACCTTTTGGCGCAGATAAATAACCCTGCTGTGAACACAGGTGTGCAAGGATTTCTTTGAGACCCTGCTTGCAGTTCTTTGGGGTGGATACACAAAAGTGAAATTGTTGGCCCATATGGTAATTCTATGTGTAATTGTTTGAGGAACCACCATCCCGTTTTCCACAATGGGTGCACTGTTTTACACTCCCACTAACAGTGCACTAGGGTTCTTCTTTGAATATTTGATAGGTTTTGGGGCACCTGGGTAGCTCACTTGGTTAAGCGTCCAACTCTTGGTTTTGGCGCAGGTCGTGATCTCAGAGTTATGGGATCAAGTTCCACATTTGGCTCCAAGCTTGGCTTGGAGTCTGCTTGGGACTCTCTCTTTCTCTCTCTCTCTCTGCCCATCCCCCTCACCACTAAAATAAAATAAAGATTAAAAAAATTTTTTTTAAATGTTTGGTAGAATTCACCAGTGAAGCCATCAGGTGCAGGGCTTTTTTTAGTAAAGAGATTTTTGGTTATTGATTCAGTCTCCTCACAGGTCTGTTCAGCTCTAGGTCTGTTCAGATTTTCTGTTTTCTTTGTAATTTGGCCTTGATTGGTTTTTGCGTTTCTAGGAATTTGCCCATTTCAACTAGTTTATCCAAGTTCTTGGTGTACAGTTGTTCATGTACTTTTTAATAATCTTTTTATTTCTGAGAATGGGTAGTAATGTCTCCACCTTCATATTTTAGTAATGTGAGTCTTCTTTTTATCCTTTGTCTAATTAAAAGTTGGTCAGTTCCATTGATCTTTTCAAAGAACTAACTTTTGGTTTTGCTGATGCTCTATTTTTTATATGTTCTTCATTTATCTCTGCTCCAATCTTTGTTACTTCCTTCTGTTAGCTTTGGGTTTAGTTTGTTTTTCTTTTTCTAGTTCTCTAAACTGTGAAATAAGGTTGTATATTTGAGATCTTTCTTCTTTTTTAATGACCATATAACTATAAATTTCCCACTTTAACATGGCTTTTGCTGCATCCCATAAGTTTTGAGATGTTATGTTTTGTTTTCATTCATCTCTGGGTATTTTACAATTTCTTTTGTGATCTTTTCTTGGATCCATTGGTGAATTAAGAATATATTATTTAGTTTTCACAAATTTGTAAATTTTCCAGTTTTCCTTTTCTTACTGACTACTGAGACTTCATTTGTGGCCTAATACATGGTCTGTCTTGAAGACTGTCCCATGTGCACTTGAGAAGAACGTGTGTACTGTTGCTGGGTAGACTGTTGTGTGAATGTCTGCTGGATCTAGTTACTTTATTGTGTTAAGTCTTCTACTTGCTTACTTATCTTCTGTCTGGTTGTTCTGTCTGTTCAGAACGAGATGTTGAAGTCTCCCATTTATTACTGGAGAGCTATTTATTTCTTGTTGAGTTCCATTTATGTTTACTTCATATATCTCAGTGGTCTCTTATTAGGTGCATACATGTTCATAATTGTTATATTTTTTCACTGTACTGAAGCTTTAATTAATTAATATATTATGTTCTTCTTGGTCTCTTTTAGCCCTTTTTGACTTAATATCCATTATGTCTGATATCAGGCTAGCCGTACCTGCTCATGTTTGGTTACTATTGACCTGGCATATTTTTTCCATCCTTTCACTTTCAACCTACTTTTGTCTTTGCACTTTCAACCTACTTTTGCCTTTGAGCTAAAGTGAGTCTCTTGTGGACAGCAGATAGTCAGGTCATGTTTTTTAACCCACTCTGTTGATCTCTGCTTTTTGATTGGAAAGTTTAATCCATTTACATTTAATGTAATTACTCATAAGGAGGGCCTCACATCTGTCATTGTGCTGTTTGTTTTCTCTGTGATTTATGGCAGTTTTGAGATGACAACACAGTGCAGGGGACCTAGCTCAGTCTACATCGAGGGGATCAGGGATGGCATTCTGGTTCCAGCACCCAGGATGTTCCGTCCTCTGCTCTGCCCACCTACCCTCTGTGAGTTTTTGGGGGTAGTCATAGTGCACCTTGTAGCTCCCTGTCCATAGTAAGAGCCCAGCCAGGCTGGCAGGCAGCTCCCATTCTTGTAGTTGTTTCTTGGTTATTTCCAGCAGAGGGAATAGCCAGAGCTTGGTGGGCAGAGCCAGGTGTGGTGTGGGTGAGAAAGCAGTGGGTAACCCTGAGCAGTTGGGCTAGGCTCAAGGGTCAGGATGCCATAAAGTGGGATAGGCTGGAGCTTTCAAGAGCTCAGCTGAGCTGGAGAGAGGGAGAGCTGAGCTGTCAGGTATCAGAGTGGCCAATTCAAGCAAGACAAGGAGTTGCAGTGAGTGTAATGGTGAAGTCTTTCATGATGGCCATGAGAGTAGAGCCAGACTCCTCCTGTTCTGCTTTCCCTACAGAATGTCACACCTCGCAGGTGGGTCAGACATAGGGTTGTCTTGCTGCAGAGGGAGCCTTGGGCAAAAGGCAGTTTTATGGACCCTGGCATCGGAGGAATGGAGGGAGGAGGGCGGGCTCAGAGTGGGAAAGTACTGGGTGCTGAGCCAAAGTGGCAAGAAATGCCTTCAAGATTTCCTCCCACTGATAAGGAGACCTTGGCCATGGTCTTCAGACCTAATGACCTTGGGGCCTAGGCAGGTCCCTTCAGAGGCCACAGTTCACTGGTTGTGCCACGAGCCTTCGATGGGGAAGGCAGCGTCCCCTGGTGGCTGCCAGAGAAAAGCCTTTGTAATGGCCTGTGGTCAGGCCTCAAAGAATCAAAGTGTTTTTAACTGGGAGTTGAGCTCCATTGGGGCTGTGGGACAGGGAGGCTGGAACAGGGTGAGTGGGTGTCCCCTGGGTGGGGGGTGGGCGGGGGTAGGGTGGTAGCATCCAGTGTCCATGGAGAAGTGAGCTGTGACCATATGAAACTTAAAAATGTCCTTCCTTAAGGACCAAAAAACGATAGCGGGTGATCTTCATAGAGGGGAGGATGGAGGCCCTAGGCTCTGGGGGTTGCTGTGTGCCTTGGGCTGGGGGTGGGGTCTGGCCACCCAATGAGGGCCACCTGGGTCAGGCTCCTGGGAAGCAGACGGAGGCCAGGCAGGTGAGTAAGAGACAGCCGGACCCCTGCTAGGCCGGGAGCTGTCTGGGCTTCACGTCTCCCCCCAAGGACTCTTATACCAAATACTAAGATAAGTCTCAAAAGGCCGTTCTGGAAATGCAAAGGAGACCACAGAGTTTGTCCTCCTGAGCCATTCCGGAGTGATCAGGGGTGCCCCTGGCGGGGGGTAGGGGGATCCTTGGGCCATGAGTGCTAAGAAAAAGAGGCCACGAGCCGCATATGGAATTTCCGATCCCTCGTGCCCCGTTACAAAGGGTGAAAAGAAACAGGCAGAGTGCACTCGGATCACGTATGTTACTTAACCCGATAGGTAGCCGCAAACGTTATCGTTTGCACGGGCAATCGATCTAAAAATTCTTGATAATTTTGCCTTTGTTTTGTGTGGCGTGAGTTTCTGATAGCTGCTGTCACTAAGAGCTGCGGACTGGGTGACTCAGAACAGAGACTGATTCTCTCACTGTTCTGGAGGCCAGACGTCTGAGATGCAGTGGTGGGCAGGGCTGTGCGCCCTCCGAAAGCTGGAGGGGAGGATCCCTTCGGGCCTCTTCTGGCTTCCGGGGGCTCTGGCATCCCCCCAGCTTGTAGCTACATCCCTCGCCTCTCCGCCTCCGTCTTCTCCTCTGCCGTTGCCTTCTGAGAAGGATGCCCGTCATGAGATTGGGGCCCCCCTTCCTCCAGCCTGACCTTCCAACTAATTTCATGTGCAAAGGCCCTGTTTGCAAATAAGTTCACGTTCTCAAGTACTGGGGGTTAGGGCTTGGACGCATCTTTCTAGGAGACACAAGCATGTCTCAAATGACCGGTCCCCTCAATTCAGTGTCTTTTTCCTCCTGAACCGGGTGGGGCGTGTACTACCAGAGTCGCCACAGCTGAACCCCCGTGGCCCGTGGTCTTGTGTCTCCAGCTGTCCTGAGGGCCATTCGTGTTTCTGATTCTATGAGTGGTGCATAAATGCTTTTTTCCCAGTTCCCCGGCCACCTCCCGCCCCCCCTCCCCCGGCCTTGCTATAGACCCCAGCCCCTCCTGGCTGCCTCGGCCTGGCCCTAGAGAAGGGCCCATGGTTGTTCATCCTTCTGCAGTGACCCATCTGGCGAGGAGACGCTCAGCGTGCAGGTCCCAGACTCCATCACCAGCTGGGTGGGTGAGGCCGTGGGTCTGTCCGAGGCCTGGGGTCTGGGGGTCGCCGCACCTGCCCCGCTGAAGACCTTCAAGCCCTTCTTTGTCGACTTCACGCTGCCCCTCCACGTGGTCCGCGGGGAGCAGGCCAAGATCCCGCTCAGCGTCTACAACTACATGGGCACCTGTGCCGAGGTACTAAACCCGCCCTTCCCCCCACAGCCTTCCCTGTGCCTGGGGGTCTGGGTGGGGGGCGGGACACCCATGATGTCAGGAGGCCAGGATGGGGGGGGGGGTCAGCCTCATCGGCTTGGAAGGGGACAGGGCATCTCTGTAACTGGGGAGGGGACCGTGGGAGGGGCAGCAGCTGCGTTTTCGGGGAGGCAGGGGCCAGAAACCCCGGAGGTCCGCAAAGCAGGCGCTCACCATCCCCGTTTGCACACGCACACTTGCCGACACGTTCCACCTGTTGGTGTTTCGGTGTCCACAAACATCAGGGACAGTGGAGTCACAGCGGTTACGGGTTGAATGGGTCAGCACATGCCAAGAACAGTGTCCACAGAAGCGCCACCGCCCTTGCTGATGCTGTGGAGGCTGGGGGAACCAAGCAGGGACCCCAGGCTTCTCCCGAAGGAAGTGGAAAAGGCCACTCTCTCCGCCTCTTGGAGCTGCCGTAACAAAGCGGCGTGATCTGGGAGGCTGAGAACCATAGACATGGATTCACCCACAGGTCTGGAGGCCAGAGTCCAAGGCCTCGGCATGGGTAGGGCGCGTTCCTCCCCGCGGCTCTGCAGGAGCTCCCTCCCAGGCCTCCCACTGCCCAGTCCCAGTCTGTCTGTGTGTGACCTTCCCTCACGTGTCTTCCCTCCGTGGACATCTTGTCTGTGGGTCCTCTTCGAAAGATCCCAGTCCTGTTGGAGTAGGTAGAGCCTAACCTCACTGTGCAGAGACCCTGTTTACAAGTAGGATCACGTCGACAGGTGCCCGGAGTTTAGGACTTCAAAATACTTTCTGGGAGCCACCCTTGAACCCATAACAGCTACCCTGAGGGGATGGGCTCAGGGCTGACCTTGAAGGGCTGTACACCCCTGCAGGTGTACGTGAAGATCTTGGTTCCCAAGGGCATCCGGTTTGTCGGTCATCCTGGCAAACGCCACCTGACCAAGAAGATGTGTGTGGCCTCTGGGGAGATGGAGCCCACCTGGGTGGTTCTGTCCTTCAGTGACCTGGGATCCAGCAATGTCACAGGTGAGGCCCCATGCTGCGTCACGCCTCTCCCGCTCCGGGCCACCAAGGCGTCCGTGAGCTGAGCCCAGGCACAGGTGAGGGGTGGGCAGGGCAGCAGATGAGCTCAGGAAGGCAGCTGGAGAAGCAGGCTGGGGGGCAGGTACTGGTCAGGGCAGTCAGGGCACAGGGTGGGGCGGTCCCCCGGGTGGGACCCGAAGCTTCACCTGGGGGGAGCTGAGCTTAGGTGCCACACCAGCCTAGCGCGCATATATGCACACACATGCCTGCACACGCAATCACGTGGCCTGAGGGGGAGGGACGATACGGCTCCCTGGGACGGGGGGTGGGCGCCTGTTCTGACCGCACGCCCTGAGCGCTCCGATCTCCGCAGCCAAAGCCCTAGCTTACGGAGAGGTGAGCTGCTGCCGGGAAGGGAAGGCCCTCAGACACCTGGAGGAGAGCTTCGGTGACAGGCGGGTCCCTGCTGGGAGGGATCACATCAAGCGCAGTGTGATGGTTGAGGTAAGTCCATGTCCTTGCTGAGGACCCTCCGCCAGGGCCTGATTCCATCAACCATGGTGTGTCGGCTTCACTGGGGTGTATGGTCCCCGCCCAGGGCTGGGGCAGCCCCCGTGGGTCCTGCTCTCAGTCTGGGGGTGGGTGAGGGGTCTCTGCATCTCCTCACTGAGGGGCTGCAGCGTCTGGCCCTCCTCCCGTGTGGAGTGGGGCTTGGCAGAGCGGCCTGGGACTGGCAAGGGCTGTGGGGAAATGTCCTCTGACCCCCACGTTGACCATCTTAGAGGACAGTGTGCCTCGGTCTCCGACTTCCTGTTTGTCACAGTCAATTATGGGGGTCGTGACCTGGTATCTGGAGGGCTGTCACTGGAACGCCCGTGCAGAAAGGACACAGAGCCTAGAGCGGAGGGGCCCAGGGATTGGGGTCTTACTGACACCCCCCACCCCGGCTGGGAATCTAGGATCTGCCACTTAGTGTGGGCTGGGCGCCTGTCTTGATATTCCAGCGCCGCTCCCGAAGTTGGGGGTGCTCACACTCAGCCCGCAGCATGGCGGGGGATCGGGGGCTCGGGGAGAACGCATATGATCCCTCGCAGTGCTGGGCGTGCGGTAGCCGCGATGCGCCGTATTTTGGGTGCTGCTTGGACACATCGGGACTCTCTCGCTACACCGAGAGTGCCCAGCAGTGCCAATAAAGCTCCTCAGCATGTCTGCCCCTCCCCTGTGGCCCAGCTGCAAACAGCTGCCCTCCCTTCTGCCTGTGGTCCCGGCGGCACGCAGCACACGCCATTTCGGCACACGCCCTTTCCCTTGGCCCTTCCTCCCGTTCACGCCGCTGGGCAGCCTGCTTTCTCTGCAGCATCTGCTGGTACAACCTGTGCAGGCCGTTCTGGGCACAGGAGGTGACATTGAAGCATCAGAAGACCTGAGAGGTCAATGCCAATAACTGAAGCGTGAACCGGAAAAATGGATTTCTGAAGCAGGAGGTGGCCGATGTGTGGCTCGATAAAGCGGCAAAAACCCTTCTCCCGCCCCTCCCCGCAGGAGAGCTCCGGGTGCATGGGTGGTTTGCTGGATCGGTTATTTGGCGGACACTCGTGCGACACTGCCTGCCATCTGCCGGGGAGGAAAGTGCAGATGACAGCAGCGTACAGTGGGGGAGCAGGTGACAGTTGGGACCTACGGGATGGAGGAGGAGCCAGGCTCCGCAGTTAGCCCGGGAGACTGGGAGGGCCAGGTCGGAGTGTGCGGCAAGCATGATGAATTTAGGAGCAATTGGCGCATTGGTTTGACTGGAGCCCGGAGAAGGAGAATGAGACTCAGTTTCCCCACCTGGGCCTGGGAGGTAGGCAGCCTGGTACCTGGTACCGTGTACATGTGACATCGGCATCACCTTGCAGGGTCCAGACTTGGAGCCGCTGGCGTGGGAAGGCGGCCGCTCCCCTGTGCCAACCACCCCTCCAGCACTCAGTTCTCCCCGTTTCTCTGTTACAGCCAGAAGGAGCCCCCCGTGCGTACACCTACAGTGCTTTCTTCTGTCCCAACGGTGAGTCCCTGCACCCGCCCTGCCGAGGACTTTGGCCCTTATCCCCACACTGTCACAGCTCTCCCCTTATTCAGCAGATGCCAGCCCTTCCTGGGCTCAGAAGACACAGCAGTGGAGAACTGAGATGTCCGGGCTGGTGACAAGCACGAGCCAGAGTGAGGGCTGGGCATCCCCCAGCAGAAAGTCCATGAATGTGGACTGGAGGCACCAGTGAGAAGATAGTAGGCAGGAATAAGGCTGTCTGTAGGGCCCTGGGTGAGGGGCCTAGGATCAAGGCAAGGGAGGTCTTAAAATCACATCACGGGAGAGCTGTGGGAAGTAAGGCTGACCCAGAATCCGGGGCCTTAGAGAAAATAGGAAATTAAAGCGGGTTCTGGAAGGTGTGGGATTTGGAGTCTGCTTCATTCCCCTGAAATCAACATTGTACTTGCACCTGATCCATGAAAAGGAAATGGGAACAGAATGCCCAGTGCACTCCCCTGCCTTGGTGGAGTCAGGGAAATGCTAAGCAGAACGTGATCCCAGGCTGCCAGTGGGAGGGCCTGCCCTCTCCCTGTCCAGTCCCTCCCAGAGGAACCATTTAGCTTGGAGCTCAGGCTTGGCCTGGCACGGGGCAGTCACCCAGCAGGCTTTGGCAGGGGACAGAGCTGAGGATGTGAGCTGGAGTCTCTGGGGGTCGCCATTGCCAAAGTTATTTAGCACGACAGGTCCTGCGACCACCCACTCTGGACACAGACTTCCTCCTTGACCTGTTCCCCCTTTTTTATATTAAATAACAATACGATACATATATGCTCAAATGATTTTTGACAGAGGTGCAAAGGCGATTCAATGAAGGAAGGATAGCCTTTTCCACAAACAGTGCTGGAGTAGTTGGACATCTATCGGCAAAACCATGAACTTTGACCTCAAGGTCCCACTTTTTTTTTGACAGAGAGAGATCACAAGTAGGCAGAGAGTCAGGCAGAGAGAGAGAGGAGGAAGCAGGCTCCCTGCTGAGCAGAGAGCCCGACGCGGGACTCGATCCCAGGACCCTGAGATCATGACCTGAGCCAAAGGCAGTGGCTTAACCCACTGAGCCACCCAGGCGCCCCTCAAGGTCCCACTTTATACAAGAATTAACTCAAATGGATTGTGGACTTAAATGTCAAACTATACAATTTTTAGGGAAAAAATTGGGAGAAAATCTTTGGGCTCTAAGGCTAGGCATAGGGTTTTTAGATATGATATCAAAAAGCATGACCCATAAAAGGAAACTGACGAATGACCCTCATCAGAATTAAAAACTGCTTTGCAAGGGGCACCTGGATGACTCAGTCGGTTAAGCATCTGACTCTTGATCTCAGCTCAGGTCTTGATCTCAGGGTCATGAGTCCAAGCCCTCTGGTGGGCTCCATGCTGGGTGTGGAGCCTACTTAAAAGAAAAAAAACTACTTAGTGAAAGATGCTGTTAAGAGGAAGAAGATACAAGCTACAGACTTGTAGGAGAAAATCTTTCCAAACCCAGATCTGACAAAGGACTAGTATTTCGAATATATAAAGAACACAATCCAATTAGAAAGTGGGAGTTGGCTCAGTCAGTGGAGCATGTGACTCTTAATCTCAGGGTTGTCAGTTTGAACCCCATGTTGGGTGTAGAGATTATTTAAGAATAAAATCTTTTTTTTTTCATTGTTGACAAGGTTTACTTGAGTTGTAGAAATTTCCCTCATTTTAGCCTGTACTCCCCTATTCAATCTTGACTTCCACAGTGACACAGACAGAAAGTGTGAGGATTTTTTTTCTTGCATCTCTAGTGGAAACCTTAGCAGCAAAGAATAAAATCTTAAAAAAAAGAAAGAGGGGAAAAGAAATAAACAGTTCACCCAAGAAGATATATCGGAGGCAAATAAGCACATGGAAAGGTGTTCAAATCGTTAACCATTAGCAAAATGCAAAGTAAAGCACCATGAGTTATCAATGCACACTTACCAGAATGACTTAAAATTTTAAAAGGTGACCACAGTAAATGATGGCTGGGATGTGGAGAAAAGGGACCATTCATACTTTGCTGGTGGGAATTGTAAAATGGTATGGCTACTGCCAGTAGTTTCTTAAAAAGCTAGACATGCTCCAAGCGTTGCACTCAGACATTGCACTACTAGGCATTTTTCCCAGAGAAATGAAGATTTCTGTTCACATAAAACCAGTACACAGACATTCATGTCAGCTTTATTTGTAATAGCCCCAAACTGGAAATAGCCTAGGTATCCTTCAGCAGATGAATGGTTATACAAATTATGGTTCATTCATACCTTGGAGTGCTAGTCACTGGTAAAAAGAAATAAACTAATGATTTATGCAGCAACTTAGATGAAGGGGATTGAGGGGAAAAAAAAAAAAAAACCTTCAATCCCCAAAGAGTCCATAAATGATTCCATTTATGATATTTTTGAAATGACAAAATTTTAGAAATAGAGGTCATATTAGTCTTTGCTGAGATGGGGAGGAAGGTTGGGGATATGGTGATCAAGGACAACAGGAGGGACTCTGTACAAATAAAGTTGGGGAAATCTGAAGAAGATTGGATGATGGATTGTATCAAGGTCAATATCCCAGTTGTGATACTGTGGTAGAATTTTGTGAGATACCACTGAGGGAAACTGGCTCAGGAAGACACAGATCTTTCCATATTATTTCTTACAATTGTCTGTGAATCTATAATTAAAATTTAAATTAAAAACATTTTTTAAAGTGATACTGGTGTGGGGCACCTGGGTGACTCAGTCTGTTAAGCATCCAGCTCTTGATTTTGGCTCAGGTCATGATCTCAGGGTCGTGAGATTGAGCCCTAAATCAGGATTCTCTCCCCCCATATGCCCCTTCCCACATCGCTCTCTAAAACAACAACAACAACTATGACAAAAAGTGATACATGTGTACAATTACTTTATGATTGCACTCTTATGAGGTTTTTAGAGAAGTCAGAATCATAGAGACAGAAAATGGAATGGTGGGAGCTGGGGCTGTGGGGAGGGGTTGGCAACTTAGTGTTTAATGGGGACAGAGTTTCGTTTTGCAAGATGGAAAGAGTTCTGGAGGTGGACAGTGCTGACATTTGCACAACATGACTGTAATTGATATCACTGAATTGTACACTTAAAAATGGTTAAGATGACAAACTTTAAATTATGTATATTTTACCACAATTTAAAAAATTGGGAAAAGACAAAGCAATACCTTTGTAATACAGGGAACTTAGACAGAAGGAAAAAATATCTCTTCTTGTGACATTTTGTTGTATTTGGTTTCATAGGGTTGATTGTTGTTTGTTGTAACATAGTTGTAACTCATGAACTATATAATTCTATGTTCTGCCTTGCTCATTTAACACATCCCAAGCCCTTTCCCTTGTTATTATAGAGTCTTTATAAACAGCATTTCAAAACAGTTTCAGTATGTTCTATCAAACAACTGCTCCCAGGGCACTTGGGTGACCCAGTCGGTTAATCGTTTGCCTTGGACTCAGGTCATGATCCCAGGGTCCTGGGATCGAGTCTCGCATCGGGCTCCCTGCTCAGTGGGGAGCCTGCTTCTCCCTCTGTGTGCTGCTCCCCCTGCTTGTGCACTCTTTCTCTGTCAAGTAAATATATAAAAATCTTAAAACAAAACAAAACAACAACAATAACAAAAGACTGCTTGATAATTTGATCATTATGGAATGTTTTGAAATGTTGGACACTTATATATATGGTTTCTATTTTCACATCATAATTTATGCTAGGCTGAATATATATTTGTATTTGAAGTAAAGTCAGCAGTATTTTTAACATCTTTATGGAGGTATAATTGACTACAATAACTCACAAGTATTTTAAGTGTACAGTTGGTAATTGTTAGCATGTGTGTACATCTGGGAAACCATCACAACTAAGTTAAACCCAAAGTCATGCTCCCTTGTCATCATTCACCCCTGTCTACACTTGTCACTAAGGAACTACTGACCTGCCTTCTCTCTCTATAGGTTACTTTGCTCTTTCTAGACTTTTATATAAATGGAATCATATGAATGTACTGTTTTTATCTGGTTCCTTTCACTGAGCATAAAAATTTTGAGAGGCAACCATGTTGTGTGTATCAATAATTCAGTCATTTTAAGGCTAAGTGGGACTCCGAAGAATGGATGCTTTGCACTTTCTTTATTCATTGACCTGTTGGTGGACATTTGAGCTATTTCCAGTTTGGGGCTGTTTCCAATAAAGCTGCTATGAATATTTGTGGACAAGTTTTTGTATGAGTAATATGTTTTTCTTTCTCTTAAATCAGTATCTGTGAGTGGAATAGTGAAATCAAACAGTAGGTATGCATTCAACCTTTTAAGAAACTGTTGCAGTTTTCCAAAGTGGTAGTACCATTTTGCATTCTCGCCAGCAGTGGGTGAGAATCACTTCCTCATTCTCCTCACCCACACTTGGGGTTGTCCGTCTGATTAATTTTAGCCCTTCTAATAGGTGTCTGATGGTATCTCGTTGTGGTTTTAATGTGCATTTCCATCATTCAAGCATCTTTTCATGTGCCTGTTTACTATTGGTGTATAGATATATTTTTTTCAGTATAGTGCCTGTTCAGATCTTTTAACATTTATTTCAATGAGTCTTGGAAGTTTAAAAAAAATATATTCTGGATACAAGTCCTTTCCCAGATAAACGCTTCACAAAGACATTTCTCCCAGTGTGTGGCTTGTCTTTTCTTTCACTTAATAGTGTCCTTCAAAGAACAGAAGTTTCTCATGTTGATGTGGTCCAGTTGATCAATCTGTCTTTTTATAGATTATGCTTTTGTTGTACCTAAGAAATCTCCAAGTCCTACGTTCTCTCCTCAGAGTTTGTAGTATTAGGTTTTATGCTTATAAAATGGCTCTGATCCATTTCGAGTTGATATTTGGGGACCATGCAAGGTATGGATTGGAGTTCCCTTTTCTGCTTCTGGGTAACTAGCTGTTCCAGCACCATTTGATGGAAAGATTTTTGCTATTGAATTGCCTTCATGCCTTTGTTGCGGATCAATTGTTCATGCACATGTGGGTCCCATTCCGGACTCCCTACTCTGTCCTGTTGAGCACCTGCTGTGTTAACACCAGTACCACACTGTAGTGATTTCTGCAGCTTTCCATCAAGTTTCAATGTCAGAGGTGTGAGTCCTTCGACTTGGTTCTTTATCAGAGTTGTTTTGACTCTTCTAGATTCCTGAAGTTTTCATATAAATTGTGGAATCAGCTTTGTGATTTCCCCCAAAAGACCCTACTGTGTTTTGATTGGGATTGCAGCGAATCTGAACATTAGTTTGGCGAGTAATGAATGCATTTGCTGTGTCTTCTGACCCACGGACGTGGTCTAGCTCTCCTCCGATTTAGGTCTTCATCAGTTTCAAGAGTCTTTTGCAGTCTCCTCCTGCATACAGTCTTTGCACATCCTTTGTAGGATTTAACCCAGTGAGCATTTCATCTTTTGCATGCTGTTGGCAGAGCTGTCATTAAGCCAACTCTGTTTGCTGTTCCTCAGGCCCCCTGTGGTCCTGATTCTAAGCTCTGGGCACAGACAGGGAGAAGCAGGATGCCTCCAGGGGCGCCCTCAAACCCCTCTCTCCTTCCCTCCATCCAGAGAGAGTCCACATCTCCACACCCAACAAGTACGAGTTCCAGTACGTGCAGCGGCCATTGTGTCTCACCCGTTTTGATGTGGCTGTGCGAGCCCACAATGATGCCCGCGTGGCCTTGTCTGCTGGGCCCCAGGACACAGCAGGCATGATAGAGATCGTCCTGGGGGGGCACCAGAATACCAGATCCTGGATCTCCACCAGCAAGATGGGCGATCCTGTGGCCAGCACACATACGGCAAAGATCCTCTCCTGGGATGAATTCAGAACATTCTGGATCAGCTGGCATGGCGGGTTCATCCAGGCACGGCTGGGCTCACGGGGGTGGACGTGGGAACCTCATGCTCCCATTTGCTGCCTCCTGCTCTGTGTCCAGCTGTGACAGGGGGTGGAGAGGAAGCAGGGTAAACACAGGGCACCACCTCAGGCTGCTCACAGTCTGCCTGGAGTCACTTATAGGGGTGTAGGGATCTGGGGGATGATGGGTGGTCATGGAGAAGGAAAGTGGATATAAGCAGGTGAAACGGGGGCTGGTGTATTTTAGGGGCCAAGCAAAGGCGACATAGAGAAGGAGCAGCTAACACAGCTTCCTAGAGGAGGGACATAGTCAGACGGGGTTTTGAAACATGAATAGTTCACCAGGCAAATTGGGGATTGGAGGATGTTCCAGGCAGAGAGAATAACATGTACTAAGGCCCAGAGATTCCTGGGAGCCCGAGGACTTTGGAACCTGTAGATGCCATAGTTGTGTCTCTGTTGTTCATTGAATGTGTGAGGTGACCTTCAGTTTCCCTGTAGCCCGTGTCCCTGCTGCCTGAGCACCACTGTGTGCTTCCTTCCAGCAATCCAGCAGCCTTGGCCTCTTTTTCCAGGTTGGCCATGGTCCAGAGCCTTCCAATGAGTCTGTCATCATGGCCTGGACCCTCCCCAGGCCACCAGAGGTCCGATTCATCGGCTTTTCCACTGGCTGGGGCTCCGTGGGTGAGTTCCGCATCTGGAAGAAGGTGGAGGTGGACGAGAGCTACAGTGAGGCCTTTACCCTGGGAGTCCCGCACAGCGCCATCCCTGGGTCTGAGCGGGCAGTGGCCTCCGTCATAGGTGCGTCTGCCCTATAGCCTGGCTGGGGGAGAATGGGGGCAAGGACTCAGGCCATGGGGCAAGGTGTCCACTCCATACTTGGCTTCGCCATCAGCCTCTACAGGGGATCTGCTTCCAGCCCCATACCCACTCACCCGATAAGCAGCTTCTGGTGCTTTCTCCATGCTGGGGCAGATGCAGAGATGACGCCAGCCCTGTCTTTGAGGCCTTGTCAGTCTGCCTGAGGCTGGTCCAGACCCAGCCTGACCAAGGCCTGTGTGAGGCAACCCCAAGGGGTGGGTAGTGGATTCTGTGAGGACAGTGAGTGTGGGTGATGGGTGAGAAAGCAGAAAGTCTGGGTGAAGTCAGTGAGGTGCATGGTGGAAAGTGGGGGTCCTGGTGAAGGGGCAGACATCCAGAATGTTTGCTGAGCAGGAGTAAGTGGCTATGACTGGGAGTCTGTAGGGTGTGGGTGTACCCACAGGAATGGAAAGTGGGGACTGCGTGGTCAAAACAGTGCTGGGTATTGGAAGAGTGAAGAGAGGGCAAGAGGCCGGGAGGGGCACACATACCTGAATGTGGGGGTCTTGGGTCTCTCTGAGATCAGAGGACAGAAGCCCTGGGGCTCAGACAGGTTGGTGGTTGTAGCCAGATTCGAGGTTGTGGGAGTTTGCGATTTCTGAGGTAGGAGATCAAGTAAGAGATGGCTTCAGGGGTCAGTGACCTGAGTAGTGGCATAGAGGAGCAAGCAGATGGGCAGGGATGGAGATCGGGCAAAGGCCAGGACCCCTGTGCTAGTGCTTTCAGCACAGTGGGATGGAAGGTGGAAAATAAGCTGGGAAGCCCAGAGGAAAGTGATGAGAAAGTAGGTAGGCTCTGCCATGGATGGAGGCTGCAGGAGCAGTGGCAGCCTTGGTGGGGCAGGAGGAAAAGCCAAGGAAGGAAGAGAGGTGTGATCAGGGAACAGCAGGAGTTCTGGAGAGCCCATCAGCCATGTAGGGTGCAGAGAAGCCAAGAAGAGGAACACAGAGTGCTGAAGGGAGGAAAGCACAGGAGAAATAAAAAAGAAAAAAGGAACTGAAAAATATACCAACAATGTAATTTGTATGGAAACTTAAAAAAAAAATCTAAATACTCGTGGTTGAAGAGAAAATCACATTTCCTGTTGGAAATTAGATTAAAAAAATATTTAAAATGGAACCATAATGGCTGGGTTGATCTATCAATATTTGTGGGATGCAACCAAAGTTGTACTTAGAGGACAATGTATAGCTTTAAATGCACCTGTTTTAAAAGCCACAAAGAAATGAGCATTCAGCATAATGAAGCAGTAGAGAAAGAACACCGAGTTGAGACTAAAGAACAGAGAGGGAGGTGTGTAGGAGAGTTCCAGGGGATGGCTGCCAAAGCCAGGGTCCCCTGTGGGCTTAGTGGGCATGGGGCACGGTCTGGTCCCGAAGGCAGCACCCACAGTCAGAGAGTGGGTGGCCGGTGTTGGGCGTTAGGCCGCCCTGGGGAAAGCTGTCGCCAGGGCAGCCAGGGCCCCAGCTGAGGCCGGCCCACAGTCCAGCTCTTGTTTCCTCCCCTCCAGGAGATGTCATGGGGCCAACCCTGAACCACCTCAGCAACCTCCTGCGGCTGCCCTTTGGCTGCGGAGAGCAAAACATGATTCACTTTGCACCCAACATCTTTGTCCTAAACTATCTGCAGAAAACCCGGCAGCTCAGTCTCGAGGTGGAGCAAGAGACCACGGACTACCTGGTACAAGGTACCAGGGGTTGGGGGGGGGGTGCTGCCGGGGTGGGTGGGGAGGGCATGGGGAGGGCATGGGGAGGGAGGCAGCCCACGTGCCCGGCACAGCAGATGTGGAAGGGACCCAAGTGGGTGAAAGACGCCACTCGGGGTGGCCCTGTCTGGTCACTGTTAGCAGGAACCCAGTGTCTGCCCCGGTTGGGACACAGCTCTGAGTGCCAGGAGTCAGCAATGGAGAGAGAAATGGCGTCTATTAGAAATGCAGATTTTTTTTTTTTTTTTAAACAAGAAGAGCAGCATAGGATGCCTCAGTGGCTCGGTTGGTGAAGGGGGTGCCTTTGGCTCAGGTCATGATCCTGGGATCCTGGGATCAAGCCCCATGTCGGGCTCCCTGCTTAGCGGTGAGCTTGCTTCTCCCTCTCCCTCTGCCACTCCCCCTGCTTGTGCTCTCTCTTTCTCTGTGTGTGTCAAAGAAATAAATTAAAAAATCTTTAAACAAAAAAGCAATATAAGCATTATAAAAAACATTTAGAAAAGAAAAATAATTTCCTATAATTGCATCCTGTCCCTGTGCCTGGTGAAAACATCTGAATTTCTGTGGCGTGGGGGTCCAGAGGTGAAATCGCTGGGTCAGGATGTGCTCACAGTCATTTTCCAGGCTACACTCTTTGTCCATCACTTACATTTACGGAAAACTTTTCTCTTGAACGTGGAGGGGGTATTACTAGTTTTTCTCCCCTACAAAATGCACCATTGAAAATCTTCAGCGATCAACAATACAGCACCGAACCTCTTCAGAAATAAATAAGACAGCACGGAACATCCTCAGAAATCATGCAGCATCAAATATCTTCCATCACCAGGAATCAGAGCCTTAAGATGGGGTACAGCTACAAGTGTGTGGTGTAAGACCTCTTGAGTGCCCTGACCTGTCCCCTCTGCCATGTCTTGGCCCCATAGGAGGGGCACCCGGGAGGCTGTGGCCTCACCTCTGTCATGGACACCTGTTGTACGTCCTCAGGTAGAGCCTGTTCTCAGGGCCTCGGTTTCCTATCTGTGTAGCAAGGGAATTCATCAGTTCATGCCAAGGTCCTGAGGCCTCCAGAGGTTTGCTTCTGGCCTTGGGCAGGAGCTGGAGCAAAGGGGAGGAAGGCGAGTGTTTGATCCAGCTGTGAAGCTGGTGGTCACAGCAGGCACATGCATCTCCACCGTGCGGCCCCAAGTCGTCCTCCCAACAACCCCCAGGCTAATAGTTCTCATTTCCCACAGGAGCCAAGTGAGGCTCCTGGAAGCAGCCAGCCTGGGGTCCTGCAGGGGCGAGTGGTGGGGTCTTCTGGGACCCCAGGCTTGCCTGGATGGGATTGGCTGGCCAGGGCACTAGGTCCCAGCCAGAGTGAGAGGAGAGCCTACAGGCACCACCTTGGAAATTTTTGCCTTCAAGAAGGACCAGAGTGTGCCCGACTCAGAGGATGTCAGGTCCTTCCCAGATGGGGAAACTGAGGCAAGCGAGAGCCTTGATACCTGAGGCGAGTCTGGAGTTCCTCCCTCCTGGCCTGTCAAGATACCCTGTAGAAGATCTCCAAAAGCAGTCCTGATGATCCAGAACCATCCGTTCTCAATGGGGAAAGGAAAGCGCAAGAGCTCATGGGGAATGTGGAAACTCTTGGATGGAAAGGCAAAGGCAGGGGTTGCCATGGGCCCCAAATCTGACTTGATAAAGGCTGACCAGAGACTGCTAGGAACCCCAAGAAGCCCACGTGGTCTGTGGCTGGGGACGCTCAGGTTGCTGAACCCATCTGGGCTCCGGCCTTGAACGCCGCCCCCAGTCTGATGACTCCCTAGTTGTCCATGGCAGCCAGGCGCTCCCTCAACAGCCAGATGCTGTGCCCTTCAGCCAGTGGGCATTTCAGATTCTACAAGCTTCCCATCAAGCCCCCTTCCCCGGTTTTCTGCCAGGCTTGCTAGTGTTCATTTCCTGGGGTCGCGGTAACAAACACAGGCATGGCTTCTTGGAGTGCACTTCGCAGACGGGGCATTTTTTTTTTCTTCCCCAAATTTGAGGTCTCTGCGTGCAAGCCTATCAGCTTCATGTTCCGAACAGCATTTGCTCACTTCCTGTTTCTATTGTCACATTTTGGTAATTTCCTCAATATTCCAAGCTTTGAAATTCTTTTTTTTTTAAGATTTTATTTATTTATTTGACAGACAGAGATCACAAGCAGGCAGAGAGGCAGGCACAAAGAGAGGGAGAAGCGGGCTTCCCGCTGAGCAGAGAGCCCTACATGGGGCTCAATCCCAGGACCCTGAGATCAAGACCTGAGCCTAAAGCAGAGGTTTAACCCACGGAGCCACCCAGACACCCCCCAAGCTTTGAAATTCTTACTTTATTTGAATTGTTGTGATCTCGTGCTAGAACTTGAACAAAGGGGCCATTGCTTCATATGCATGAACAAAAAAAGGTGGTTTCTTGAGCTGGAATCTCCTCCTGGTGAAGATGCTCTGAAGATTGTTGAAATGACCACCAAGGGTTTAGAATATTCCAGAAATGGAGCTGATAAGGCAGCCTCAGGGTGTGAGAGGCCTGAGTCTTATTTTATAAGAAACTGCCACAGTGGCTAGCCCCCTAGTGGGTCAGCAGACAGCATGTGGAGCCAGGACCCTCCACCAGTTAAAAAAAAAAAAAAAATCAACGATTCAGGGAGTCTCAGTGGCTCAGTGGGTTAAGCCTCTGCCTTCAGCTCAGGGTCCTGGGACTGAGCCCTGCATCAGGCTCTCTGCTCAGCGAGGAGCCTGCTTCCTCCTGTCTCTCTACCTGCCTCTCTGCCTACTTGTGATCTCTCTCTCTCTCTCTGTCAAATAAATAAATAAATAATACTTAAAAAAAAAAAAAAAAGATCAGGACTCACTGAAAGCTGCTATGATGATTAGCATTTTTTAGCCATAATATTTTCAAGTGAATTAAGGTGCCTAGATTGTTATTTTAGATGTGATCCTTTTGCAAACGTAACAGACCACAGTATAGCGTGAGCGTAACTTTACACATACTGGAAAACCCAGATGTTTGTTCGGCACAATTTATCGCAAGTTGACCTGGACCCAGACCCACAGCATTTCCCACATTATGTCAGTACCACAAACTGCGTGGCTTAGAACAACGAGACTGTACCTGCTCATAGCTCTGGAGGCCAGAAGTCCACAATCAAGGCTCCAGGGTTGGTTCCATCTGGAGGCTCTAAGGGACACGGTCCTGGGCCTCTGTCTCTCCTGAATTCTGGGGCTCCAGGCATTCCTCCGCTTGGAGATGTGTCCCTCCCACCCTTCCCTGCCTCCACCTTCAGGGGACTTCCTCCCACATCCGCTTCTGCGCTTCTGCGCTTCTGCGGTCTCTTCTCTTCTAAGGACCCTGGTCATTGGATTTAGGCCCCACCTCATTTCAGGATGAACTCATCTGGAAGTCTTCAGCATGATCACAAGTGCAAAGACCCTTATTCCCATAAGGTCCCATTTTGAGGTTTCAGGTGGACATGAACTTGCGGGGGTGGGGGGGGTCACTGTCCACCTACCACCTACACAGAGCTCCTTCAGCTGCTTTTGCCATCTCCGGGGGCAGAGCACCATCCTTCCAGCAGGTAAGGTGCAAACCTTGGTGCCCTCTGGATCTTTCTTTCCTCCTAGACCTGGCCCAGCTAAGCAGCTCTGCCCATACTGCAGAAAACCTCCCTACCCGTTACCGCTCTGCCATACAGGCCCATTGTCGTTGCTTGTCTAGACGGTGCCCACCTCCCATTTACCCTGCTTCCTCCCCAGACCCTACAGACCACCCACTACATGTGTCCCCTCACAGCCCTCCCCAACTTACCCAGCCCGTGCCCCCTGCTGGCCTCACAATAAGGCTGAACACCCAGTGTGGCCTGGGTGGGCGCCTCACCTCTCTCCCCTGCCCCCTGGTTCTTCTGCTCTGGCCCTTCTGGTGTCCTCTGTTCTCAGAGCACACCAGGCTCTCGTGGAGTAGTCCCCACTTGTGGGGACAGAGGGTGCTGCCTCGAGATGGTGCAGGTCACTGACCCCCGTGACTGAGGGCCTGTGTGTGACCAGGAGTTACAGAGAGGCCAGGTCAGGAAATGAGAGGAACAAAGTAGAGGTTTCATCCACACTCTTGGTGGAGCGCACTTTCCAGACTCCAGATGTGGGCGACCCGGGATATGAGTATTGCGTCACGGGGTGGGGGTCACAGGGACAGCCCCAGGTCACTGATCCCTCTGCCTCCCCCACAGGCTACCAGCGGCAGCTGACCTACAGGCACCCAGACGGCTCCTACAGTGCATTCGGGGAGCGGGACGCCTCGGGGAGCATGTGGTGAGTCCCCAATCCAGGGGCACGGCCACCGTGGCTCTCCAACCTGAAGCCACAGCCTCCCATGATGCACCACATGGCCAAGAAGCTGGGGGCCAGATCCTTAGGGTGACCAGGAGATTGCCACAGTCCCAGCCCCGCCCCCGGAATTCAGAGGGCTGGATGTGGGCAGCTCTGCTGGGCTCTGAGGGTGGCAATGGGGGGAGTAGGGGTGGCCGGGACAGTGACGATTTCTCATAGTTGTCTTTCTGGTGCTGTTGCTACACTGCCCCAAATAGAAGCTTTGCTCTCCATCCTCTCGGGAGCCGGTCCTGGGTGCCTTGGGGCCTCTTCAAAGCTCAATGGATCTAGAAACAGGGGTGACCGCAAGTAGGAGGAGACGGGAAAGGCCGTACCACTGCCCGGAGGCTGAGGTCTGGGGAGCGTGTGGGCAGAGCAGCCCGGAGTCTGGTTTCTCTTGCAAGTGGCTCCCTTTGGCTTTTGGGGTGACCAGGCCAGGGAGGGCCCGGTGTGGGGCTGCGTGCCCTTGGGTCTTGTTCCCTGGGATCCTCAGAGGCCGGCAGTTCGCGTGGTAGTGGATTTGCCATATCCATGTTGGGGCCGGCAGTTACTGTGGGGGCACCCCAACTCCTGTCCCCAGATGGGTTTTTTCTTCCCTTGTGCCATCCCGGGAGCTCCTGCGGGGTCTGTGGGCCTGCAAACTGCCCTCCCCATCGTGAAGCTGACGCAGTGTCCACCGCACAGCAGCAGCGACACAGCTGGCTGAGCCCCGCCGTGTGCCGTGATGCTCACCAGGATCTAGAAAGCCGAACTGCCCAGAGACAGCATAGACACAGCGTGGGGATTCCACGGTCCCCGCGCTCAGTCGTGGGCCCCCCCATCCCCCCGCCCGCTCGGTCGTGGCCTCCCCGCCCTGGGCTGCCTGCCTGGGCTGCCTGCGCTTGCGCACGGTGTTTGGCCCCGCCCTCTGGCTGAGGGGCAGGGCGTGCTCGGGAGGTGGGAGCCAGTGCTCTGGCAGATGCAGGTGCCCCAAGGGCAAGAGAAAGGATGGGTTTGGGGATCCGGGAGGGAAGTGCCCGGGATGAGCAGACCCTTGGGATAGGTGCATGCAGCCTCGGGGTTATGGGCTGTTTCACATTTTGGCAATTCACTGAAACAGAGCCTTGATTTTCATTCTCTTAACTTCTTTGTTGTTTTGGGGTTTTTTGTTGTTGGTGTTGAAGTAAGTATAACATAAGGTTTATCATTTTCACCACTTTTTAAAGTTTTAAAAATCTATTTATGAGAGAGAGGAAGCACAAGCAGGGGGAGGAGCAGAGGGAGAGGGAGGAGGAGGATCCCTGCTGAGCTCCATCCCAGGACCCTGGGATCATGACCTGAGCACAAGGCAGACGCTTAACTGACAGCCACCCAGGTGCCCTCATCTTCACCATTTTCAAGTGTCCATTCTGGTGGCATTCAGCACATTCACGCTGTTGGGCAGCTGTCACCACTGTATGTCCCCAGAATCTTTTTAATGTCGTAAATCTGAAACTCTGTCTATTACACGCATGGACTCCCCACCTCTAGCTCCACCCCCCCCCGGCACCCCTGTTCTAGTTTCTGTCCCTTTGAGTTTCGGGACCTCACGTGAGTGTGATCCTAGCATTCTTTCCTGCCCAGCGTGCTTCTCCGCTCACAGTGCGCTCAAGGTTCGCGCCTGCCGGAGCAGGGGTCAGCGTTTCTCCCCCTTAAGGCTGAATGATATCCCAGTGTGTGGAGGCACCCCCCCATCTTGTGAAGTTCTTCATCAATCTAGACACTCGGGTCGGCTCACTCTGTCCAATTAGGACCACAGAAGGGTCCAAGGATCTAAACATCTGGCTGCGGGGTCCCAGGAAAGACTGGAGATCTGCAGGGCAGAGGATCCCTTGGGGATTGGCAGTGGAGAGGCGACAAGGAACGTCTTCTGCACGAGGCAGGGGAGGCAGAGCTGGACCAGCTCCCAGGAAGGCCTTGAGCTCCAGACTGGGGCGCTGCCAGGGGACGGGGAGGGTCCAGGTAGGGAGGCTGGTCTCTGCCATTGGGTCCTGCTGGGTGCCCAGACACTTCCCTGGAGCACTCACAGCAGCCCTTCGAGGACATGCTGACCCCTCCCGTGTCACAGGTGAGGAGGCAGAGACTCGGGGCCCTGTAGGGAGCAGGCACAACTCCTCAGGGGGCAGGCGGGAGGTGACCTTCTCCGCACAACCTCTCCAGCCCCTGGCCCTCCCAGCCCCTGCCTCATCCCATTTCAGGCTCACAGCCTTTGTCCTGAAGTCCTTTGCGCAGGCGCGCAGCTTCATCTTCATCGACCCGCAGGAGCTGGCGGCCGCCAAGGGCTGGATCATCAGGCAGCAGCGGGTGGACGGCTCCTTTCCGGCGGTGGGCAGGATTCTGAACAAGGACATCCAGGTGAGTGGCTCCTCGGCCCTGCTTCTGGCACCTTAGCCCTGCTCCCCGCTGCTGTCTGGGGCCCGTGGGGGGCCGGGGGCGGTCCCCTCTGGCTCAGGGTGAGGCTCAAGCGTCCTCTCGCAGGGTGGGGTTCATGGCACCGTCCCGCTGACCGCCTACGTGGTGGCTGCGCTCCTGGAGACTGGCCCGGCCTCGGAGGTGAGCACGCCGCGGCTGGGGAGCGGTGGGCGGCTTTCCCCTGCAGGCTGGGCTTTATTTCTTCCTTGATGCCTTCCTGCTTCTCCTTCTCTTGCTTTTCCGTGGTTCCTGAATGTCTCCCTCCCTGCAGCCTGAGCACTGAGAGATTCCTGTGGTAATTGTAGGGGATTTGGGGGAGCTGTACCCTGAGATCTCCCAGGACGATCTGATGCCTCCATCCCTGTTTGGGCAGTCATCTGGGGCTCCAGCGGGGTCCTGGCTGGTCAGGGAGTCCTATATAAAAACTTGGGAAAGTTTTTGGGAGAAGGGTTCTAGAACCTTCATTTTCAGTTGGTACTGGAGCCAGTCAAGGTTTAGGTGTCCCGGGGGACTTGGGAGCCATTGTTGCTTCTGTGAAGCAGGGGTGTGGGAAGCATGTTCTGCCTGCTGTGGGGGTGTCCATGGTGGACTTCAGCCCTGGGGGTAGGGACCCTAGCATTCCTAACAGCAGTGTCAGTTCTGTGTCCTCTGATGATGAATTATGAGTAATAACATTTCTCAGCCATTCTTGGCTTCCCAATCCAGATTTAATCCCTGGGTCTGGGGTTTGCCGAGGATCCCAAGATCCTCCATGCCCCATGCACTTTGCCTAGAGGGCCCCTTGCCCTGTGGTTAAAGGACTCAATTGTGTCTTCCTTTCCTATCCTATCCTATCCTATCCTATCCTATCCTATCCCTATCCTATCCTCAAATCCTAATCCTTATCTTAGCTCAGATCAGCTTGGGCCACCATAATGAAACATTACAGTCTGGGTGGCTTACACAACAGACATTTAATTCTCATGGTTCTAGAAACTGGGAAATCCAAGTCCACGTTCTGTTTGATTCAGTTCTTGGGGAGGACTCTCTTCCTGGCTTGAAGACCTCCACCTTCCTGCTGTGTCCACACAAGGCCTTTTCCTTGGTACATACATGTGGAGAGAGAGCGAGTTCTGGTGTGTCTCTTCTTCAAGGAAGGACCGTAATCCCATGTGGGGACTTCACCTCACCTAAACCCAATCACATCCCCAAGGCCCCACCTCCTAATATCACACTGGGGTTAGGGCTTCAACATATTGGGGGGGGGCGCTGGCATTCAGTCTATAGGACCCCAGTACCTTGGAATGTGAGCATATATGGAAATAGGACCTTTAAAGAGATAATCAAGTTAAAATGAGGCCGTTAGGATGGGTCCTAATCCAGTATGACTAGTGTCCATATAAAAGGGGGCCGTTGGACACAGCTACACACAGAGGGAAGACAGCCAGCCACAAGCCCAGGGGAAAGGCCCGGAAAAGGGCCCTTGGAAGGAGCCAACGCTGCCCACACCTTGATCTCGGATTTCCATAAGACAATACGTTTTTACTTTTTAAGCCTCCCTCTTCGTGGAACTTTGTTACACAGCCCGAGCAAACCCATATACCCTGCCTCTGAGATGACCAGCTGCCCTGGTTGGCCGGGTCAGAGGGGGTCCTAGGATGTGGGGCCAGTGGGGTCCTGCCCCTCTGAGCTTCAGGGACCTGGGTCCCTCAACATTCCTGAGGCGGCCCTCTCCTCCATGCTCTGGTAGTGGTTTTTATTTCAATGATATGGACATTCTGGTCATTCTGACCCTGTCACATGTTTAGAGCTGGGCCATGCTTGTCTTCGTTCACTCAAGAATTTGAAGGCTCCTGGATTCAGGTCCGGAGTTGCTGTCACCAGAACCACAAACAACGGCTTACGACCACGGTTTATTCTGTCCCAGTTTGGGAAGCCAGGGGTCTGAAGTCAAGGTGCCAGCAAGGCTTAGAGCTCTCAAGGCTCGAAGGGAAAATCCTTCTAGGCCTCTTCAGTTCCTGGGGAGCTCCTGGCATTTCTCATCTCCTGGCCGTGTTGCTCCAGCCTCTCCATGACCTCGTGCCTGCGTCTCTGTGTTCACTCTTCTTAGGGGGACCTCAGTCCTTACTGCAACGGTGCGGCCCCGTGCTGGGGCTGGGCTTGTGTGGGCCCAGCCAGGGATCTGCTGGACCTGCTCTGTCATGTCTGGTTTCTGTCCTCCAGTGGGTCACAGGGGGTTGGGGGAAAGTGTGGTCAGAGTTGGTGGGCTTCCTGGAGGTGGTGACCATCGAGGTGAGGCCTAGAGGGTGAGGTGGGAATGGGCAGGGGGTCTCAGAGGCCAACTCAGTGATGGAGTAGTTGGAACAGGGCGGTCAGGGCTCTGCCAACTTCCCCCAGAACTCCTCTGAGCTGATCTGCTGTTCTCAGACCCCATTTGGAAAAAGTTGGCCCCAACACGAAGGGGATGGTGTTTTGAAAGCCAGGTCTAAGGCTGTGGGAGCCCCCGAGGGACGCAAAATGAGAGTCTGTGAGCCAGGCAGCCTCACCCTTGGTGTGCCCTGGGAATCTGTGGGTGGGCGGGTGGGTGGGGGAACAGAGCAGCCTCCCAGGGCTCCACTACCCCCCCTCCATCCTGCAGGAGGAGAGGAGCGCCATTGCCAGAGCGCGGCATTTCCTGGAGTCCAGTGCGCCCCTGGCCACGGACCCCTACAGCAGCGCCCTCACCACCTACGCGCTGACCCTGCTCCGCAGCCCAGCAGCCCCCGCGGCCCTGCGGAAGCTCCGCAGCCTGGCCATCACGCAGGGTAGGGCCCCCCACCACCACCCCAGAGGCCACTGTGGGGCCGGCCCACGGTGTACCCAGGAGGCAGCTCACGGACATATGCTTGGTTCTAAGGAGGCACACTTTGCTCACTCTGTTCGGTTTGTTACTTGTCACATCTCCTTAGTGGCTCCGTTTGATGAAATGACTTGAGCCCGAATGTCATTTTTCTCCCTTGTAAAATAAGGGGTGGCAACCCCCGCCCCAGGGAGGGCCCCCGCCCTCCACCGTTGGGTGAGCCTTCAGAAACCTTTTCCATCTTCAAGATGTCGGTCTCCCCATCGACCAAATGACTACCCACTATGTTTGGGGAGCCCCGGGTCACAGAAACTTCTCAGACGGAGCCTCTTCCCTCCCACCTCCGGCCCTCATCACACTCCCCACCTTCCCCAGCAGCTTCTCGGCTTATGATGTCACCTGAAGAATGCTTGCATTGCCAGGAAGAAAAAAAAACTAAGCAAAATTCTAAAACCACCCAATTGGATGACAGTGCCTAGGAGTCCCTGCTCGGCCAGGGGAGCGCTGATCTCTCTGGGGTCTCAGGGCCTTCTACACTCACATGAGCTCAGAATCCTTGGAGCCTTTGCAAGTAGCGAGTGGCTTCCTCGGTCCTGAGTAAGGACAGCTGGAGCCCCATCAGGGCCCCGTCAGGAGAGAGGCCGCTGATGTCTGCCAGCAATGCGGGAGGGATGGGGTCTGTCATGGAATTGCAGATGGGAGACAGCCCCAAGGCCCTTCTCTAATTTCATTTATTTATTTGACAGAGAGAACGAGAGAGGGAATGCACATGGGAGGAGTGGGAGAGGGAGAAACAGGCTTCCCGCTGAGCAGGGAGCCAGACTCGGGGCTCGATCCCAGGACCCTGGGATCATGACCTGAGCTGAAGGCAGACGCTTAATGACTGAGCCACCCAGGCACCCCAACCCTAAGGCCCTTCTTGCCCCAGGCCTCTGCCCCTGGCACCCTCCTCCCCTGGTGTCCATCCCACCTGCGCCCCCGAGGTCTCTTCTTGAGGCCATATGCACTGACCCCCCCACAAGGGATGCCAGGCCGCAAACTGAACTGGTTCATGGCCTCTGACAAGTCCTGGCCCCCTACAGATGGGGTCACCCACTGGAGCCTGACGGGTTCCCGGGACACGGACAAGGATGCATTCCTGAGCTTCAGCGATGGGGTCTCTCGGTCAGGTACCAGCTCGCTGCTTTGGGTACTGGGTGCTGGGTCCCGGGTCCCAGCACTGAGAGGGCCCCAGGCAGCCTCGTCTGTTGCAGTGGTCTCGGCTGAGGTGGAAATGACAGCTTATGCGCTGCTGACTTACACCCTCCTGGGTGATGTGGCCACCGCCCTGCCCGTGGTGAAGTGGCTGTCCCAGCAGCGGAATGCGCTTGGGGGCTTCTCCTCCACTCAGGTAAGGTGAGCAGGGCCCAAGGATGGGGCTCAGCTCCCAGCGGGGTCACTGAGGTTCAGGCTCGAGGCTCAGAGCTCACCAGGAAGCCACTGCCTGCTTTAGGTCCCAGGGGAAGGCAGAGGATGGAGCCTGAGGGTCTGATGCACTGGCGTTGGGACGGGGACCCAGCTTCTGCCTCTGCGGAGGACCCCCAGTCCACGGATGTCTGCACCAGACTCACCCTCCATTCCAGCCACAAGGGTCTCTGGCTGTCAGAGAGGGTCCACGCCTGGTGCCTCCAGTTTGGGCCAGATGTCCCAGGATGGGGGCAGGGGGCCGCGGGCTGACCTGTCCCCGGGGCCCTTGTCTACCCCCAGGACACCTGCGTGGCTCTGCAGGCCCTGGCGGAGTATGCCATCTTGTCCCATGCTGGCAGTGTCAACCTCACCATCTCCCTGGCCTCCACCAACCTGGACTACCAGGAGACCTTCGAGCTTCATAGGGCCAACCAGAAGGTTCTGCAGACGGCGGCGGTGTGTATTCCTGGACCCGACGTTGGGGGCCCCACCCCGCTGCCCACCCACTCCGGTGTGTCTGCGGAGGGCATCACGATGTCCTCGCTCTTACAGATCCCCAGCCTCCCCACGGGGCTGTTCGTGAGCGCCAGGGGAGAAGGCTGCTGTCTGATGCAGGTGAGTCTGTGGGGACACCGGTGCTCGTGGGGGCATCTGGAACCTGGGGGCTCCAGGCTCAGACTGTGCCCCCCGCCATGCAGCTGTGGCTGTACCTCCTCTTGGGTGCGGCCCCCCCCCCCCCCAAAAATCCACCTGACCGGCACTTGATCCAGGGGTCTCCGACCATAAGCAGACACCCTCCCCCACCCCCGGAATTGGCCCATGTTTACTCTCCCTGCTGCTGCCTGGACCAGGAGGCCTCCCCCAGGCACCCTCCCTCAGTCCCTGGTCCAGGATGCCTGAGCCTCGCCCTCCCTGCAGCCACCCAGTCGCCAGGCCCTGGGACTTAAGCTGCATTCTGGTCTTGTGGGCTCCGGCTAGAGGGCAGAGGGCAAGTCGGCTTGGAGACCCTGGAAGCCTCAGCTTCCCCATCTCGAAAACAGGAGCCAAGACAACACGGTGGCTAGGTGGTGCGTGACCTGGGCTTGACAAGCATGCAAAGGGGATGGCAGTCGGATCTACACTTGCTTGGGCAGTTGTAGGGCAGAATGAAGTGAACAGTAGTCCCCATGTCTGTCGCGGATACCGCTTCCATCTTTATTCTGGCCATGCTGCTGCCTCTCCCCTCCCCCCACCCCGGGTTCCCTAAGCCTCGGTCCTCGCACACTCCCCAGATTGATGTCACCTACCACGTGCCGGACCCGGTGACCAAGCCAGCCTTCCAGCTGTTCGTGAGCCTGCAGGAGCCTGAGGCTGAACCGCGGCGGACCCCCGCTCCCGCCTCCTCCACTGATGATGACGACCCGGCAGCCGATCAGCATCAGCAGGAGTACCAGGTGACCCTGGAGGTGTGCACCAGGTAAGGCCACCTCCCCACTGGCCAACACCGCTGCCTGGGCCTCCGAGGAGGGCCATGTTTGAGGAGCATGGCCTCCAGGGACTGAGGCGCTGAGCAGATGCTCAGTCTGAGCCTGTGGATTGTGATGCTGTCAGCTAGAATGTCCGCGGCACGGCTCTGGCCCACTGTGGTGGCTGGACCAGCCCTGGTGGTTCCTGCTGTGGTTGCAAGATATGTCAGCAAGAGCCATCAGGGGACCTTGAGGGACGGGGTTCCATATCCACTGCTCCTGGAGGTTACCGGGCACACCCGGGGCTACACAGCGAGGTCACTGGCAGAAAGTCTGGACCTGGGTGGGGCTTTGCCTTTTATTGGGGGCAGAGAGTGGGGGCCTAGGGTTTCACCAGTCCCCTCTTATTGGCAAAATTTTAAAAAGATATACACAGGAATGAGGGAGTGGGAAGGGAAAAGTGGGTCAGTTATCTCGGGACCCAGGGTTTTCTAAAAGGGGAACTTCATGGTGGCAGCAGGCGGGGGCACCTGGCTCCCTTGTCTAGGTGCTTATCTGTAGCTGGATCACACAGCTGGCAATATGTTGACCAAGATGGATGTGTTTGGGATGCATGCTTTTGCAATCAAATGCTTACTGTCAGGCACTTAGATCGTAGATGGGTTTTGAAATGAGGAGGGAGATGGAAACTTCCAGATTGATGCAGCAGACCCCAGTGACAGGTGAGGCAGGTGGCCCAGGCGGGGACCGCTGTTTGTGGCCTCTGCCTGATATGCCAGACCGAGGCTCCTGGGTTCCCTGACGGTGACCCAGGGACGAGGCCACAGAGGGTCTTAGGGGAGGGCACGGGCAGCTGCCCTTAGAGGATGCTCGTTACCTTGGTGACGATTTGGGAGCCCAGAGGTGGATGGTTGTCATGGCATCCAAAGCCCATTGGAGCTGCCAAGGCTGCCCTCCTTTGCCATGACCTTCGACCTGCCATCAACTGGGGTAGGGGGAGCAGGAAGCAGCCGGGCTGGCCCCAGCTCTCTGGCCCCATCAGGCCTGCTGGGGACGTCTTTATGCCTCTCTCAGATGTTTCAGAAAGAACCCCTGTGTGCCATCCAGTTATGGGCGTGCTCAGGCCACACCCCCACAGGAAGCCTCCCGAGGGGCTGTGGCTGCCATGGCCCTTGGGCCCACAGTCTGGAGGTTCCTCTGTGAAGGTCAGCCACCCTCCTTGTCACCAGCACCTGGCACCAGGAGGGTCTGGCCCGGAGCAAGCCCCAGAGGCCGTTATGCACACCCCATGTCACAGAAGGGGACATGGAGGGCTGTCCCTGGGCAGTGACGGGGGATCCCTCCCCGTTCACCGTGGCTCCCGTGGCCCCACGGAGCCGCTTCTTGTGCTGGGGACATAGCCTGGGGTTCGGGGCAAGCACGGCCCAGAGTCAGCAGGCCTCGGTCAGGCTCAGAGCCCTCCGCAAAGCCCTCTCCTTACGGTCTTAGGGTCTCGGGTGTGAAATGGGCTGACCGGTCGCCCAGCCAGCTGTGTTTGTACTGATGGGCCACATGGCCAGGCCCAGGGTGTGCTCCCTAGGACTTCAGCTGTGGGGATTATGAGTGTCAGAGGGGACTGTGAGTTCCATCTCGGGGCTTGAGCTCCAGGGCCTGTCTCTCCTCTCATTGGAAGGTGGCTGCATGCGGGGTCCTCCAATATGGCCGTCCTGGAGGTGCCCCTACTCTCGGGCTTCCGGGTGGACCGCGAGAGCCTGGAGCAGGTGAGGTGGCGCCGGTAGGCGGGAGCCCGGCAGTCTCTAGCTGATTGCCCTGTCCAGGTTGCAAATTCCCAGCCCTTCATAATTTTTTTTTTTTTTTTTTGGCCTTTCTGGGCAGAGTTGGTTCTTTGGGGCCAGGCACCCGCTGAGGGGTAGGTGGGGAGGAATGGGATGCAGGTGGAGGAGGGGGGATTCAGCAAACATGGGTGAGCTGTAGGGACAACACCCTGGTTCTCCAGAAACCTGCCACTGCCCTCAAATTCCAGGGAGACCAGTCCCATGTCCCCTTTTGTGTGTGGGAGGCACAAAGAGGGCGGTGCTGGCTTGCCCCAGGCCGGAGGAGGTCTGCAGTGTGGGGAGGATGGAGAAGGAAAGGCTGCTCCTGGGGGCTGGGGGTGATCAGGGAGGCTGGGCAGAGCACCAGGGTAAGGAGAGGGGCCCGCACAGAGGACTCGGGTTTTTACATTAAAAATGGGGATGTCCCAGGCTGGATGGTGGCTGAATGTCGCGGCTGAGGTCAAAGCAGGTGGCCTGGCTCAGCCGGGCACTAGAGCTGGGGCTGGACACAGGGAGGCTGCAGGAAGGGAAGGGGAGGGAAGGGGAGGCAGGAGCTCGGGGAAGGGTAACCAGCCTCACATCCCCTCTTCCCCGGCCCTGGGTGGGCTGTCAAGTTCTGGGGAGCTTTGACCGCCATCCCTTGGCCCCGGCCCCCATGGGGACTTGCTGGATGACCACAGGCAAGTCGCCAGCCTCTGGGGCCTTGGCCTACCTCCCACTGACCAGTGCAGGCCCCACAGAGGCGGGGGGTGGGGGGGGAGGAAGCTGGCCCTGGGGGAGGGCCTGGGTGCACCCTGACCTCTGGCTTCCTTGCCAGCTGCTCTTTGACAAGCATTTCACGCTGAAAAGGTACGAGGTGGCCGGACGCAGAGTGCTCTTCTACTTTGATGAGGTACTGTTCTGGGGTGGGGGCGTGGGCAGGGGTGGAGGCTTCTACAGTACCCACGTGGGTGAGGGTAGAGAGCTGTCAGGGCGGTTCTGGCAACCATCTCATAGCGTGAAAAAGAAACGGGGACAATCCATCCAGGTAGAGATGGCGCAGCTGGTGGCTTAGTGCCCCAGCCAGCTCACCTGGGTGGAAAAAGTTGGGAGGGGAGGGGATAGTGTTCAGACACAAAGAAGGAATGCAGAGCGGATGCATATAGATGAACCTGGAAAACATGTGGAGTGAAAGAAGCCAGACGCAAAAGGCTTCGTGTATATGAAATGTCCAGAACAGGTAAATCCATAGAGACACACAGCAAATTGGTGGGGGGAGGGGACGGGAGTGGGGAGTCCAAGACCAGCAGAGATGTTTTCCCAGGTAGCATGGAAGGACCCACGGGATTGAGTGGAATCAGGTTTCTGTGTTTCACGCCTCCTGGGTACCCCGAAATCGGCCAGTTCTGGGGGCCCATGCTTTGATGCATAGCAGAGCATAGGGGCTGTAGCTTATCCCTGAACCCAGTGGCCCCAGCCAGGTCCTAGCCGGTCTGCTAACCCCGCAGATCCCCAGCCGGTGCCTGACCTGCGTGCGGTTCCGGGCGCTGCGTGAACATGTGGTGGGCAGGATATCCGCGCTGCCCGTCTCTGTGTACGACTACTATGAGCCTGGTAGGCCCGCGCTCACCCGCACCCCCAGCTCGGTTCCTCATCTTGTCACCCCATCACTTGGTCGCTCATCCCCTGCCTCGTCCCGCAGCCTTCGAAGCCACGCGCTTCTACAACGTCAGTGCCCGAAGTCCGCTTGCCCAGGAGCTGTGCGCGGGACCGGCGTGCAACGAGGTGGAGCGCGCTCCGGCCCAGGGCCCGGGTGAGTGCGCGGGCCACTGCCTCCCCTACCACCAGCCACCTCGACCGTCCTCTTGGAGCTCAGATCAGAGCGGGGAAGCGGGGTCCCCAAGCCGAGGAGGACAGCTTGGTAAAGGCAGGAGGACAGACCTCCGTCAAGGGAGCACACTTTGGGGGCGGGGCCGAGAGGGGCGGGGCCGGGAGGTGGGCAGGGGCGGGCCGAGAGGGCTGTTGGGCGGGCGATGGGAAGGGGCGGGGCCGAGCGGGCTGTGGGCGGATAGTGGGAGGGGGCGGGGCCAGGAGGGGGCAGGGGGCGGACCGAACGGACTGTGAGAGAACAGCGGGAAGGGGCGGGGCCGAGTAAGATGTGGGTGGGCAGTGGGAAGGGGCGTGGTCGAGCGGGCTGTGGGCGGGCGGTGAGGAGGGACAGGGCCGAGCCGGGGGGCACGTGAGACTGGGAGAGGGTGGGGCCGATTGGGGTGGGAGCGCTTCCAGAGCAGAACCCGTGGTGCCCCTTTTTGCACAAACCAGAGGTGTAGGAACTGCAGGTCCCTGGCCATGAAGTGAGTGAGGGGCCACAGCAAAGTTCTGGGTGGGACTGGGGCCCTATTCTTCATTTTTTAAACATTTGAAATAAGTTTAGACTGCCTTCGTTGATAACTTTTATTTGTTTTCGCAAATAGTAGGCAAATACTTTGCATGAAATTCCACCAGATCAGGGCTCAGGGACTCCAGTAACTGTCGCGCCCCAGTCCCCACCCTGTGAAAGGTGGTAATCCCTGCTCCAGCGCCGACCAGCTGGGGGTTGGGGTCCCGAAGACCCTGCCGACTTCGCTTCGCCCCTAGGCTGGTCCCCGCTTGAGCGGGGTCCTGTGGCCTCCCCAGAGGAGGGGGCGAAGATTACGCGCTGTGGCTGCGCCCGCGACTGTAGCGCCGGTGGGGACCCGGTGTGCGGCTCCAATGGAGTCGTCTACACCAGCGCCTGCCACCTGCTGGAGGCTGCCTGCCTAGGCCGCGCCAGATTGGAGCCCGTGTCCCCTAGCCACTGTGCCCTCGGTGAGGACCCACCTTGGGTCTGGCCTCTGGGACCCGAGCTCCCCCTGGTCATAGTGCATTGCCCTATCTTCTTCATCACCTCTCCTTCCTGCCTATCACCTCCTCCCCATCACCACCTCCTCCTCTTCTCTAACACCTTCTCCCCTTCCTCCCCATCACCTCCTCCCTCCTGTCTAGCATCACTCTCTCCTTCCTCTCCTCTCCCCTTACCCCCACCCCTCCCTCTCTCACAGCCCTAGATTCCCTTTCCCTGGTCCTCCCAGCTTTCCCCACAACGGTGGCCCCAGCATCTCTCCTCCAGGCTCTGTCTTTCTGTCTCTGTTCCTTAAGCTTTGTGTGGTCCCCCATCTCTGGTTCCTTGTGTCTGCGGTTCTGTGGCTCCTCAGTCCTGCTGAGTCTCTCCCCTCCCCCACCCAAAGTTTGTGCCTTTCTGTATCTACCCCCATCTCTGAGCTCTGTGTCCCCTTCCCTCACTCTTGTGACCTCCCATTTCCTGCCTGTTGCTCTGGGACACGTCATCTCCTTTTCACGGTCTCTCCCCGTCCGCCCCCCCCCCCCCCGCCACCAGGATGTCTCCCTCCAGGGCGCTCCTACCGACCTAGCCCCACCTTCCTTCCAGAGCAGCTGACACCAGCCTCTGCCTCCTACAGCTATGACTATGACCCAGCTCTCCCAGATGCTGGGCACCTGGCAGCCGGCCATGGCCATGAGGTGATGGACTTGGAAGGGGAGGCAGAGGACAGGTGAGAACCAAGCCCCCCCACCAGCGCCTTCCCCCTGCTTGCCCTGGACCTAACAGGGAGTGACAGTGACCATTAGACAGGTCAGCCTGCAGGTTTCCAGGAACAACCAATGGGGGATCCATTCTCTCTTCTCCCCACAGTCCAACACCCATCAGAGAACAGCCTGTATGAGCATGGTGAGGCCGAGTCTCCCGAGGACACAACCCCAGGACACACCTTCCCAAGGGGCACCCTGGGACCCCGTTAAAGAAAGAAATTATTCGCGATGCTTGTTAAGATGGCAGGGAAGACTGTTCAAGGGAGGGGACTGGAGATAGGAAGCAGGATCCTGCGGTGGGGTCTAGCAATAGAGAGGAAGACAGGACCCAGCTCTGAATACTACAAGAAAACGTGGGGGTTTATAGCCAAGGGCCAGGGGAGGGGGTGTCCGTGGACACCGGCACTTGGTCCGTGTGTATTTAAGATAATTACGGGTAGAACTGGGCTGATGGCTGTTGTTTCTTTCACATGCCTCTTTTGCATTTATGGAATACTTTTGTAGCATTTCGTTTTGATTCAGTTCCGGGGATTAGAATATACACCCTTCACGTTTGCAGTTTACTTTGTTCATTTCCCCGCTGTCACAACTGAGTCTGCAGCTTCCCCCCACGGAGAGCTTTGGGTCATCACCACCATAGACAAGATATGCAACAGCTGCCCTTTGAAAGCCGCACCCCCCCCTTTCCCAACCCCACCGGAGAGTCTGTCGTTCTGAGAATGCTGTGGAAAGGGAATCCTCTTGAGATTGGCTTTTCTTACTTAGCGTTCCCGTGCCATCCACGCACGTTGTGCGGGTCAGAAGTGAACAAGCTGTCCCAGCACTGTGACCCGGTAGGGGTGGGCAGGGTCCTGAGTGTCCTCTCCAGGGCGGATGCATCTGTTCCAATGGGCAGAGGCAGCCAGGCTGGGCCACTGACATGGAGGCGGGTTTAGCAGAGGGCATGCCGGTGCCCCGCAGGCCTGACAGCCCACGCTGTCTTTCTCTTTTCCTCTCTCCAGTCAGAGCGGCTTCTCTTCCTAACGCTCTGAGCAGGAGGACTTGACCTGGCTGCATCCTGTCCCTGGCGGCACCCCCAGAGGGGGGCCACTGATGGAAGAGCTCCCTTGACTCTGCCCCTGGTGACCCTGGCTTCCAAATGAACCTGATGCCCAGAACGCAAAGACCTGCCTCGATGGATGACTGGTCTCCTCCGGCCCTCTGTCAACAGCAGGGTCGGCCTCGACCCCCGCCCCCGCCCGCCTCCCCAGCTGCACTTGGGGCTGGGCAACCCCCTTCTCGGGCCAGAGCAGCTCCCGCTCCAGGAGATGGGATGTTCCTGAGAAGGACCCGTGGCCAAAGGCCTCTGATGGAAGAGACACGATGACATTTAACCAAATCAGGAACATAGATGGCATCCATCCCCTTATCACCAACTTCGAAGTGAAACAGGCCACCTTTCTCCAAAATGCAAAGCTTAGGCTCCCTTTGGGGCACTTGGGCTGATGAGCCCCTGGACCTAGACCTCGAATTGTCCCCTAATGATCACGGTCCCCACACCCCTCCATCTTACCCCAGGGGTCCCCGAATGTTTGGTGCTGACAGCACCAGGCCCTCAGGGAAAGCCTCAGGGCCTCAACCCCTGAGCCCCTGACTTCCTGGTGTCCCACATGGGGACTGCTCTCTCCCAGCATCCTGGGAGCTCTGCAACCAGACCTGCCTTCCACCGGGGGGTTGGGGATGGGGGTGTGTGGGGGGGGTTGTGCCTCTCAGCTGTGGTCACATTCCTCTTTGTGATCCTCTTTCTGGTCCCGCAATGGCATGGCCTGTCTTCTCCCCTGTGCGGTGGTATTTATTGCTGCCAACGCTGCTCATCTCTGACCTCCAGCAGGGACAGCACAGAAACCCTGAGGGCACTACCCAGCCAGTGGGTCCCTGTTGTGCCACCCCGGCCACTTCCCGCTTCCCTTACCCCCACCCGCACCCCTGCTCCCTGTGGAGGCCACTCCCGTAATAAAAGCTCCCGTAATAAAAGCTCACTTCCAGAGTCACAGACAGGCTTTGGCCTGGGGGAGGGGGCAGCCCAGAGGGTGGGAGCCCCAGCTCCCATCAGGCCCCTCAGCACCTCTGTTCTCCAGTCTCCAGCTCAGCCTTTCGGAGCGGGTGGAGAGGAGTGTTTCAAATACCTGCACTCCAACATAATCGTAGGCTCCTATGCATTTGTAAGAAATTATGCCAGTACAGAGAGGTCCCGGGTACTGTTCACCCAGCCGCCCCCCCAACCTGCGGTGACATCTTGGAAAACTCCGACTTGGTCAACCACGCTGTTGACATGGATACACTGCGCTGATCTTACACTTCCCCAGGCTCGCCGGCACGTGCGTGTGTCCTAGCGCTCCCTGACCACTGGCTCATTTTTTCCCTAAGCCAGATACATATGGGCCCTGATGGGGAGCCCAAGAATGGCCCCCACTTCCCTCTGTCTTGGGGAAGCCTGCTTACTCCCACAGTTGATGCCTCCATGACTCTGGACACAGTGCTCAATGCTGTTCTCCAGGGTGGGGTCAGTGGCTCCCCTTCCCCACGTGGTAGGTACCCTTCCCCTGCATTCAGAACAGCTCAGACCCAGGGTAAACAGCTCGGGGTGGGGGGCGCGGGGCTGTAGCCCTCTCTCCCACCAGGCCCACCCATCCACTCTGCAGTTGCCCACCCACCTGGTCCTGGGGTGGTGGGGGACATTAACATAAAGAAGAGTCAGACCTTGGGTTAGGAGGAAGAGGTACTGTCCTGCCGCCAGGGTGACAGAGGGTGACAGTCCTGTGTGTCCCAATGACAGGCCACACCAGGCCTTGGGGAGAAGAATGAGGGCTTCTACAGTGATTGTCCAGGAGATGCCCCATGCCCTGAAGCCCATCCCAGAGCTAGACCCTGGGCTATGGGGAAGGAGGACTGCCAACCAGCCTCCTGGTCACCTGGGCCATGAGGGAGTGGGGGCCCAAGCCTTCTCCTGGGAGGGGTCCTGCACCTGGTGCACACGAGCATCAGCCCTGCCTCCACCCCACCTCGGACGCAAGGGAGCAGGCTGGTCCTGGGAATATGCATTTCACCCCCATATTAATTTTTTTTGCACTGCTCTAACCAAAAAACACAAAACAGGTGACTTAAAACAACAAATTTATTCTCTGACAGTTCTGGAGGCCATAAGCTTGAGATCAAGGTGTGAGCAGGGTTCGCTTCTGCGGGGGGACTCCGAGGGAGGGTGTCTCAGGCTGCCCACCTGGCTTCTGGTGGCTGCTAGCAGTCGTCCTGTTTCCTGGCTGCGGCTGCGTCACCCCCATGTCTGCCTTCGGATTCAGATGACCTCCTTCCCTGTGTGTATGTGTGGCCTCTCCTTATAAGGACACTGGTCACAGGGGATTTAGGGTCTCCCCCTACGCCAGTGTGACCAAATTGTAATAACACCTGCAAAGGGACCCTATTTCCAGATAAGCTCCCATTCAAGGGTTCCCCATAGATGTGAATTGGGAGGGAGTTCCCCTGCTCCACCCCCTGCAACCCACCTCTCCATTTGCCCCGCCTTCTGGAGGGCGGGGGGCGTCACACGAGTGAGGTGGACCGTGTGCCCTGGGTTCCCCCCTCCCTGGAGGCTGTGGAGGCGCCCTGAGCCCCGCAGAGCAGCCCCTCCCGCACCTTGTCCCTGAACTCCACAGACACGTAGTAGTAGATGAAGGGGTCCACGCAGCTGTTGAGGGTGCTGAGAGCCAGGCTGGGCACGTAGGCGGCGTACAGGTCGCCCCAGGCGTCGGGGCGCGGGTCAGAGTAGTGCAGCAGCAGCAGGACGTTGCTGGGCACGAAGAAGGCCAGGGCCGAGGCCAGCACGAGCGCGGTGAGCATCCGCGCGTGCCCGTAGCGCGGGCCCCCGGCCGCCAGCGCACACAGGGTGGCCCCGTAGCTCAGCAGCATCACCAGCAGCGGCAGGAAGCAGCCGAGCACCGCCAGGCAGAGGAAGGCGGGTCGCCAGTAGGAGGCCTGAGCACCCACGGGCAGCGCGTCGTGGCACAGCACGTGGTCCGAGTGCGACAAGCGGAAGGTCTGCTGCTGCAGCGCCAGGGGCAGCGCCAGGGCGACGGCCACCACCCAGGCCGCGGCGCAGAGCCCGGTGGCCAGGCGCCAGCCTCGAAGGGTGAGGGCGCGGAAGGGGTGCACCACGCCGAGGTAGCGGTCCAGGCTGACGGCCACCAGCAGCAGCACCGAGCCGTACATGTGGCCGTAAAGCGCGGCGGTGGTCGCGCGGCAGGCGGCCTCGCCGAACGGCCAGTGCTGGTTCTGCAGGTGGTAGGCGACTCGCAGCGGCAGCGTCAAAGCCAGCAGGAGATCAGCGGCCGCCAGGTTCATCAGCAGCATGGTGGAGGGCAGCCGCGGCACCCGGGTGGCCAGCACCCACAGCGCCAGACCGTTGGCGGGCAGCCCCACCAGCAGGGTCAGCCCGTAGAGCGCGGGCACCAGCCTCGTGGACACCCAGCCCAGCAGCAGTGCCCGAGAGCTGTCTGGGAGCTCCAGAATGTTGCTGTTGTTGGCCCAGAGCTGACCCGGGAAGCTGCGCGGGTGGGGGGAGTGAGGGGTCTCCTCCTGGGGCCCGGTGAAGGGCCCCAGTGTGCCATCTGGGGGAAAGGGGATACAGGTGTTGAGAGTCTGGGAGTTTCCTCCACCTACACTGCCCCCAAACCCCTGATGCTTCCTTGGTGGGGGGGGGGGGGGGCGGCTACAGTCCAGGCCCCAACTCTCAGGAGCCCTCAGTTTGGTGGATTAGAGCCGGACACAGTCCTGTGGGCTCAGGACTGGGCTGGAGGAACCCCCCTCCCCAATTCCCTGTCTCCTACTCCTCAACTGTAGGCCTCCCTCCAGTTCCAAGACAGGCCCAAGGTCACTCACCATTATCTCCTCCTGCGCTCCCCATCTCATCGTAGGTGAGAGTGTTCTGGCTGTCATCTTCCAGGCTGAACCCCAGCACCACGGGCCACAGCAGTGCAAGTGCCCACATGCTGTCAAAGCTCGGCACAGCCAGCTGCTCTGGGCTATGGCCGCTGACCTCAGGCTTCCTGCCGGGCTGACCCCCACCCCCAGCTTCCTGACTGCCAGTGGAGGAGTGGACAGGGCCCAGGGAGATAAACCAGCCCCTGCCCCCAACAAGCCTGTGGCAGGCCCGTGGTATGGGCTGAGGAGGCCTGGTGACTAGAGTCATACACAACGCCGGCGAGATGGGGGAGGAAGTTCCAGGCTGCAGTTCCCTCCTTCAGCCTTTGTCCAGCCCAGAAAGCCTCTATGGGCCAAGTGGCTGCTTCCTGCTGCCCAGTCGTGTCTGCAGCCCCTGTTCCCATGACAGCCCGCCAGGTCACGTACTCAGAGGTTCTTGGCCCTTCCTGAAACCTCTCCCCATCTCCTGTCTGTGCCTGCCTGGATCACAGCCCTGCCTCCCAGGTCATAGATCAGAGCACGTGACTGATCTCTCCCTGTCCGAGCACCCCAGGTCCCCTCGGGGGGCCGCCTGCCTTATTGTGGCCTCCCTCATTCCCCAGCACGCTGCCCTGGGCGGGCAGGCCCAAAGCGAGGTGCAGAGAGGGGAGGCACTTTGTGAGGCTGCAGTCCGCTGAAGGTGTCTGAAGAGGTCTTGGTCCTCGGCCCGGACCCCTGATGCTGACCTATGCTATCCTGGGAGTGGAGAGGAGCCCCTTCGGCTCCCTTCAGTCCTGGCTCCATCCTCAGCCCGGGGCTGCTGGGAATGGTGATGGCCACACCTCAGCCTGAGAGTGGTGGTCAGGTCAGCCCAGGACAGAGGGCACAGAGGGCCGCTGAGCCACCACCACCCTCCTCTGGGTCCTCCACTTCCCTGCACTCAGATGGGGCTGCTGTGTAGCTGGAAAAAAGCCAAGGGTCCTCAGAGGGCCTCTGTCTTCTGCACACAATCCCCTCTGATGTCTCTCTGGGGAGAGGCCTTGAGTATCTTGCTCTGGAGGTTCTCAACCAGTATGGTCAGGGTTGGGTCACGGTGGCAGTGGGGGAGGGGGACCTGAGAGCAGGAGGACCCTGAGGGGGCGGTGGGGGGTCAAGGAAGGAGAAATGAACTAGGGGTGGTAGACGGAGAGTGATGTGGCCATGTCCTGCTTCTGGGAGCCTTAATCTAGCCACACACTCAAGGTCACAGGGACCAGCCAGGAAGTGACCGAGCAGTCCTGGACAGAGTCAGTGCAGCTGAGGGTGAGACACCGAGGTCCCTGCCCCCAGCCCAGGGTTGGGGGACCAAGGCCTAGAGTTCCGGCTGAGACAGGGTCCTAGCCAGGAACCTCCCACATTTCTGGACTGTTTCTACCAGCACTTGCGACAAATTCAGCCACACCTCTGTCTTTTGGCAGCTTGTGGCCAAGGTCACTCTCAGCACACAGGGGAACCCAGATGAGGACCCCCTGCTGCTGTCCAGGAGTGGAACAGGGAATCTGTGCAGGGAAGGCTGGGGGGCTGGCAGCTGGGCAACTCTGGGGCAGGGTGGACAGGAGCCCCCCCGGGAGGATGGTTTGACTGAAGAGTCCCGCGTCTGGGAATTGCCAGCAGGTACATGTTCACAGGAAATCACTCATATAGGGGTATTCCCCTTGCACAGAGGTGGGGATGCCTGTCAACCGCCCCATCACAGAAATCACCCTGTGCCAGCCGGTGGGGGGGACCCCAACACTGGAGGCACAGGGTGACCTGTCATGGCGAGGCAGTTCCTGCAGGATGCTGGGGGCAGCTGCCTTTGGGGAGAGGTACTTGGGTGCCTACTTCTCTCAGTTTTTTTTTTTTTTTGTACTATTGGGATTTTCTATATCATCCATTACTTTAATAAAAACTCATATTTTATTTACTTATTTAGCTCCATGCCCAACATGGAACCCAACGTGGGGCTTGAACTCACCATGCTGACATCAAGACCTGAGCTGAGATCGAGAGCCAGACACTCAAACCAACCAAGCCACCCAGGTGTCCCAAAAACTCACATTAAGGGGGAAAAAAAAAAAAAAGGCAGAATAGTAGCTTTAAAAAGGAGGGAAAACCTGATACAAACTCGTCCATGATAGGATATCATAATGGGAGTGAGATAAGCCAGTCACGTAAGCATCAAAACTATAAAGCTCCTTGAGGGGTCATATGCTCAGGGACAGGAAGGAGACGGGGCAGGGGTGGGAGGGGGTGCCAGGGGCTGGGGGCGGAGGTGGGGAGTCCGTGTTTCATAGGGACAGAGTTGCAGTTTGGAAGATGCTGAATCCTGGAGATGAATGGTGGGGACAGGAGATGAAGTACCTTCTTCACCAACCATGTGAAGGTACTTAAAGCCACCGAACTGGCTGCTTAGAATGGCTCAATTTTATGTGTATTTTAACACCATTAAAAACTTACTTAAGGGGGAAAAAAAAAAACTTACTTAAGGGGTGCCTGGGTAGCTCAGTGGGTTAAAGCCTCTGCCTTCAGCTCAGGTCGTGATCCCAGGGTCCGGGGATCGAGCCCCATGTCGGGCTCTCTGCTCTGCAGGGAGCCTGCTTCCTCCTCTCTCTCAGCCCGCCTCTCTGCCTACTTGTGATTTCTCTCTCTCTGTCAAATAAATAAAATCTTCAAAAAAACCCCAAACAAACTTATTTAAAAGGGTGGGGGAAAAGGGCAATCAGATCCGAGTCAGCAGCTAACGCTGGGTTCCCTCGGCTTGCAGCCTCACCTGAATGCCCCCGCCCCAAGTCCCCGGAGTCCATCCTGGTCCACCTCACTGTCTCCAGTGTTAGATGGAGGTTGGAGCACCAGGTAGCGCCTCCTCGAGTCCTTCCAGTATGACATCTCTCGGGGTCCCGTCTTCGTGGAGATTATGATTTCCTTCTGATGTCTTCTGAAGGCAGGTGGACTCCCACCACCGTGCCTCCACCTCCCCTTACTCCCCGGCTGGGCCCCAGCCAGCGAGCAGGGACATGAACCCACTTCTGGCCAAGAGGAGGTTGCTCTGACCCCATCCGGGTTTGAGGTCCGGCTCTCCCAACTCCAGATGGCCCATACCTCTTCCCTAGGACCTCTGTCCAAGCTGCTGCACCGGGCCATGTGCGGGAGCTCGGGGACACTGGGCGGTGAGACAAGGTGCTGGAGACTCTCGGGCGAGCTGCCAGTGGTTCGATGGTTTGGGTCTCACTCCACACCCAGGGCCCTTGGCCTCCTACTGAGAGGTCCCAGTCCCCCAGTCCCCACCCCACGCCCTCCTGCGACTGCCTTGAGGTCAGCTGGTTGTTCAGAACAGGTGGCCTCCTTCCTAGCCAGAACGTCAAGGGTAAGGTGCGGTTATACTTTGCAAAAGGTGTAACAGGATAACAGAAGAGAGAAGTAATACAATAGTAACATAATAATAATGGAACGAATGTGCACCAGGCCCTCCTGGAAGCCCCCACCCCCTCACCTCCCCAGGCACCACACGCGGGCTGCCTCCACCACCCTGGGGAGGGGAGGGCCGCCTGCCTGGTCCTGTGGCTTGGTCCCTCCCCAAACTTGGAGGAGGGAGGAAGGGAGGTGCATGGTGGGGAGGAGGGAGGACTGCTGTGTTCTTCATTGTGTGGCGATCAACTGCAGCAGACGGTGGCTTGGCACTATAGGCCCTTAGGATCCGGGACCTCTGTGGGTAAGCCCAGGCCCAGCAGGCTGGTCCCCTGCTCAGCGCCTCGCCAGGCTGCAGGCCTGGTGTCCACAGGGCCAGGTCATGCCCCCTTCCCAACAGGACCAGCAGGTGACCCTCCTTCCCATTTATCATCACAGCCACAGGCCCCGCCCACTCTTCAGACCGATGCCCTTCCCTTTCAGGAGGCTGCCTGGCCAGGGCCGGCACCCCAGGACACCCCTCCCGGTATTTCCAAGCAGGCCAGTCTGTGAGGACACAGGGCCCTGAGACCCATCCTCAATGTGGGCTCGAGGCAAGGAAGAATCTGGGACAGAACTGAGCCTCATTCACCGAACTCCCTGGGAGGCCCGGACTCTCTGTGGAGGGGAAAGTGTGTACAACCAGGGGGCACTGTGTGTGTGTGGGGGGGTGCCCATGGATGACAGGGTCCCTGGAAGGCAGCAGGGGCCACTTGGGGGAGATTGAGGACCACAGGGCCAATGGGCAGGAAGGCCAGCCAGGAGCCTCACGGGGTATCTGCTAAGGGGACCCTAAGAAGAGCTGTGGTCTCCTACTTCCCTGGAGGTGGGGCCCGAGTGAGTTCAGAGGGGTGAAGACGAAGTCACAGGAGGTGTGTTGAGAAGGGGGGCCGGGCTGGGAGCAGGGGTCAGGGAGCATGGAGGGAGGGTGGCTTTGTGGGCTGCGGGAGGGAAAGACCCCGTGTTGGGCAGGCGGAGAAAGCTCGGAGCCAACAGCAGTCTTTAAATTGGGTTTCCCACGGGCAACATCTCTCCTTCCTACTGAAAATAAAAGCTGAGCTGGGAATGAACATTCCAGAAAACTGTGGGTGGGGACAGGACCCTCCTGTAGAGGCGTGGGGTCGCCACTTGGGGGTCTGGGAATCGCGAGGGCGCAGGTGCATATGGGGATTCAGAGACAAGCAACGACCAAGAGACCTCACGGAGTTAGGTCAATATTTAATTTTTAACTTTAATGTGCAAATAAATAGAAAAGGAAAACTACATTCAAAACAGCTGCAAAGGAAGTACAAGCCCCAGAACAGAAATTCTTCAAAAACAGAAGAGAGGCTCCCTAGAAGCATGCAGGGTGGGGCTCGGTGGGGCGTGGCCCGCACCCCAGGCCCACACGGAGGCACGGCAGGGGCCACGGGCTCCCGAGGATGGCGCCGGGAGGGTCTGGTTCAGGAATTCCGGTAGGTTCCCTTCTTACAAAACAAGGATGTGGACAAAGTGCCTGGTAGACTTGAGCAAACATGGGCTAGGAGACCCTGGGCAGGGCACACTAGCCCTATAATCACCCAGACCCCAAGTCAAAAGCTTTGCAAATCTTGAGTTCCACAGGTAACTTCTAGAAAACTTCTAGAAACATGTCTCCACTTCCCAGAACCGCGGATTTGGCACAGCTCAGTTTTTGGGAGGGTGAGGGCTGCCACTGGGTGGGCGGGAGGAAGGCTGCACGCGAGGATGGTTCTGGGCCCCCCGTTGGTCGATCCCCTTTTGAGGGTGCCAGGAGCCCAGCTAGGGCCTCTCAGGGTGCAAGAATTCTAAAGAGCTGGTCCCCCGCCCGAACCGCTTGGCATTCTTGGCATAGAAAGCCTTGCACACCTCTGTGTGACAGTTGCCTCAGCCCCTCACGCCCACACCGTCCAGGAACGGCAACATCAAGGGCAGGTCTGCAGAGTCCCACGAAGGCTCTCACTGCCCAAGGAACCAGGGGACTTGGCTGTTACAGAAGTTACAACCACTAAGAGAGCTTATGAATAAATATGTGTGCATATATGTATTTCTAGAATGTCCTTCTTAGGTACAGGGCACCCCTGGGCCCTCTCAGTGTGGGCTGTTTGAGCTCACTGGGAGTTTCAGGCTGAGCCCCCTCCCCTTGAGAGGCCAGGAAAATACAGGTTTGGAGTCTCCTTTTTTCCAGAGCGGGGTCTCCTCGACACTTCTAGTGCTGCCTGCCCACTCCACATCTTGACAACGGAGCAGAATCTCAACAGTTTGGCTGAAAGGGCCCCTCCTGCTTTCAAAGTGACCAAGGATCCCAAGCATCAGCTGAACTTGGCCCATGCCCCAATGATCAGATGCAGGCAGGGCCCATCTCGGGAAGTTTCCAGAAGCTTTCGGAACCGTTCAGGAAGGACATGCTTTTCAAGCAGATCCACCCCGGCCCGACTCCTTCAATGTTGGGGTCTCCTGAACGCCGACCCCCAACCAAGCACGTGGTTCAGCACAGACTTTTCCAGACACTGTATGCACAAAGGGACCAATGGTGCCCCCGTCTTGGGATTTGGCACGTGTGACGAAAGCGGCCCAGCAGGTACATAAAGGCGATCGCTTGCTCCTGGGCCAGTGTGTGGCGCCTCCTCCTTCCAGCAGGGAGTGGGCCCCCAGAGGTCAAGGGCAGGAGGGGCTCAGGTTTGGCACAGGACAGGCCCAAAGGAAGCAGGGAAGCCGAAAGGGATGGCGGCACAGGGCCACAAGCCAACACGACTCCATCGCTCCGGCGCTCGCAGCCTGTGGCAGCAAGGCTGGGGGACACACTGCTCCCCTCAGGTTGTTCGTGAAAAGGCCCCGGGGCTGCTCCGGGCCGAGGCGGTAGCCACACGGGGGTTAGGGTGAGGCTGGGCGGCGGCCGTACTGCACACGGTAGCGGGTCACGGGCAGCCCGTGCACGCGCGCGGTCTCGCAGAGCGTCTTGCAGGGTACCATGTCCTCGTCCTCCTCGCCCATCAGCCAGTCCTGCACCAGGCCGGCCGCCTCCACCGTCACGTTGTCCTCCAGCCAGCGGCCGTGCCACTCCTCGAAGTGCTGGTGGTGGCGCAGCAGGACCAGGGGCTGTACCTGAGGGGGGACGGGTGTAGAGTCAGGGCAGCCCCAGATGGCGGGGGGGCGGGGGTCAGTGGGAACCCAGGAGCGCACCCCTCCTAGATGGCTGGGGATGGGAACCTGGGGGCACACTCCCTCCCTGAGGCCCATGGCCAGACCCCAGGCTTCTGGGCCGCGGAGCCAGGCGGGCACCTGCTTGGCCCGGCAGAGGGTCCCGCGGCGGTACATATAGTCCTCGGAGTTGACGATGAACAGCATCTTGTGGGTGCTGAGCTTGAAGCGGCAGTCCACGTTGCAGGCGCTCTCCACCCCGACCAGCCGCTTCCAGGAGCTCTTGGCCTCGCCGCGCAGAGCGCGCACCTGCTCACACTGCCACCTGCGGAACTTCTTGAGGTTCCTGGGGGAGAGGAGGAGCAGCAGACTGGGAAATCCTCATGGCCCGTAAGCATCGGGAAGGCATCCCACGTCCCCGGGGTCGGAGAAAGGCAAGCAGAAGCAGTGGCAATCTCCACCCAAACCCCTCCACCAGCGCCACGGGAAACCCAGTCAGACCCGCAGTCAGACCCCGTGCTGCCGGCGGCTGGAGGGGCCTCCCTGGGCCCGCGGGGAGGAACCGCGTCTGCGGGTCCTCTTACCTCTGCAGGAACACGGGCTTCAGGAGGAAGCCCTCGGTGGGCGAGCTGGACGCCCCCTCGGTCCCCACGTACTGCTCCACGTAGCGAGCCAGGTGCTGTGGGGCCGGAGGGAGACAGGCCTGTGTTTTCATCCCCACTCCCCAAAGCTCTAGGAGGATGGCGGCCACGGAGGAGGGATGCAAAACTGAAACCCCCAGACGGCCGCTCTGGACGGAGCTCCGGTCCACAGCCCGGAGTTCGACAGCTGTGGCCCTTGGCGAGCCCTACCACTCCCTCGTACCACCCGCACATGACAAGCGCCCACGGGGAACAGGGCCCCCGCACAGAGAGCCGGATCGGAGAGCAGGAACGACACCAGGGCCCATGCAGCAGGGCAAGGCCAGGGAGGGGATGGGGGTGAGCAGAAGGCGGGGCTGGCAGGGGCTGCCCAGGGCTGGGGTGGGTACGGCCTGCAGCGTCCGGGGGACGCTTCACCTGCTTGCCACCCTCCGAAAGCCAGAGGCTCCTCCAGACTCACGCCTAACCAAACCACATTTGCTGGAAACTTCTGGAAGGGGCAGGATGTACAGACCCCGACCCACACTCGTCTTGGAAAGCACTTCATGTGTGGGGAGCCCTGAAGCACGCAGGCAAGGATGCGGTGGGGGGGCCCCCACTGGTTGGGGGCTGAAGCCCCAGGACCCCAGGTGGACTGTGTATCTCGGAGTGCGGGCTGGGGGAGTTCCCCAACTCAAGAGAGTTACAGAACTCTTCCAGGGCAGCATGACCGGAAGCCAGGGCTCTGAGCTTTGCGCCTGGGCAGTGCGAGGTCACACACCCCAGGGGGACATCACAGTGTTGGCGGCAGGAACAGGGCTGTGGGGGGAGGGCGGCCTGGCTCTCACATGGCCTCCTGCCCTGGGACAACCCCAGTGGCTCCTGGGGCGCACGTGCAGCTGCCGTCCCCTGTCAGGCTTCCACAGACAGCGCTGGGGCTGCCAAGTGAGGCTGCTCCGGGTGGGACATTCTGTAGCCTGTACTCCGGCAGCGTGTGCCCAGGGCTTGTGGCGGGTGGGGAGCCCCCCAGGGCTGCCTGTGGCTGCTCCTGACCCCCACAGAGTGTTCAAGGTGCAGAGTCTGGATGGGGGTTCTCACCTGGACCTCCACGGGGTCCTCAGTCTGGGCCTCCTCGGTGTCTAGAAGCTCGATGGTCATGATCACCTGCCCCTTGCGCTGGAGGAACATGACCTGGGGAAGGGAGGGGTGAGCAGCTGAAGCCGCAGGGGGAGCCGGGGGGAGCCAGGCGGAGGCGGACAGGTCCTCTGCGACCGCCCTGCCCAGCCTGCAGGGCCCAGTAAGAGGAGCGGGGGTACCGCATAGAGCGAGGCCGCTCCTCCCGCGTCGCGGGTGCCCTCCTTGCAGCCCCAGCCTCGTGGGGGGCAGAGAGCAGCACCCCCTCACCTTGAAGCAGTTCTCATCTGCCATGCAACGCTCGGCCTTCCACTGGTAGCTGGTCTCCCTGGCGGCGCGGACGCAGCGGGAGGAGAGGTTCCCCCCGGCGGCACCCCGCTTCTTCTCGTTCAGGTAGAGCTCCACCACCTTCAGACAGACGTCGTCACTCACGAGGTGGTGCAGCTGTGGGGAGCGAGAGCCAGTCGGTGCCGCGCATGCATGCCCCGGGGGAGGGGGGAGGCATCGCTGCTGCCCACCTCTCGCCGGAGAGGAGGTCAGCCAAGGCCTCCAGGGAAGGTCGGTCCGCGGGGCCGCGCCGGGGGCTGATGGCACCAGACCAGATCAGAAAGCAGCGCAGACCCCAGCAGACCGGACTGGACCAGCAGGCCCTGCCTGGGCGTGAGGAACGCACAGAGAAAGTTACCTGAAGACGGTAACGTGGCAAGTACCTTCTCCCTAGGTGTTGGGCTGTAAACACAATTCCTGTAATCCCTGCAAACGCAGACGCAGGAAGAGAGCAGCGAGGGAGCCGGGCAGCGGGGTCAGGCCGAGCAGGCGGGAGTCGACACCCCTGGGCACCGCCTGTGGCCCCACGACAGGCTCCTGCAGACCCAGGGCCTTCCCTGTGGCTGCTCTGGTGAATAAACACAATGTGTGGCCGCTCGGCGAGATCCCAGTAAGCACTGGCTGCTGTCACCAAAAAGAAGAAATGCTCAACAAATAGACTGAAAGAGGCAGAGTGCGACAGCTCGGCCCTGCAGGCTGCCGATGGCACCACGGATGGGGCCCCGCAAGCATCTGGCCTGCTGGAAAGTGGAGAGCTAAGGGCAGGGCATCCTGGCCCAACCAGGGCTTCAGCTAAATAGCTCCATTTTTCTTTAAAAAATAAAAAAAAAGACTTCTCGGGGTGTCTGCGTGGCCCAGTCAGTTGTGTCTGCCTTCGGCTCATGTCATGATCTCAGGGTCCTAGGATAGAGTCCCATATTAGGCTCTTTGCTCAGAAGGGAATTTGCTCCTCTCTCTGCCTCTTGCAAATAAATAAAAATCAAATCAAATATAAAAAAATGAGTTCTAGGGTGCCTAGGTGGCTCGGCTCAGTGGGTTGGGTCTCTGCCTTCAGCTCAGGTCATGATCTCAGGGTCCTGGGATCGAGTCCCGCTTTGGGTTCTCTGCTCATCCGAGAGCCTGATTCCCCCTCTCTCTCTGCCTGCCTCTCTACTTGTGATTTCTCTCTCTGTATGTCAAGTAAATAAATAAAATCTTAAAAAAAAAAAATGAGATCTATAGGAGATATTTGTGGAAAAGGGAATTAAAAAGAAAAAACAACGTTCATCAGAGTGTCCGATCTGGTCCAACTGTCGGGGTGCTACAGACGAAGCTGCCACCCCCAGAATGGGGCCCCACTGGGGGCACACTGGACGCCCAGCCCCATAACAGCCGGTGCACAGGGGAGTGTCCCCGTGCCAGAGACCAGGCTGCAGGGGCCTGCCGGCGGGGAGGGCTGGAAGGAGGCAGGGCTGGGGCTGTCTGGGAAGACCCACCGAGCTGCACGCTCCTGTGTGTTTCTGCCTTGATGAGAAGTCTGTGAAACCTGAAAGGAAATGCCATTTCTAGCAGCCGTACCTGGGTGGGAGAGTCAGGACACTACTCTTTCCTCGGCTTTTTTGCTTTACGGTGAATAGCCTTCCTAGGTAAACAGGAAACCGAGTCAGGCTGAACAGTGCAACTCTGGTGACCAAGCAGGACTCACATCCCCAGACCACGTCTGCCTCATCAGAGGCTTTGCTGTTTATAATAACGCGACTGAGTCACGTGCCTGATTTCCTCCTGTGGACACAGCTGCGGTATCTCCTGTTCTCAGCAATGCGGGTAACCGGCCGACAGTCTCCCTCCAGGAGGAGCGGGCTACGGCTCCTTACATGTTGCTACCCTCGACAATGGTGTGTTGACAAGGAGCCAAATGAATCCTTGTATGGTCGCCAAAAGGTGGCAACAACCACGTGCCCGTCCGCAGGTGAGTGGATGAGCCAATGGGGTCCATCCACATGATGGCGTGGGAGTTGGCCACAGAAGACGATGAACTTCTGACAAGGCTAGATGTGGGTCAACCTTGGAAATAGCATACTGAGCTCGAGAGGAGTCAAACTGGAAAGGCTACACGCGGCTGGGACTCCATTTATGTGAAATGTCCAGAACAGGCAAATCCGTAAGACAAAAGACAGACTGGCGGCTGCCAGGGGCTGGGGGAGGAGAATGAGGGAGGGGTGACAGCGCATGGGGACAGGGTCTCCTCTGAGGCAACGGAAATGTTCTAGAACTAGATACAGGCATGACAATGCCACTGCACTGCTTTTCACTTGAAAACGGTGAATTCTGTGTTACATGAATTCTATTTTGATTAAAAGAATGAAAAAAACATGGGGGCCCCGGGGCCCTCTGCATAGCACGGGCTGCGGGCAGGGCCGGGGCAGGCAGGGTCTCTCCCGGAGGGGCTCGAGGCCTCCCCCCGCCCCACTCACCGCCTGGCTGGCGCGCTCACCTGCCTGGCGATGCTCTGCACCAGCTTGTCCATGGTGAAGCCCACGTACGCGTGGATGGTGAACATCTCGCGCAGCGTGTCCTCGTACTGCGTGGGGTCGATGCTGCCCTCCAGCAGGCTCCGCACCATGTCCAGGAAGGCCGGGTAGTACTCCTCCAGCTCCACCTCACCTGAGGGGTGGGCACAGCGGTCACCCAGGGCCAGAGACACGCGTGGCCCTCCCCGGGATGAATCCGAATCTCCGTGGCACGCCGCCTCCCGCCACAGACGTCCTTGTTCTCGGCCCAAGGTTCCGGCACCTGCGTCCCCGCCCAGCCGGTGGAGGGGAGCCCCCGTGCGTCACCCCCGGGGGCCCGAGGCCTTACTTGGCTGCTTCAGCCGCAGCTCCATGGCGGGGTCGTTGCCTTTCTCCCGGCGGCCCTCGCAGAGCAGTTTCTCCCTCTCCTTCTCGGTCCGGTACTCGAGCAGCTGCTTCTGCGCCTGGCGGTAGATCTTCAGGAGCCTGGAGCACAGGGTCTGGTGGAGGCGCAGGAAGAAGTACCAGTTGTTGTTGGCGAAGAAGAGGCTGTACACGTCATCCAGGGGCTTGTGCGGCGGCGGCGGCGGTGGCTGCTCGGCGGCCGGTGTCTCGCCCACGGCCCCCTTCTCCTCCGGGGGGCTGCTCTGCGGCCCCGGTGCTGGCTTCTTTCGGTCGCCAGCGTCGGCACCCTGACCCTGGGGGCTCCCCCGGCCCTCGTCAGCGGAGTCCTCAGACGCCCCCAGGTCCAACTGCTGGGAGAAGAAGAGGCTGGGCACGAACTGGTGCACCAGCTGGTGGATGGTGCCCTGGTCCTCCTTCTGGATGGCTGGCTGCCGCTTCACGTAGTAGCTGATGAGGGCGGCCGCGTCCTCCAGGATCTGTCTGTCCTCGTACACGAAGATGAGGTGTGGCTCGCTGGAGGGGGCACTCCGGCCCTCAGAGTGCTGCTCCTGGTGCTGGGGGGTGGGGGAGAGGGGGACAGGCAGCCATTAGGCACAAATGACCAGCTGGGAGAAGTCCAAGAGATGGGGGCCCCAAGGCCACAGGGCTCTAAAAGCATCACACTCTGGTCCTGGGTGCAGCCCAGAGCCTCCCACCTGGTCCCATTCCCTGGCCCCCTCCAACCACTATCCTCTCTGGGTCTAGAGTGATTTGACTTAAAGGAGCACGGTAACCCCTACTGCAGCCCCCTAGACCTTCCTGCACTGCTCAAGATAGGACCCCAGTCCCTGGCATGTCATCCTGCAGCTCCCAAACCTGGCTTCTTTCAATGCTTTAGGGCTGCTGAGCTCCCTCCTGCTGCGTGGAGGACCTTTGCACGTGTCCCTCTGCTCTTTGGCCCTGGAAAACCACAGCCTCTGCTCAGTCTTTATCCAGCTCATGACTTTGCTTCCTATGAACCTGTAGATGATCATGTTCCCTCCAGACTACCCTGAACTGCCTGCTGAAGTCAGGCTGGATGACGCTCTCTCCTGGGTGGCACCGATCACCAGCACCAGGCACGAGGCTACACACACCCACTTTGGAAAAGGTGAGCGTGGATGCCATCCCCACAGGCGGGGAGCTCGCAGGAGCAGGGCCAGGTCTCCATCACCCCTCAGTGACCAGCCCAGAGCACAGCACTTAGGGGACTCCTCCAATAGTCACGAAAGGAGTGACCGACAGAAAACAGGCGCAAGGCCAGGGCCTCAGCTTTCTGGGGTAGGCGACTCTTTCTACCAGAGATCGTGCTCCCTCAGCGACGCTGAATTCTGCTGCAGCCGGAGACCTCCTTCCCCTGCAGGCGGGGAGTCCGGAGGGCTGGCATGTCCGGCTCCTGGCTCTGGCGTGACCTCCTCTTTCCTACTGCTTTCTGAGTTCCCATCTCACTTGGGCCACAAATGCCCTTGAAAACCTTGTTAAGTCCTTTCCTCAGAGCAAGTTCTGCGGCACAGAATCCAGAGCTGTGCACTGCTAACGGCCAACGGCGAGGGGCTCACTTCCCTATGCACAAAGGACTTGCATGTGCAGGGCTCGCCAGGCTGATGGGCTAAGGTCTGGCCCCCAACAGTACTGTGCCCCTTTCCTCTTGGCTCCCGTGAAAAAGGAACTCAGTGGTGACCATGGAGGGCCTCATGGGTCACGTCACCAACTCTCATTCTGATCATATCCCACAGACTCTAGCTGGGGGAGTGGCGGTGGCGCTCTCAGGCCTGGACCACTGACTCGAGGATTCAAGTGAAGAAACCAATTAGCGGCAGGTGGGCCCTGCAGGGCTGAGGGTGGCCGGCGGCGGGGAGGCAGGAGGGAAGGGGCTTCCTATCACAGGCTCTCGCAAGTAGCTCACTCCCTGCACGCATTTTTCGAAGCCTAAATCCTCACAGCCTGGCCCCAGTTCTGTGGTTCAGGCCCCAAGAGCCTGACTGTGTCAAAGTTGGCAAGAAGGTGCAGGGCGTGGCTAGAGGCAGAGCCCTAGGGTACGGAGCCCTGGTCTCCTGTGACTGGCCTCGGCAAGTGGCCACGTCTTGGACCTGTTTCATCGCTGCTAAACCCAGGACGCTGGTGCCACATAACAAGGTCTTGTCAGTATGGGTCAGATGGAACATTCCTTCTCAGGGTCTACCTGTGCCGGGCACACAGCTGGCGGCGGAGAAATGAAAGCTGAAGTCACTGGAAGGAAGGTCCATCAAGGCCCCAGGGGTAAGCAGGGAGGGGAGAGCCCCCACCAGCCACAGGGGAACCGCTACAATCCTCCCCCTGGACCCGCTCAAAGCTGAGTGCCACAGAAACATCCCCTCGACCCCAATGTAGCCCTGCAAGACAGATGCTGGGGAAACAGAGGCACAGACAGCCGGCAGCCTGCCTGACACTGGGAGAGCCAGAGGTGGAGCCAGGATCCTTGGTCCGCTCTGTCCTGGGCAGAGCGCCTCACCTCGTCGTAGACGCTCTCGATCTCATTGAGTAAGCTCTTGGAGCGAAGGGCCTTGGTGTCGTTCTGTTTGAAGTTTACGGCCTGATGGTCCAGGGACTTGAGATAGGCCTTCTCGTACTGCTCCCGCCAAATCTTGTTGAAGCCCTGCTGGGCCTCCCGCCACTCCTCCTCTTTAGCCTTCAGCCTGCAGGGTCAGAGGGGCTCAGCATGGGGACAACCCCAGGCCCCCACCCGTCATCCCCGCACGGGTAGCCTGTCATCCACCCACAGGCCCTGCCAAGCGCATTCCAAACTCGGGACAGCCAGTGCCCAGCCTGGCCCATGGGTTCCGTGCTGAAGAAAAGAGGGAGGGAGGGAGCGGTGGCTCTGTAGAACCAATGTCTGGTTTAGTTTCTCAAATATCACTGCCCTCATCCCTGGCCTGGCCCATGGCACTGACACACTCTGGGTAGGTACTGGATCCATCACTAGGCTTAATCGCTTGACTGCAAGCCCCACAAAAAAGGGACTATGTCAGCCTGGCTCAGCTCTGCAACCCCAGGGCTGAGGACAGTGCATGGCCAAAGGCAGCCACTTAATTAATAATTAATACCTGCTCACTAGCACAAACAATGTGTTACTAAGTAAATGGCAAGCTAGGGCAATCCTATTTGTGCTTTAAAATAGTTACTTTTCATGTTCAGATATGATTATGTGCATGGTGGAAAGTTCTAGAAGGACACAGACAGTTGCTCAGTCGTGCTTTTCTTTTGGGAGTAGAATGGGGCAATGAAGAAGGACTGGAAACCACACTAAGCCAGCCTGAGGTCCCGGGGACCCCCTCCCAATCACACTGTGACAAACAGCACTAATGAGCTCCACCGGGCTTGCCCATGGCAGGTGGGGCATCTGGAGGACACCTTTTCAAGACGACAGGGACGGCAGTGACCGGATTCTTCTTGAGGCTCTCGATGATCTCTGGTGCCTTGTCACCGTAAATGCGGTGGATGGCGCGGCGCTGGATCACCTCCGACGTGCCCCCCAAACAGTCGTCCAGCCGGAACTTCTCCTGGTCTTCAGGCGCCATCCGCGAGAGCTTCTTCTGCACACTTTCCAACACGCGGATCGTGGCCAGGTTGGTCTCCAGGACGACATCTAACTATGGAAAGGAAGGCAGGGGCCAGCTGTTGGGGGGCAGTGGGGCCCTGGGGACCGGCCCGAGTTGGCAGAAGAGATGTGTGGATAGAACTGATTAACTTCTGTGTCCCTGAGGGGATGATGGTGGATGCCAGGCCATGGCAGCCCTGATGCGGCAGCTCTGGGGGCCCTTAGCGAGCACGGCTGGTTACAGGGCTGGACTTGTGGGTTCCTTACCACTGCACAGACATCCAGCGGCCAGAACACAGATGGACCCATCTGGGGAGGGCGATGGGCCCCAGGCTGACCCACTTTGTAGGTATCGATGGCATTTATAAAAAGGGAGGAGTCGTGGTATTCGCAGCCCTGAGGATGACTCCACAGGGCTGATGGGGAGCGGTCCCCAAAGGTAACACACTGGAATTCCACTTATGACAAAGTGACAGATGTGGAGGACAGGTAGTTGCCAGGGGTCAGCAGGGAGGCAGGGAGGGCCACCAAGGGCGGCAGGAGGGATCCCAGGGGTTGGGGGAGCAGTGCGCTATCTTGGTGGTGGAGAATACCACACACACGTGGACACGTGCGCACACACAAATATAAGTTCAACTGTGAAGATGAGAGTAAGATCTCAGGGTGTGTCACTGTGCCCGTGATTTTACAAGCTGTGACCATTGGGAAGAAGGCTCCCCGGGATCACTTGCTGCGTGTAAATATACAAGACCTCAATAAGCATTCCGATGGAAAAATAAATAGGCCTATTTAAAATGAAAACAAATAGGGGCGCCTGGGTGGCTCAGTGGGTTAAGCCTCTGCCTTCAGCTCGGGTCATGATCTCGGGGTCCTGGGATCAAGCCCCGCATCGGGCTGTCTGCTCAGCAGGGAGCCTGCTTCCCCCACTCCCTCTCTCTCTGCCTGCCTCTGCCTGCTTGTGATCTCTGTCTGTCAAATAAATAAAATCTTAAAATAAAATAAAATAAAATAAAATAAAATAAAACGGAAACAAACAGTACCACTGCCTAGCCAGCCTGAAGGCTAGCAAGTCGGAAAAGGGACACTTTTGGTCACTGAAAAAAAAAAAAACATGTTTGGTAGAATTTGCCTACTAAAAAAAAAAGGGGGGGGATACTTTTGGTGCTGCCCCCTGCTGGAAAGTGCTGGAATCCCAGATACTCGAAAAGGGTCGGGGGGGGGGGGGGGGGGAGGATGATGGGGGTACAACCAGGGGTGGAAAGAGAGAGAGTAAACTGGAGAAGAGGGGACAGGCTCGGACCCCATGCCTCCCTCATCCCAGCAACACCAGCACACACACCTCAAAACGCTCGTCCTCACAGCGGTGCAGCTGCTCTTCGTAGGGTGTCTTCTTGGAGCTGACGAAAGTGGAGTCCTCTGACCACGAGGGGAAGGAGACCCAGGTGTCATTCAGAACCTGCACCAAGAGGAAATGCTATGACCAGTGTAGTAGGCTTCAGTGGCTAGAACCATTTACTGTGCCGTCCAGCATAAAAGATATGAAGACAAGTCATATAATCCGGATTTTACAGGAAATTAGCTTCTCAAACCAAGAGCAACCTTAGTTTTAAAGTAGTTTAAGGAGAAAACAGGACTTTGGTCAAGTAAACAAATTGTACTATTTCCGGGGTTGGCCAACTTTCTCTGTAAAGGGCTAGATAATAAGTATTTTAGGTTTTGTGGGCCAACCCCCTGTCGGCAGACTATCCAACTCTGCCTTTGTCCTGGCAAAGCAGCCACAGGCACTATGTAAATGAACGAGCATACGTATGTGCCAATAAAACTTTATTTACAAATACAGGCATAGGGTTGGAATTTAGTTTGCTGACCCCTGGACTACGTATCCTGAAATCCAGCAAGAACTCTTGAATTCTGGAAAGAGAGTAACAGCCTGTCTATTAACCCTGAAAAGGTATTCAAATGGTCAAGCTAAACGGAGACATACCAAGGGCACCAAATCTGGGACAGAGCAGGCTCCTAGAAGAAATACATGTAAACCTAGAGGGAGGAGTAGGCCAAAGCCAAGGCCAAAGCCAAGGCTCTGTGGTTTGCCAAAGCTACCAGCAGGGTAAGAAGCCATCGTCTCAGCTCAGGCATTTTGTCTGCTACCACATCCCAGCACCTACTACTCAGTATTTGGGGCGTGGGGTGGGGTCAAGGCTTAGTTCTTTCATGTAAAACATGGGTGATGGGGTTTTTGCAGCGTGGGGGGTGATGCACCATGTAAGCTGACAGGAGCCGCAGGGGAGCACTACCTCCTTGCAGATGGCCGTCCTCCCACTGCACTTGGGCTGCTGGTAGGTTTTGGGGAGCGCTCGGTAGCTGGATCCAATGCGCTTGCAAGACGCGTAGTCAATTTCCCGGCTTATTCCATCCCCGGATCTGTCGCTCATGGGCGGGGCGAATGACAGCTCTTTCACCCCCAGGAAGGACTTGAACTGTGCAAAGAGTTCTGGAAATTTCCTTCAGAAACAAAGACAAACAGTAAGTTGGATTCCCTGGGGCTTTCTGGGAGGGACCTAGGGATTTGAGAATGGCTTCCTGCAGACACCTGCCAATGGTCGTCAGGGGCGAGGGGGGACCGAGCATCAGGTGTGTGTCCTATGCTCAAATATGTGAGTAAATTTGCCTCTCACCCCTCCGTCACCTGCCACGTGCCAACACTAACGGGCGAGCCTTGAAACGTGCTGGGATAGACAACTCAGACTGGCAGAAGCTGGGATTAGTGAGGTTTTTTTCACTGAAAAGGGCCAGGCATCAGGCTGGGGGTCGGTAAGCTACTACCAAGCTGCCCGTGCCTGTCCTTGCAAATAAAGTTTTATTGGTACACCACTGTGTCCATTTGCTTAGTATTGCCTGTGGCTGCTTTTGCACAACAAGGCCAGGGTTCAGTAGTACTGCCCCTTGGCCCTCGACAGATAAAAGTCCACCGACTCTTGCTCCGGAATCTTCCTCCCTGAGGGAGATCCCTCCCAGGAAAACCCCTTGCAGACGCGATCTCACAAGTCACAATGTCATGGCCATGCAATGGGAAGGTCTTCATACAACTGCTCCCCAATGTCACCTGGATTTGTGATTAAAGGAGTATCAAATCCTACTGAGAGGCACCTGGCTGGCTCCATCGGTGGAGCGTGTGGCTCTGGATTTGGGGGTTGTGAGTTCGAGCCCCACACTGGGTACAGAGATTACTTAGAACAATCTCAAAAAAATAAAAAAATCCCACTGCAAGGATGCATTACTTTGACGGGGCACAGCGATCCTGCCACCCGCAGCTCCCTTCCTTCGTGCACTGTAAGGCCCCCTCCTGAGATGGCTGTCCACTGTGCCCTGGCTGTAGGGACCCCCTGCCAACTTCACTCCTGAGGAAAACCCACGAGCAAACGGAAACGCACGGTGGAAAGACATCAGCAAACCCATGCAGACGACATCTGACGCTGCAGCTGTGATAAACGCCAACTGTCAATGCTCCAAGGGGGAACAGTCCCTCCGACACAGCCCACTCCAGTCCTGACCCTGGCTGTGCCGTCGGCAGGTGGCCGATCTCTAGACCCCCTTACCTGGCTGCCCCTGGGCGCGCAGACCCAGATGGGGGTTCACACTGCGAGAAGAGGCCTTGTCAGGGTGACTGTTAGCCCAGCCAGGCGTCACAAAGAGGCCTGCTGTAGTTCTTCGCTGCACACCCCTGGGGCCCTCCCCCCACACCGCTCTCGGCATGTGGAAATGGGAATCGCGGACCCCAACCCAACACTGCCCCCCTGCTCAGCACCTGAAATTCCGAGCTCCTTCATTCTTCTCCCTTAATCATCACCCCTGCCCCTGCCAACTGCAGGAGGTAGTGCTGGCCATTCTGCAAACAAAGAAACTCTGATGTGCTAATAGGAAGCAGGGTCCCAATCCAGACTTGGTGCTAGTGATGCACCCAACTGGGCAGGCCCCCCCCGCACAGGCGTCCCTAGGCCCCTCGCCCACCACAGCATGTCCTCTTTCCAGCAACCGCGCCCACTCCTCGGCCAGGACCCATACCCAGGGTTCTGATTCTGAGCTCACACACACTGCTGAGGGGAAGGAGCACATAATCCAAGTCCACACAAAAAGCCAACCACGGTTCAGCCAAGGGTGAGTAACGGCGCTGTGCTGCTGGGGCCGTTTTTCAGAGTGTCAGGAGATCCTCACTAGCCTGGGAGAGTGAACCCAAGGGAAAGGGACACCCTGACGTGTGTACCCCCTCTGGATCTCAGGAAGCACTGCCTGACGACCCTAACTTGACCTCTGAGTATCCCAACCTATGGAGCATGACCGTAGCACTGACTGTAGAAACTGAAGACAAAGTCCTTCATTACAAACCCTGCTGAGAAAACCTCGATTTGTACAAGCGAGGGAATAGCACGCAGTCGCTACGAATCACGTAGGCTCACGGCTGACACCAAAAGACATCCAAGAAAAACATCCAAGATATACCGAATTAAAAAGAAAAAAAAAAGAGGCTGTTGCAGCCCAGCCTGACAGCATCTTGTCCTGAGGGCAGAGGATGGGCGGAGCGCCGGCTTCTGGGCTGGGCCACCCTAGATTCACCCATCACCTCGGCAAAGCTCTCTCTGAAGCGGTCTCTCAGCAAAGTGAGAAGTATTCACTCTGGGCCGTAGCCTCCCCATCCTTAAAATATACTAAAAAAACCGGGGCGCCTGGGTGGTGCAGCTGGTCAGGCATCCGACTCCATTCTTGGTTTTGGCTTGGGTTGTGATCTCGGGGTCCTGGGATCAAGCCCCGAGTTGGGCTCTGCGCTCAGCAGGGAGTCTGCTTGAGTCTCCCTCTCTGCCCCTCCCACTCATGCTCTAATAAATTAAAAAAAAAAAATCCTAAAAAAATTAAAAAATATATCAAAGCACATCAAATGTGTCCATGAGCCCACATGATGCTTTAAGAAAAAAAAGAATCGATCTGAATAGGAAAGGAGTGTGACTCGTCAACCAGCCATTATAATAAAGGGAGAAATCAAACATCTACTCTGGGCCGCCAGAAGGTGAAAAATGCTGTTGAGGTTCTCTCTTTTGCAACTCGCAGAGAACATATAAATACACGATCAAGCCACAGAAAGAATGTGGACACCACCGCCCCCTGACGGACAGAGGGACATGGAGGACAGGACAGCAGGGGCGGGGCGTGCCAGCACAGAGACAGCAGGCAATCAAGTGGGAAGGAGAGACTCACAGACATGTTCTAAAACCAAACCAAACCCAGACAAGGCGGCCAGAGCGAGCCCTGTGCTGGACAGCACCTGAGCCAACCTCAGTGGGGAGAGGTGCTCACTTCCAAGGGATCCTTTTGAGGGGGGAGGGAGCGTGATGTGACAGCATAGGAAGGGGCTCCCTGGGGGTGGCGAAAGTCCGTGTGGGACTTGGGTGGTGGGCACAAGGGGCTTTGCCTAAAAATGACTGAAGTCATCCGTCATTCGGATTCCTGGACCTGTGCTTTATTTTATATTTAAAAAGAAAACTTAAAAAACTTTTCCTAATTAACAGTAAAGGGGTCAGGAAGCACCTGTCCCTGGGGATGACTTTAGGGCTGAATAAAGCTCCTACACAGTCATTACATACCATGCACGCACCACATTCCAGACACTGTTTTAAAGGTCTTACGTGTAGGGCCCGCTTGCAGTGCTCTGAAGCTGTGTGTGGTAGCTCTAGAAATCCCCATTTCACAACAGGAAAACTAAGACTGTCTAAGAAACTCGTCCGACATGTGAGAGCTGAGGAGCAGGAGGCGGTGCTGGGGCCTCTCCCTTCTTAGAGCGCACGGTGCCCGTGCATCTGCCTCCCGGAAAACTTCTGCACCCCCAGCAGCCGCCCCAGCCCCCGGGGTCTGTCCACGTGCTCACACCCCATGGCACAGGCTACCGGCAGCAGGCTGCTGACCGGGTGACCACGGCTTCTCTCTGACCCGCAGGGGTGCCGAGTGGCTGCTTCTTTTTTCCTGGCAGTTTCTGATTGGCAGAATTTTTAAAAGCACATATCAAAGGGAATCTCTAGAGGATTATTCTGGGTGAAGAAAACCCAGTCCACGACAGTTATGTACGGTGTGATTCCTCCCATGGAACACTTCCGTTGGTTAAGTTTCAGAGCTGGAGCGCAGATCAGAGGTTTGCCAGGGGTGTGGGACCCAGATCCGGGTGGCACGCAGGACGGACGGACATGGGTGTGGCTATTATAGGTCAACACAAGCATCCCTGTGCTGCTGAAGCCGTATCTTGACCGATGGGGTGGACGCAGGAACTCTGCACGCAAGGGGAAAACCTGACAAGACGGGTGGACTCTGCAGCATCAGCATCCAGGCCGCCACGGTGGGAGAACAGGGCCAGGACCTGTCTGTGTTCTTTTTCTCTCTACTGCGGCTCAATCTAGAATGGCCTCCACCACCACAGCAATTTACAAACAGAAATCAAAGAAAGCATTTACTGTTTTCCACAAGCAACAAGCAACAGAAGGGTAAACAGAGCTTACGGACACACACCTGCGTGGAAGCCCTGGCAAGGGTCACTCACCCCAGAAACGGGCTGACGAGCTGGAGGAGCTCGGAGCCGGACACGAGCTCCTGGTTGAAGAGCGCGATGCAGCGCAGGAAGTTCTCGTAGACCTCCTGGCTCTTCAGCACCCTGCGCACCTGCGGGGAGAGCAGATGAGGGGACCCTCGAGGGCCAGCCCCACCCGCACTCCTCACCCCCTGCCCTCAGTTGGCTCAGGCCCCACTAGGTGAACACGGAGTCACCGAGGCACGTGCTCTCAAGTGACGGGCTGTGGTCAGCAGGGCAATGGTCTCCAGACAACTAATTCACAGCCTGGAGGGAATGTGCGTGAGACTAGCTCGCTGGCTCCTGTTAGCTATTGGGGTCAACTAGCTATTGACCCCGGGTGGGAGCCCCACAGCCACCGGCCTTTAGAAAAGCCACACAGCTTCAGGGAGACCAAAGTGTGCCTTCAGATCTGCGTGGGCCCCAAGCTCTGCTGCCTCCTGCCGGTACCACCTCCCACCGTGCGAGCTGGTGCCAGCCCCTTGTCCCCAGCCTGCCCCAGCCACTGCCCAGCCTACCAGGTCCCTTCCCAGGGGCTCCCGTCCTACACACCGAGCTGTTGAGGCCAGCCTCGACGGCTCACCTTGTCGAAGAAGGAGAACTCCTGCAGGGTGCCGTACTTCCCCACGGCAGCAATGGACAGGTCTTTGGTACCTCGGAGTTTCATTTTCTTCTGTGGAGAGAAACTCTGTGCTGTGAAGGCCCGAGGGACTGGCTGGGGTCTGCCCGGGACCCCTGTGGAGGAAATCTCTAAATTTTGGCAGTTTAGGGCTTTGGTATTAGGCAGGAGCCTTATGAAGTTGGGAGAGGAAGGGAGCGGTATCCCTTGAAGAAGGATCAGAAACCTCTCCCCCTGCCTGTTTTGTCCTGTAAGCTCTGACAGTGGTGGTAGGGGCAAGAACAGGACGAGAACAAGATGAGCCCAGAGAAACTTTGGTTTTAAATCTTGTGAAGAGTTTTGTCTCTAAGCTGGACTCGGACCAGAACCTGGCTGCTTGCTCGAGGCACTGAAGACCCTACAAAAACCATCTCCCAATGCAAGGCCTATGTCTAGAGGACACAGAAGCCAGCTCGAGGGGGTTCCACCGGCCAAATCTGAGCCAGTTTAGACGCCAAGATGAACAACAAGTCACGGATTACAACCCAGAGTAGGTCACCCAATAAAAAGAGACGAAGAAAAAGCTCTTCTTCAGGGTAGAAAGCCAACTAGTATTACAGCTCCTGCACACTGCTCCCTAGGTCATCTACAGAGAAGGGAGGCTGCTGGGGGTCCACAGAGGGGGACATCTATGTGCACAGCTGACGGTTACCTTGGCTGGTGCAGATACCGGACGGAGAAGCGAGGGCCGAGAGCGCTTTTTGCTGTGTTCCAGGTTCTTCTCATGCTCACTCTTATGGACACTGTTCATTTCGCATGGCCCATTTCCTGTGAACTAAGAACACAAACACGGGAGGTGATTAGTGTTGGAGAGATACAGCTGGGCCCCTCAGTACTGGCTCTTGGTGCATATGGGTGTGCAAAACCACCTCGGGCTCGGCCCATGGCCCCAGTGAATGCTGCCTGCCACAGGCTGGGACCCTGTCTGCATGTGAGGCGACTCTGGCTCTTGAGATGTCCATGTTGATGAAGGGAGAGACCCGGATACTCAGATTATCAGTTTCCCTGACACTTCTGACAGTTCTTACTTTTTATGATTCCATGTCCCCACTTGTAAACGTGTGAGCTAGATGGACCCTCAAAGACCCTTTGGGCAGGGGCGGACATATTCACCATGCTGGGCCCGTTATCGTAAATAAAGTTTTATTGGCACATAGCCATGCCCACAAGCCAAAGGGGCTTTCCCACCATAACCATGCAGCCAAGTCTTTGTAACAGAGATCCGATGGCTGCAAAGCCTAAGGCACTTACCATCAGGCCCTCTACAAAGCAAAAAAGTTTGTCAACTCCGACTTAGGCCAAGTGGTCATGTTTAATTAGGACAGTATCAAATTTCATCTTTGGTTTCTTTTTCCTACTTTTTTTTTTTTAAGATTTTATTTATTTGCCAGAGAGAGAAAAGGTGAGCACAAGCAAGGGGAGCTGCAGGCAGAGGAGAAGCAGGGTCTCTGCTGAGCAGGGAGCCCAACGCAGGGCTCGATCCTAGGACCCCAGGATCATGATCTGAGCCGAAGGCAGATGCTAAACCGACTGAGCCCCCCGATGTCCCTTTTTCCTGCTGTTTTAATAGAACTTCAAGTTTTAATATAAAGGGCAGTGAAAAAAAGCTCAAATTATACAACAGATTCTATGTGAGTGTTTTAAAAATTTAAAAATTAAAATCAATTTTTAAAAAATTGATTCAATCGCTTAAAACGTCCAAGATGCTCCAGTCAACGCACTCTGCTGAACTGGTAACAGGCGCTACTTCGAGAAACTGAGCGGTGGGAGCTTTTCTGAGGGAGACCCGTTTTTCCTGGGCCGGCTCTGCCAGGGTCCAGACTCGCAAGTGCAGGGTGTCCAGCAGGGGGCGCAGCGACCACAGCAATCAGAGAATAGGCGGCCCCAGCTGCCTCCCCTGCGGCACCCTGGCCACCACTGATAGGAAAACTCCAGAGGGAATTAAGTAAGGCTGCCCTTGGAGCAGGCCCCGCAGAGCTCCCAAGCCTGAGTATCTGCTGTACACGGCCCCCCACAGCTGTGGCGGAAGGTGCTCTGCGCTCAGCCCGCCTCACCCAGGCCAACCACTGCTGACTGGGCTCAAGAAAAGAGCGCCACCAGAGGCTGCAGCTGGGATGGCGTGTTTGGGGCTTGTCTGACCCTGGTGCCCTTGGATCTACCTCTTACATCCCAGCATAGGAGATGGGCAGCCCCCCGGGGAAAGAAAGGCCCGGCCAAGTCCAGGCCAGCTTTCCCCTCTTTGGCAGAGATCAGGGGCCAGCAGCGTGTCCTTTCTCCTCACCCCAAGGAGGCTGGAGACTGCAGCCCTGCCTGGACAGGAGGTGGGGGTGGGCAGCCGTCGGAGCAAGAATGCATGGTTGAGGCACCTCCCTGAGCCTCAGTTCCTCCTCTCACAGTCAGGGCCAGGCGACATGTGGCGCCATGCAGCTCCAGCTCCTGGGGGACACGGAGGGAGGCCTGAGGGCCCGCAACCCACACAAGGGTGCGTGGCAGGCAGGAGGCAGTGAGAGTCCTCCGCTCCTCGTCTCTGTGACCCTGGAGCCTGCAAGGAGGCTCTCTGGCAAGCAGAGAAAGAAATGGGAGTGATGCCAGGACGGCACAGAACATTATTTGGGAAAAGGAGGCCAAGCCCAAGGAGGGACACTGTGCTTCGGGGCTGGGTTTGGAAGGGAAGGGGGCTGAGAGTGGACGTGAGTGTGGGGACATGAGGAGTTAGGCTCAGCTGGAAGTGCAGCCACCTCTGGTGGAGGTGAGCTCCCTGCCCCCCCGGGGAGGGGGTCGGGAAATCCACACTAGGGCTTTGCTCAGCCCTCCCCAGGTACTCCCCAGGGGCCTCCCACAGGCTGACTGGTCCTGGGGAAGCAGAGGGAGGCCTTGCCACTTGGGTGGACACTCGGGGAGGGCAAAGGGGGAATGGACAACACTGGCACTAGGAGGGGATGGGGACAATCCATCTGGATCCTCCGCCTGCTTTTCCTGAACATTCCCAGCTGTTCTTTCTGGAGCATTGCACACGTGCTGGGCTGCACGCAAAAGCGCTTAGAGGATGACGGCTTGCCGAGTCGGAGCAGGAAGGCCTTCATCCCCATGTGAAAGAGAAGGAAACCAGGCCTGGGACATGAGTGAGGGCATTGGCTCAAGCCCTCCTGAGCGCATGGGGACACGGAGTGAGTGTCTCAGCCTGGGCTGTGTGTTCCCGGGGCCCTGCCTAGCCCTCCAGCCCCAGAGGACATACAAAACTCCAGGCAGGGTAAAGGGACAGGCGACAGCTCCAGAACCAGACGTCAACCCTATGGAGAGAGACAGAGCTTCTCTGATTTTGAGTCAGGAAGTATTTCCAGGTGGCATCCTGACTTTGAGGTGGCATTGATGGACGCTGGAAGGCCAAGTAATTCTTGATGATCCAAACCCAGACCTCTGTACACACCCACCAAGCCTCTCCTGCTGCTCCCCAGCCCTGCCCACCCCCACCCCCCGTATCCTCCTTTAGAAGCAGAACCAGGAGAGGTGGTAGTGATGCACTTGGGCCGGCGTTAGTGGGGGAGGACCGCTCGTGTGCACAGGACCCAAGCCACCATCCAAAGCAGAGAAGAACAAAAGGAGGAAAAGGAGTAGCCAATAAACTCGAATAGAAGCGTGTTTCTTCCATCTGACAAAGGGGTGTTTACGAAAAGCCCACAGCTCCCAGAACACTCAGGTGGAAGATGGAAAGCTTTTCCCCTAAGATTAGGAACAAGACAAGAATGCCTCCTCTCACCACTTCTATTCAGCTCAGTAATAAAGGCTCCACTGCAGCGATTAGGCCAAGACAAGGAATGAAAAGGCATTCACAATGGAAAAGAAAGAAAACCATCTCTATTAGCAGATGGCATGGTAACATGCATATAAAAAAATCCTCGTGAATATACAAAGGCTATTAAAGCTGATAAATAGACTCAGCAAAGTCGCAGGAAGCAAAATACACAAAAATCAGTGGTATTTGTATACACTCATGATGCACAATCCAAAAATGAAATTAAGAAAAAAAAAAGAATAAGATATTTGGGATAAATTTAACCTAAGAGGTGCAAGACAAGTACATCAAAAACCACGAATGTTGCTGAAAGAAATTAAAGATTTAAATAAATGCAAAGAAATCTCATGCTCACGGATCAGAAGACTTAACATTATCAAGATGGCAATATTCCCCAAAGCAATCTAAAGATTCAAGGCAATTCCTATCAAAATCCCAATGGCTTTTTTCCCTTTTTTTGCAGAAATGGAAAAGCTGATCTTCAAGTTTATATGGAATTCCAAGGGGCCCTGACTAGCTAAAATAATCTTGAAAAAGAACACAACTCAAATCACATTCTGAACTTAGGGCAAAGTTACAGTAATCCAGACAGTGTGGTGCTGCCCTCAAAAGAGACATGTGGGGGTTGGTCGATGGATTGGAACTGAACAGTCCAGAAATAAATCCATACAACTATGCTCAACTGGTTTTCAACAATGGTGCGAGGACCATTCAATGGGAACAGAAAAGTCGTTTCAAAAAACTGTGCTGGGAAGACTGGCTCTCCCCTCAGGAAAGAATGGAGTTGGATCCCTACCTCACACCATACACACAAAAAAATTAAATCAAAATGCACCAATGACCTAACTATGAAAGCTAAAATTATAGAAACTTTTAGAGGAAAATACAGGAGGAAACCTTCCTGTCCTCAGATCTGGCAGAGATTCTGAGACCCTAAAAGCATAAGCAACAAAAGAAAAAACAGGTAACTGGATTTGATCAGAACTAAAAACCTGTGTATGTTGAAGGATACTGGAAATGAAAAGACAACCTACAAAAAGGAGAAAAATTTTTAATAAGAGCCTGGTATCCAGAATATATATATATATATATATATATATATATATATAACACTTACAGCTTAATAATAAAAAGATAAACTAAAAAATAGGCAAAGGAGAGACATTTCTCCAAAGATACACAAAAGGCCAAAAGGCATACAAGATACTCAGTATCCTTAGTCATCAGGGAAATGGAAATCCAAACCACAATGAGATACAACTTCACGACGACAAGGCCATAACTGAAAAACAGACCCAAACACCCAGCGTCGGTGACACTGTGGAGCACCCTGCTGGTGAGAACAGAAGATGGCGCAGCTGCTGTGAAACAGTCCGGCACTTCCTCAACAAGTGAAACACAGTCACCAGTTGACTCAGCAATTTCACTCCTAGGTACAGACTCCAAAGACCTGGAAACACGGACTCCAACACACCCTCCCGCACGAACATTCACAGCAGGCTCACCCACAACCACCAAGAAGAAACGAAACCACCCAAATGAACGCAAATGGATGGCAGGATATGCAAATTGTGGTCCGTCTGCACAGCGGAGGAGGACTCGGCCGTGAAAAGGAATGCCGATGCACGCCGTGCCGCGGGTGAACCCTCCAACAGCCCGCTAAGTGAAGGCCAGTCACTAAGGCCACATGGTGTAGGATCCCCCGTGTGTGACCTGTGGAGAACAGGTGCAGATTCATGGCTGCCAGGGACTAGGGGAGGGGGAATGGAGAGTGGCTGCTCCCAGGGACAGGGTCTCCTTTACGGTGATGAAAACGGTGTGGAACTAGACAGAAGTGCCGGCTGCACAACACGGTGAATGTACCAAATGCCGCTGACCTATACCCTTTATCCTTTCATGGTGTGTTTCGTGTTATGTGAATTTCGCTTCTACTTCTAAGAAAGCCTTATGGAGAAAATACAAGGGAAAGGATATGGAAAGCACAACCCAGCAGGCCTCAGGCCATGATGGTGGGGGGGCACGAGGCTGATGATGCAGCCTGCACCCTCGACCCCCCTACCCCAGACCCCTCCTCATCCTCTCTGCCCTCACTGGCAAGCCTCACAGTGCCCGACAGGCACGTTCCCACAGGGCACTGGTTACAGACACGTCTCCTCCCAGCTGGCCCTCACCCCCCCGAACACTGTCTGAAAGAGGAGCCCCCCTCAGGATCTGCTCCAACAGGACGTGGCGGTGAGCCTGCACAGGGGGCCTAGGGGTGTCTGCATGCTGTGTGGCTTCTGGGGGAAGCCGGCATGTCCCGGGCACAAATAAGCCCAGCCTGGTCTTCGGGGCTGCACTGAGAAACAGGGTCCCAGCTGAGAGGAAGGTGGCCCTCAGGCCAGGGTGGGCCCTCTATACTCACCAGGGACCGCTTGGCTTCAGGCAGGAACTGTCCAAACTCGGACAGCAGGTCCTCCTGGCCCCGGAAGAGGTTGGCTACCTCGGTAAACACTTCCTCTTCGGACATGCCTCGGAAAGGCCGCCCCTTCGTGCTCAGTTGCTCCTTCTGCCAATTCAGGAAAGGGAAAATGAGCAGTTAGCCAAGGATAGAGGCACGCCAGGCTGCTGACCTTCAGGCATCCCACTGTGGAGGAGACCAAGGGACGACTCACGAAACAAAAAATGGGCTGGCAGAGCCCATGCCTGCTATCACTAGGAGAAAGGAACCCAGTCCACCACCCTGCTAACAGCTTGGGGTGCCCGGCACGATCTGTTCTCGTCCCACCCCACAACACAGCCTGAGCCCTGGCCAGGGATGGGGCTTACAAGGGAGTATAGAGGGGATGATGGCAGGGGCAGAGTCATGGAATGGTCTGGCCTCAGTCCTTGCATGTCCTCAAACAAAGGGAGAAGAAGGCCCTTTTTTGCGGACAGGGCGCAGGGAGTGTGGAGCTGGTGGTGGGCCTTGAAAGAAACAGGGTGACGGGGGAAGGAAAGGAGTACTGGGACAAGGGACCTGTCCACCCAGAGTCAGAAAGACCCCAAAAGTTGAAGGAAGATGGCCTAATCCAGAGCTTAAAGCACCAAGATGAGGACCAAAGGGGACCCAGGTTAGGAGGACAGAACTCAGGATGGAAGTCCCTGTCAACTTTAGAAGTAAGTCCCTGTCAGCTTCACACCGGAGAATGTGACAGAGCACGAGGTGGTGGAGCTGGGACTCGAGCACACAGCTCGGGCTTCCCACTCCACGGCTGTAAAGGGAATGAGACGACCCATCAAGGGACCATAATACTGCCCTCCCCTTCCTCAGGTCCCCGGAAGCTGGCTGTCTACTCTGACCCCCGGGACTTTGCACAGGATGTTCCCAGCACTAAAGAAAGTCCACCCTTTGTCTATACTCATCTGCCTGATGGCTCTGCCTGATTTCTTGGGACTCAGGCCAACGCTGCCCTTCCTGACACCCTGCAGTCCGTGGTCAGGGCTGGCAATCTGGGCAGACTTCTACCCGCTTCCCTTTCTTCCCACCCCACCCCTCTTAAGTCTCTTCCACCGCCAGACTGAACTAAGCAGCAAACCATTCATCTTTGCTGCCCCACTGCCTGGCATGGAGCCCACTTGTAATCCACTTGTAATCAGCATCAACAGAGGGCTGCTGTGTTGTCAAAACACCGGCGAAGCCATCTTACAAAGAGAAGACCATCTTCTCAGGTTCTTTTTAAATCCCCGTACCGTGCGTTTCCTAGTACTTCCTGGGATGCAGGGGTGCCTCACAGAGCAAATTAAAATCCTGAAAAAACCGAACTTCAACAGGTATTTGGATGCCCGTGTTCACAGAAGCATTATTCCCAAGAGCCAAAATCATGGGAGCAACCCTGGTGCCCACCCGTGGAGGAACAGATAAACACACGTGGTACATACACGCCACAGAATGTTCTCCAGCCTTAAAAAGGAAGGATGTTCTGGCCCAGGATACAGCCTGGATGAACCCTGAGGACATCACAGTGAGTGAAAGAATCCAGACACAAAGAGACAAGTACTGTATGCTTCCACTTATAGGAGGTCCCTCGAGTTGTCAAATTCAGAGAGACAGGAAGTGGGATGGTGGGTACCAGGGGCTGGGGGAGCTACTGTCTCATGGGGATGGAGTCTTGGTTTTGCACGATGAACAAGTTTTGGGGGTGGATGGTAGGGAAGGTTGCACAATGTGAAAGTACTTAATGCCACGGAATGCGACACTTAAAAAGGGTTAAAATGTAAGTTTCAGATTATGTACAATTTATCACAGTAAAGAAAAAACAAACAGGCTAAATAAAAACGCATCGGAATTGTACAGGATTTCATGAATTCAGACCAGAAAATGTAAATGCCACCGACGCACCCTGAAAGTGGGCGCCACCGGCACCTGGCCAGGGTCACGTGGGCCTCTTACCTGGTAAGTGTGCAGTATCTCCAGGAATGACCTATAGATCTCTGGGTGGTCTAGAAAACGGGTCTTAATCTTGTTCACGTAGCTGATGGCGTTGTTGAACTCCACGGAATCCGACTCCAAGGGCACCTGGGGCTTGTCCTCCTTATACAGCATCTGCGGCTTGAAGTTCTCCGCACAGTCGCTGTGGTTGTGCGAATTCTCCTGACAACGGCACGACAGTGAGTTATTGGCAGTCCTGACGCCGAGAACAGATGTGAGAAATGCTGGACAGAGCCCTGGCCCACCTGGGAGCAAGCGGCACCCAGCACAGAGCCAAGGTTTTTAATGAGATGCAGGAGAGCGTTCCTTGTGGGGGCCTGGAGGGAGGGAAGTTGGGGAGGTGGTCACACACACACACAGGCAGATGATGCCTCCCTCACCACACTGTGTGTTTGCACTGTCCTGGGGGAGTCTCACCAGCCCACCTCCACCTGATCCAAGACCATGAAGTTCGAATGACACCCAACACCTTGAAAAATGAGCAGACAGTAGAAATACACGGCAAGTGGATTGTTTAATCCCCCTGGAGTTTGGGGCTCCTGCTGTCAGCAGTGCCAGGCCAAGTGGGGACCCTGGAGGTGAGTGGGGCCACCACCAACCAGGTTGTCCAGGACCATGGGACTCGCAGTGCTAAATCAGGGGTAGCCACCGGAGAGAAGAGACAGGGGCTGACTGGTCATCGTGCTTGCCCTCCCTCTGCAGTCTTTTCTAGCCACACAAAGACAGAAAACAGACACACACTTCTCTCTCCTAGACACCCCGAATTCTGATCTGGTGTGGGACTGACCCCACTGTCCTTGAAGGAGGGGGTGTTTGTTTCTAAACTGAAACTTCATGTGTGGTTCTAATGACTCCCTGCAAACCACAACTGGGCTGTTAGGGGTGCCCCCCACCTCCTACAGTATCCTGCGGGTCCAACACACACAGGGGCTGGTTCTGGAGCAGGCCAGGGACCCTCCAGCACAGCTCCAGGGGTCTGTTAGAGGGCACCTTCTCAGCAAGTCTTCCAGAACGATCTGCACCAAACCAAAATGGCCTCCATTTGCCAGCACGCCGAGCCCCTTTCTTGCTCCACCTTCCTCTGTGGCACATGTCACCTTCTCACACACACATATTTTGTCTTCATCTTGTCTACCCCTGACCAGACGGCAAATATCCACACTGTTCACTGCCATAGCCCAGGTGCCCAGAACAGTGTTTGGAACAGAGTGGGCCCCAGCCACTGCTGGGAATCATCAGACGCACGGATGAAGGAACAAACAGCTTGGTGCTTCCATTCGTGCTTGGAAGGCACAGGGCACCAAGTTCAGACCCGAAGGCTCCAGCAGGATGGGGAACGGCAGGCACAAAGGAGCAGGGCCGTCATCAGGACAGATGCACTCGCTGGGCACACTCGCTCTCACCGTGGTGGGTGTGTACTGCTGTGCTCGGGCTGCCATAAGGAAACACCAGAGACCGGGCAGCTTACACGACAGAAATGTATTTCCTCACAGTCCTGGAGGCTGAAGTCCAAGATCAAGGTTCAGCAGAGGTGGCTTGTGGGCAGTCATCTTGTGTGTCCTCACATGATTGTCCCTCTGCTGGAGGGTCGGGTCGGTCCATGTGTCCAAATGTCCTCTTCTTGTAAGGACACCCGTCGGACTGAATCAGGGGACACCCTAAGGGGCTCATTTTACATTAATGACCTCTGTGAAGGTCTCAAAAAACAATCACATTCTGAGTACTGAAGGTTAGGACTTCAACATATGAACTGGGATTGGGGGCGGTGGTTGGGGAGAGGGCACAATTCAGCCTGAACTGTGGGTACAGAGACGTTCTAGAAAAATCTGAGGCAAGACAAGCAGAGACACAAAAGACCCACAGCAGCTACAACTCTGAACACCACCTCTCCCTGGCAGTGGGATACATCCTAAGGCCCTCTGGGGACTGTCTTGCTGATTACCACATTCCTTCCAGGTGTGCTGGCCTGGCAGCAGAAGGAGCTAGAAGGAGCCAGGGAGAGGTGGGAGAGGGAGCAGCCCTGGGGTGGAGTTTTGTTTCAGAGGAGGCTGAGAGCTCATTGGAGCTCCCCACCCCTCCTCGGGGGGCATTTTCAAGCTCCGCGTATCCCTCTCCCACACCCTGGACTGAAGCGTGGGGACAAGATGGAAAAGCCTCCGCAAGGCCAGAGCTTGGCAATGAGGACCCGACGGTAATGGGGCAGCTGCTCTGGCCAGCAGTCTGGCGGTTCCTCTGTAAGTTAAACATAGTTACCACGTGACCCGGCAACTCCGCTCTCAGGTATGGACCCAAGAATCGCAAACAGCCATGCAAACGACTCAAACGGCTACCGGGAATGGATAAACACACGTGCAGCATTGCTGCGATGGACATTTCTTCAACTACAGAAAGGAATGTAGCTCGGACACAGGCCACAGTGAGGGTGAACCTCGACACCGTGATGCTGAGCAGAGGAACCTAGACACAAGAAGTTACATAGGATTCCACTGAAACGAAATGTCCAGAACAGGCAAGTCTGCAAAGACAAAGTGGATTAGCGGTTGCCAGGGGCTGCTGGGAGAGGAGAACTGTGAGATACAGTTTCTTTCCAGGGTGATAAAAATGTTCCGGGATTGAGGGGGGGATGGTTGTAAGATAAGGTAAGTATGCGCAAACCCGCCGAATTATATACTTCAGTTACAAAAAAATCCATTTATGTTATCATGAATCTTGTCACAATTTAAAAACATTTTTAATATAATCTCTGGAATATGTAAAAACCACTCTCCATACAAATATAAGCTGGCTTTGGCTCCTGGGCCAAACCCTGCTCTAAACCTTCCAGAATAATCCAGATTTTTCTCATCTGTGCCTGCCGGGAGTGGCTTCATTCAGGCATAGTCTGGTATAGTCCTACTAGACACCAGGGAGCAACCCTGCACAGACCACCCTCTGAGTGGCCGCAGCCCCTCCTGGATGCGTGTGAGACCCCTCATCAAACAGCACATTCCAAACGCAGAGCAGCTTCCCTGCCACCCCCACTGCTCCTAGGCCTCCCTCACCGCAGGTGCTGCCACCTTCACCCAGAGGCTGAGGCATCCTGGAATCTCCCTGCACTTCCCACTCTCACGGACTCCTCGTCCCCAGGGCCACAACGCTGCTCACTGCCTGGATCACCAAGGACCCCTCCCTGGCCCCCAGATCCTCTCTTGCCCCCCAGTCCACTTCTGGCACCCCAGCCAGAGTGGCCTTTCTGGAACTCTCCACAGGTTCCTGACTCCTGACTCTCTCCCCTACACTCACCCCTGTATCCCCCTCTCCCCCCAACCTCACAGGCTCCCTGGCTGTTTCTTAAGCACTCACTCATCACCTCAGGCCTTCAGACCTGGCCTGGGAAACCCCTGCGCCAAGACACAGGCAGGGTTCTGATCTCTCCCGTGGCCTCTGCCCTCAGCCCCTCAAGCCCTGGCCCCCTTCCCTCACTAAAGTCCCTCGTGTATCTCTTGTCTGTCTACCTGTATCTTTTTTTTTTTTGACAGACAGAGATCACAAGTAGGCAGAGACAGGCAGAGAGAGAGGAAGCAGGCTCCCTGCTGAACGGAGAGCCTGATGTGGGGCTTGATCCCAGGACCTTGGGATCATGACCCGAGCCAAAGGCAGAGGCTTTGACCCACTGAGCCACCCAGGTGCCCCATGTCTACCTGTATCTCGAGGGTCCCTGCTTTGATGTGCGCATGCCCAAGAGCAGGGACTCTGGATAAAACCCGGCCTGAAGCAGAAGAGGTGGTTGACACCTGCTCCGTGAGGGACTAAGACACAAATACAAGAGGTGACCCAATAGGGACTCACTGAACTTCCAGATGACCCTCCCCATGGCAGGCCAGCCTCTGAATGTAAAGGGGTCACTTATCGTACGAGCTAAGGGTTTAACCTTTACCTGTGTTCAAGCTGGCTGCTGCTGCAGCCGACCCTGAGGGGGCGGGCTCCCAGGAGGCAGGGGTGGCTCTGAACGGAACACCGGAGCTGAGAGTCGTCACCTTCCCACTGACACGCTGCGTCTTGCACCTCCAACACTTGCCACACACCACCCCAGAAGAGGGACATGGTTGTGAAGCAGCCAGTGCTGTGAAGGGTCCTGCCTGATCTGGACTCAGTCTGCAGGGCAAGCCAGATCAAGACACAGCAGGTTTTGAATTTCAAACCCGAGCTTTGCCATTTTACAATATACAAAACTGGGTGACAGGAGAACAACCAGGGGTGGGAGCAGAGCGGCCTCTGGGGAGTGACGTTACAACTGAGGCCCGCTTTACCAGCTCCAAGAGGATGCTGACTCAGAAAGCTGTAACCCCCGCAAGGGGACATTCTTCCCACCATGCCGCCCTGGCCTTTCTGGGGGCACACACCCCACATCATGGCACACGTCTGTCTTCCTCTTAGACTTGTGTTCTCAGTGAGGCTGATTCGGTCCCGCAGTGGGCACTTAGCGATGTGCGGAGACACTTCCAGGTTGACACACGGTGTAGGGCAGAGGCGGCCGGGGTTGCTGCTCAGCCCCATTCAGGGCACAGGACAGCCTGCTCCAGAAAAGAACAATCTGGTCCCACGGGCAACAGAGCCAATGCTGAGAAACCTGCACCAAGGGCTCCTCACAGCCGGGGACTCCCCTGACTTCTCTTCCTCTGTACCTTAGAGCTACTCCCTCCCTGCCTGGAGTTGATAGGACTCACCAGGACATGAGAAATGAAAAAAAAAAAAAAACATCGAAGGTGTACATCGAAACACAGAAGCTAGAAAAACCAGTAAAACAAAACAAAACAAAAGTCACTGGGGCGTGGCACGTAGGGAGGCCTGAGAAGTTCTCGGGCTACTGTGGCCTCTCCAAGGACTCCCGGACATCTCATCTATGCCTGGCAGGAAGGAGTGCTGAAAGCAGGGCAGGAAAACCAGCAGGTCAACTGATGTGGACAGAAATGGAGTGGGCAGCAGGAAACAGGGGCTCTAGACGTCGTGGCTTTGGGGCTTTGGCAAGACCACATGGCTGTGTGGTGAAGTCAGGGGGAGACAGGGCTGGTCCTGTCTCGCTGTGTCCGTAGCATGTCTCCATGGAGTGAGCACAACAGCAGGGGCCTTGTGGCTACTGACCGGAAAACGAGACCTCGGAGCAGTCTGCGTTGAGATCCAGCCCCGCAAGCTGAGTTACTCCAACAGCTGGGGACGGAGCAAGGCAATTTCCACAAGTGAGGTCTCTGACCTCGGCTCTTTCTTAGGGAGCGATGGTCATGACCCACCCGTGTAGACTCGACTCGTCCAAGCACAGCCCAGCAGCCCTGTGCACCGCTGCCAAGGAGCCTGCTCTTCTTCCCAGCCACCATGGTTCCGCAGGTGAACCCCGCTAAGGCTGCTGATCTTCTGGAGCAACGAGCCCTACATCTGGATTGTGGCGCTCCACTTGTAAATGTGAAATGGAAGCAGCTCTTTGGAGGTCAGCAGCCACGCGCTTCCGATTTCCTTTTCAAAACGGAGATGCTCTCCTTGGCTTTAATGAGGCAACATGCTGGTGGCGGAGCTTGCCTTGCATAGAGAGAAGGCAGAATTTACATGCAGGTCCCTCTGAGAGAGGGGGCGGTCACGGTCACACTGCCTCTGGCCATTCTCCTTCCAAATTTGACTCCTGCATTGATAGGAAACCACTATCTCCTTCATCAGAGGCCAAATGGACAGAACGCTTCCTGGGGTAGGCTTTTTTAATATTCCCCACTAAAACCCAAAGCCCTGGAGCAGAGACAGAGGAGGCTGAAAGAGCTGGTTCACGGAGACTAGGGGCTCTGGATGGGGGCGATGTGGTTCCCAGGAGTCATCTGGCAATGTCTGGGGATGCATCAGCTGCCATCGCGGGGCCAGGGCCTTGTGGGTGGAGTCAGGGATGCTGTACACATCTCCAGGCGCACTGGATAGCCGCCCCACCCCCAACAGCATTTCGGCAACGGGGCCAAGGGGGAGGAAAGGCAGTGGCTACTTTGTTAAGAGTAAAGCTCACACAGACTTCTGTTTTCTCAGGGGGTCTGGTGGGCTTGGGCAAGAAGGGACTGCACGGACAGAGGAAGCAACAAGCCGCCACTTGAGACAGAAGGAACCAAAGCCACAAGCCGAAGCTGAGCCAAGGACCCTACTGGCAACGAAATGTAGCCCAGCAATGACAAAACGGCTATCCTCACATACATCTCAACTGCTTTATAGTGTGGCTGGTACCTGGGATGATCAGAGAGACCCCATGCCTGAGTCCGAGTGCAGCTTGCCTGGCGCGCTCACAGGGAGAGCATCAGGGTAAGAGCCTAATGATGACGGTGGGTGGTTATTTTGACAGGACATAGAACTGTTAAGACAATGCCCCCCAGACACAAACAACCACATCCACTCTTGATCTGAATCCTCCAAAGGGATTGGTGTGGGGTAAACAGGTGGCTGGGTAGGGACTCTGATCTATTTTGACCTGCATTAGAAGTGAGCACTGTGTCTAGACAAAGATTGGATCTTCACTGACTTTCCGGCAATAAGACACAGACGGGCTGCCTGAGCTAGGTAATTGAGTACCAGGGCTGAAGTGTCAGGACCACATCCCTCAGACCACCAGAGCGGCATACCTGGCTAGACAGAGGCGACTGTATGTTTAACTTGCCGTTCTTGGGAATGTCTATTCTGTACCCGAGGGGAAGGAAAGCGTTGAATCCAACAATGAGGTCAGGGTGTTCGTGGAAGAGCTGCGACACGCGTCGGATGACTCCAGGCGTATCGATGCTGGAAGGAAAAAGAGGGAGAGTGGGCAGAAGTGTCCTGGGGAGCACATGGAAAGCCAAATCTACTCCCAACTCGCTTGGCAGTGCCACCTAATGAGCTTCTTGAAGGACAACAAAGCACCCTGCAACGTGACCAGTGTGATTCAGCCAATGTGTCATCTACTTCCCCAGCGGCCAGGCTCGGGCTCCCTGTGCCTTCCCAGCGAGAACCACAGGACATTTGCATGGCACATCTCCCCCAAACACTCCAAGCACACCCACCCTCAGTTCTGAAAATGCCAGGAGACCAAGGGAAAGGCCGGGACTCCAAGTAGTGGCAGGAGGCCCTCTAAGCAAGGTGATGAACTATGACACAGGCATTAATCCCAGCAAGTGACAGCAAGGCATAAATATCAAAGGCCCCGCAAGCAGGGGTTGCACAACAATGCCAGTGGTCTCCCTTATGGCTGTAGGGGAGACCCCTCTCAAGGCTTTAGCTTGTCTCTCCTGGAAGGAAACCAGGCCAGCCCTGCCATGTTTCCTCAGAGTGTGTGGGGGTGGGGGGGAAGCAGCTGGGTTGGGGATGTGACCACTGAGAATCTAAGAGTCAGAGTGCCCATGTCTAGTCCTGACCGCCCCTAAGATTGGTCTGGGCAAGCAGCTGGCCCACTCTAAGCCTAAGTGAGCCTCCTGTCAGATGATCTCCCCCATCATGGCTAGTTAGAACTAGGTCCCCCACCTAGTTCTAACCCTCCTGACTGTGTGCCTACAAAATCAGCCAATGTATTTTAAACCCCTTCTATGTGCCAGGCCCCTTACAGAGCATTTTATGCGCATTACTGTCCAACAGGCCAGGCACTAGGGTGCCCCTGGGTGAGGCACTCAGCTTGCTGACAAGATTTAAGGGGGAGAGAGCGCCAAAACACTCAATACTCAAGACAAATAACATTCTGATGTAGTGCTTAAACAAATTAAAATTAATTTTAAAAGATCCTTGGTGAACAAAATTCCTTTAAAAATCATTTTGAGTAAAGACACAACCAGACTCTCTTGCTTGCGGACTTCTCTCTCTCTTGCTCTCTCCTCACCCCATCCCTGCTCTTCTTCCAGGAATCCCCACAACAGCTCCACAGGGGGGTACTCTCCACTCCCGTTCTTCAGAAAGAACTGAGGCTCTGAGAGGTTCCACGACCTGCGCAAGGTCACCCGACTGGGGCGGAGAAGCAGCCGGGATGGGGGTTCCCACTCCGCTCAGCCGGATCGCGGCCCAGGGCGCCCCCCCCCCCGGGGTGAGGAGGGGTCCCGCGGGTACCTCTGGCTTTTGAACTCCTTCATGATCTCCAGGAAGCCGTTGTAGGTGGCAGGGTCGCTGCCGAAGCGGATCTTCACCTGGTCCAGGTAGGTGAGGGCGTCCTCCACCTGCGGGGAGCGGGAGGGTCCCGATGGGCGGGGGTCGGCGGAGGAGGAGACGGAGGACAAGGGTCCCTGGCGGGGAGGGGTACGGGCCGAGCCTCCGAGGAGCTGAGGTAAGTGGTCAGGGGTCTGGGGTCCGGGGCCGTGCGGAGCGGAGGCCGAGGCGGGGCCGGGCGGGGCCCGGGCGAGGGGCATCGGCCCGGGGGCCAGACGACAGGGTTCCTGAGGGAGGGTGGGGGCAGCACTCACGTGCACCGGCAGTTTCTCGTGGCCCGCGGAGCCCGAGCGACCCCAGCGGGCGCCGCTCAACCCCCGGCCCGCGGGGCCACCACCTCCGCCACCGCCGCCGCCACCGCCGCCGCCGCCGCCAGCGTGCGCCATGTTGGAAGTCGGAGCCGCGGCCCGCCCCGCCCCCGCTCGAGGGCCGGCCGCGCACGCGCAGGCTCCGCCCCGTAGGGGCGGGGCTTGATTATGTCACGAGGGGGCGTGGCTCCTTGTAGGACTTGCTCTGGGATCTTACTCCCAAAATTGAAATGCTAACCAATTCCTTATATAGTGCAACTGAGCAAACTGAGACCTGCCCTTTGCTTTTGCCCAGCTCCACTAGCGAACTCGTAACGGTCTTCACATTTTTTAAAGATAGAAAAATTTCAAAAGAGAAGACTATTTCGTGACACGTGAAATCTCTGAAATTCAAATTTCGGTGTCTAAAATAATATTGGAATACAGGCGCATCCACTTGTGTACCTATCATCTGTGGCTACTTTTGCACTATGAGAGCAAGGAGAGTAGCTGTGACAGATCCTAAGATGTGCAGACCCTGATATATTTACTGAAAAATATTTGTGGATCCCTGGTTTAGAGGGTTGATCTGACAACGGGCCAGGGGCACACAGCACTACAGAGGGCCTTGCCAAGTGCACTTTTTGCTAACTGGCTCTAGACTTAGTTCCCTTCTCCTATCTTCACTTCATTAGCCCTGATCACATCATTTCCCCAGTGGACCAGTTCAGGAGCCTCTTAAGAAGAAAAATTACTAAATTTCTCAAATACTTAAAGCCCATTGACAAGTCCTTGAAACAGGCAGAGTGAACTTCCTCTAGGAACTCAACTGCTCAATGTTACTACTTTGTTAAGGGCAAAAAGCAGTCTTAGCCTGATCCCCAGGATCCTGTAAATCTACTTTAACATATAAAAATTCCTTTGGAAACTTCCTTTATCTTTAACCCCCAAGATACATGTAGGCAATCATCCCAAGCATATGACCCACCAATATACATCTGAAGGGTCTCATGACTCAGATTCTATTAGATGTAATAAATGACTTTCCCAGCAATAGCCAGCCCCCTCAAGGTCCTGGAAAACTTGCTTCCAAAAATTCCTTAGAGACTTATGCTATCCCTAACCCCCTCCCAACCTGGAAGTATATAATCAGCCACTCCTCCTGGCCCGGAGGGCAGCTCTTTCTGCCCATGGGTCCCGCCCCATGCTTTAATAAACTCACCTGTTTTGCACCAAAGCTGTCTCAAGAATTATCTTGGGAGAGGGAGAAGCAGGCTCCCTTGTGTTCCCTCTCTCACTATCTCTCTCTGTGTCAAATAAATAAATGAATAAAATCTTAAAAAAAAATTCTTTCTTGAACCCTAACATATTTCCCACATCAGCAGGAACCTGGCCCTTACAAACCTTTTCTTATGGAATTTTCCACATACCCTCTCTGCCTGCCCAGCCTGGCTGCTCCCTGGCCCCATGGGTCAGCACACACCATTTCTCTTGTCAGAAGCCCTGTCCTATGCATTCTTCAAAGCACAACTTAATTTACTCCCCCCGCCCTTGCCACCCTCCCCAGTACATCACTTTCTTCTTCTTCTTCTTTTTTTTAAGGCTTTATTTATTTGACACAGAGACACAGTGAGAGAGGGAACACAAGCAGGGGGAGTGTGAGAGGAAGAAGCAGGCCTCCCGGGGAGCAGGGAGCCCCGATGCGGGACTCGATCCCAGCACCCTGGGATCAGGACCAGAGCCAAACGCAGACGCCCAACGACTGAGCCACCCAGGCGCCCCACCCCCATCACCTCCTTTTTGTGCTTCAACTCTAACACAGATTCCTGATAGAGAGCTACAACTGTGAACATTTATCAAATGAATGCACTTTCACACAATGACCAAATGGCATTTCTTTTTATACGTGAGGAAGCGCGGGAAAGCTAAGAATACCTTGGCAGGGAGTGCGTCGCTTGCCAAGCTCCGTGTCAGGATTGGAATGGTGAACAAAACAGGCAAGACTCTTGCCCTCATAGAGGTCTCAGTGTTTTCAGAAAGATAGGGATCAAATAGTCACACACACAAAATGCAGTTTGAACTGTAATAGCTCCTTCAAAGAAAAGATGTAAGTATTAACACTTACTTTGTTCCAGTTACTGTGGCTGAGTCCCAAACCACCCCAAGATTTAGAGGATTGAAACGACAACATTTATTTGCCCTGCAACCTGCAATTTGAGCACTTGGGCAGGGAAAGCTCATGGCTCTGGTCGCTGGGTAGTTGGAAGGCTGGGGCTGGAATCTTCTGAGGGTTTGCTCCCTCACACATCTTGTCAGTTGCTGCTGGTTGTAGATTGAAACCCACACCATGGCTGTTCCCAGGAATACCTCCCTGCAAGTACGACATGCAGCCTTGAAGCGGGAGAGTGAGGTTCTTGTCTCACGGAGTCGAAGAATGAGTCTTGCTGACAAAGGAGGGTGAGCAAAGCAATCAAGTTTTATTAAGCAAAGATACAGAAAAAGCACTCAAGAGCAAGAGGGGTCCCGGTAGGGTTGCCAGTGAGGGCTTTTCATCTCTGGCCTTTTATTAGGACTCAACCAGGAAACTTGCCAGTGGCTAGTTAGGTCAGTGGGTCTGGAGCCAGACATGACATTTATACGTTGTATGAAGAGTCTTTGTTTCTTATGACATCTGGGATCTATAGATCTATTTTGCTAGGTCTGATTAATCTAACGTCTCCTTTGAGGCCTGATCATTTTTTCTGGTTAATTTCTATTTTCTGTGGTTACAGTGTAATTACTAGAAAAACATGTTACCCCTAGCAGTTGGGATAAGGGTTCTGGTTTTTCTTCCCTTATCTCTATTTTTGTTCTGTCCCAGTGTCTGGATACCTGAAATACCCTCAGAACCCAATTGGGACCCTTAGTCTTTCCCTACCTGAAGTCCCTTCCTTTCCCTTTTCAGCCTGAGCATTGTGGCAGCTGAGTTCTAAGAACGATTGTCCTGAGAGAACCTGGGTCACTGTCCTGATCCAGCCTCAGAAGTCGAATTTCCATGGTAGTCTTTTCATAGTGACTGTTACAAAGTCCCTCCTAAATTCAGGGCATCTGGGTAGCTCAGTTGGTTAAGTCTATTCTTGGTTTTGGGGCGCCTGGGTGGCTCAGTGGGTTAAGCCTCTGCCTTTGACTCAGGTCATGATCTCAGGGTCCTGGGTTCGAGCCCTGCATTGGGCTCTCTGCTCAGCGGGGAGCCTGCTTTCCTCTCTCTCTCCGCCTGCCTCTCTGCCTACTTGCGATATCTCTCTCTGTCAAATAAATAAATAAAATAAAATTTAAAAAGTCTGTTCTTGGTTTTTACTCAGGTCGTGAACTCAGGGTCGTGAGATCGCACCTCACATGGGGCTCCACACTCAGCACGCAGTTTAAGTGAGATCCTCTCTCCTCTCCTTGTACCTCCTGCTTGTGCTCTCTCTCTCTCAAATAAATAAATTAAAAAAAAAAAAAGGATTTCGTTTATTTGACAGACAGAAATCACAAGTGGGCAGAGAGGCAGGCAGAGAGAGAAAGGGAAGCAGGTTTCCTGCTGAGCAGAGAGTTCCATGCAGGGCTCAATCCCAGGACCCTGGGATCATGACCTGAGCTGAAGGCAGAGGCTTAACCCACTGAGCCACTCAGGTGCCCCTCAAATAAATAAATCTTAAAAAAATAAAAAGTCAAGTACAAAAGGAGGGCAAACAGACTCCAGAACCTGAGGAATGGCCAGGTTCTGGAATAGCATAGGGGACAGAAAATACTGCCATGACCATTTTTGGAAAATGCTACCTGCCACCTCTGGGGATTTAACCTGGTCTAGCAGGGGATGAGGAAGGCTTCCCAGAGGAGGTGGCATTCTAGGTGAGTTCTGAGGGTTGTGTAGGCATTCACCATGAAAGTCAGAAGGAGTTTGGGTGCCTGGGTGGCTCAGTCAGTTAAGCATCTGCCTTCAGCTCAGGTCATGATCCCCTGGATTCTGGTATCGGGTCCCACATTGGGCTCCTTGCTCAGCAGGGAGCTTGCTTCTCCCTCTGCCCCTCCCCCTCTCAAGCTCTCGCGCTCTCTCACTCTCTCTCTCTCTCAAATAAATAAATAAAATCTTAAAAAAGAAAGAAAGGAAGAAAGAAAGTCAGAAGGAACCGCTGTACGAGAGCCCTGCGAAGGGAAGCAAGGTGGTGCATTTGAGCTTAGAAAGGGCAAGACAGAGACACCAGAGTTGTGGGATGGCAGAAGAGTTCAAGGCTGGCGGTGGGGACGGGGAGGTGCAGGGTAGGGGTGCCGAGGCCAGAAGAGGCAGACCACTCATCCTTATGGGCTGAGTTAAAAATTTTGGTCTTGGCATTTTGCACCGGTAGAAACCGCGCGTGGGTTTTCTCCGAGTTGCTGTTTGAGCAGCTTTGAATTTGGAAGCAAATGCTCCGGCTACTCTGCCGGGAAGCGATTGGAGGGGGGCCAGGGAGGCTGCGGGGAGGCTGTTTCATCATTTAGAAGGATGATGGTGGCTGAGACCAGGAGGGGGCCAGTGGAGATGGAGAGAAGGGTGGAGGAAGGGAGCAATAATCAGAAGGTAAAGCAGAGAGAGTGTGGTGCTGGGTAGATGGGGGGGGGGGGTATGAGGAGGAAGAAAGCCTCGAGGATTCGTGGCTCCCAGCCCAGAAAGGGATTCAGCTCAGTTTCAGTGCATTCCTGTATGAACATCAGCTAGGGCCGCCTGAACCCCTCGAGGCCACCAGATGTCTAGACTGTCACTCTTACACCAGCGCCTCCGGGCAATCTGTTAGTCACTGTCCCGGAGAGCCAACTGCACTGCGTGGGCTTTTGACACACCGTGGGGGTCCTCACTCCATGCCTCCCTGCCTGCAAGGAGTATGAGTCTGTTTGCATTTCAAGGATCCCTTGTAGTTTTCCATTCTTTTTTACGGATCTCATGTGGTCTGAGGAAGCCCTCAGTCATTTGGAGAACAGGAAACCACAAGGCTATTCTACGTTGGGTGTGTGTGCACACGTGTGTGTGTGTGTGTGTGTGTGTGTGTGTGTATTCAACATGTGGAGAGTAGTACAAAAAATCTTTCACCCTTATTTTTATAAAGCATAGAAAATGCTGAGTTTCTTTCCTTTACTGTTTTCATCTACACGGACAAAATTAACAACCTTAAAGTTGACGGTTTAAAGATTTGTTTGTTTGTTTATTTGACAGAGAGGGACACAGTGAGAGAGGGAACATAAGCAAGGGGAGTGGGAGAGGGAGAAGCAGGCTTCCCTCTGAGCAGAAGCCCGCTGAGGGGTTCGATCCCAGGCCCCTGAGATCAGGACCTGAGCCGAAGGCAGACCCTTAACGACTGAGCCACCCAGGCACCCCTAAAGCTGGCGGTTTAGATGGACCAACACACATTTCCCACCATTTCACAAGCTTGATAACACTGTGGTAAGATTCATAGGTGGGTCTTTCTTTGGATAGTGTTCTGGCAATGTTAGAAAGACAAGTTCAAAGGATCCTACTATTGAACTAATCTGAGTCTTTACAGATGGCAAACTTTATGACCAAAATCTCTACAGTCCAGAATCATGTTGTGGCAGAATTATAAAGCAGGCCCCGAGATTCTCACCTCTGGTATGTGTACCCTTCCTACCCTGCCCTCCTAGAGTGGGGGCAGGACCTTTGAGTATAATGGATTTCACTTTTGCAACTAAGTCACACCACATGACAAAGGTAAAGGGATTTTGGAAGTGGGCTTAAGGTCCCCTTGGGTTGATCTTGAGTTCACCAGAAAGGAGATTCCTTGGGGTGGTCCTGACCTAATTAGGAACATCCTTTGAAAGACAGTCTGGAGGTCAGAGCCTTGAAACAGCAGAGAGGTGAAATCCTGCTGGCCTTAAATAAGGAACTAACTACGTTGTGCATGCCTGTGGACAAGAGCAGTCTTTAGGAGCTGAGGTCTACAGTCTTGTAGCAATGAGGAGCTCAGGGCTGCCAACAATCTGAATGAGCATGGAGGAGGGCTGTGAGCCTCTCAGCGAGATCCCAGCCCGGCTGGTGAGATCCTGAGCAAAAATCCCAGCCACAGTGAGCCTGGACTTGCAACCCACAGAAACTGTGAGTTATCATTCGCAGCTGCTAAATGAGCGGTACTTCGTTTTGTAAAAATGTCTACCTAATCCTTTTTGAAGTCGTCTTGCCAAAAATGTTTACCTTGTGATTATGATGTGTTAAAAAACAAAATTCAACCAAGTAAATTTAAAGATCGAGTTGACTTCATTCAGTGATTCACGAATTGGGCAGTATCCTGTCTAGCAAACAGAGACGAGCGCTAAGGAGCAGTAAAAAATGGAAAGATATTATAGACAGAGCGGGGCAAGAAAAAACAGATGATCTTATCTTTCTTTGGGGGCTGGAGGGACTCCATCAGGTGGATTACCTCACTAGGGCTGACCAGCAAATTCCAGACCGACTGGTTAAGATTCCAGTCCTGGGAAGAGCTATTAAATTAGGTATTAAGTGTTGCTTTGCTGATGTGGAGCTTAGCACAAGTGACTATTCTAGGCCAGCTGTTTCTTTTCTTAAGATTTTATTTATTTATTTGACACAGAGAGAGAGAGATCACAAGTAGGCAGAGCAGCAGGCGGCGGCGGGGTGGGGGGGAGCAGGCCGCCTGCTGAGCAGAGAGTCCGATTCAGGGCTCGATCCCAGGAACCTGAGATCATGACCTGAGCTGAAGGCAGAGGCTTAACCCACTGAGCCACCCAGGCGCCCCAGCTGTTTCTTTTTTAACAGATGTATCAATGTAGATTTATCAAGTGTAACTAAGGTACCACTTGATAGTAAAGGGGAGCTGTGCATATGTTGGAGCTTGGGGTACATGGGAAATCTCTGTGCCTTTCACTCAATTTTGTTGTGAAGCTAAAACTGCTTTAAAAATTCTGTTAGGAGCACCTGGGTGTCTTAGTCCATTGCCTGCCTTTAGTTCAGGTCATGATCTTGGGGTCCTGGGATGGAGCCCCCCCACCATGGGGCTCCTTGCTCAGCCAGGAGTCTGCTTGTCTTTCCCCCCACTTGTGTGTGCATGTATACATGCACACTCTCTTCCCCCCCACCCCCTGTAGATAAATAAAGTCTTAAAAAAAATCTGTTGGGACTCCTGGATGACTTGGCTAAGCATCTGCTTTTGGCTCAGGTCGGTTCCTGGATTGAACCCCGTATCACATGGGGCTCCTTGCTCAGCAGGGAGCCTGTTTCTCTCTCTGCTGCTCTCCCTGCTTGTGCTCTGCTTTCTCTCTGACAAATAAATAACAAAAATCTTAAAAAAAAAAAAAAAAGATTTCCTCCTGCCTTATCTTTAAAAAAAAAAAATCTGTTAAAAAACATTTTACCTTGGGGCACCTGGGTGGCTCAGTAGGTTAAGCCTTTGCCTTTGGCTCAGGTCATGATCTCAGGGTCCTGGGATTGAGCCCCACATGATCTCAGCGCGGACTCTCTGCTCAGCAGGGAGTCTGCTCCCCTTCCCCCCGCACCCCCGCCACCTGCTGTGATCTCTGTCAGTCAAATAAGTAAAATCTTAAAAAGAAAAAAAAGGTTTACCTTGAATCTAATCAAGCCTTAAGATCACAATCATCGCACTTTCTTGTAAAGGGCTGTATTGGCTTTTGGAACTGTACATTCCCTGTCACTAAAGAAAGCTGCCCTAGGCTGTATGTAAATGAATGGGTGTGGCCATGTTCCAATAAAACTTTATGTACAAAAGCAGGTGGCAAGCCTGCTCTAGAATGCAAGAGACTAAAAGAACAAAACAACCATGTGCCACCCGTGAACAAATCTTGATTGGATCCTAGTTTGAAAAAAAAAAATAGCTATAAAAGATGTTTTAGGGCTGAGCAGGAAATTTAGGGATGCCTACTGAAAGATATTAAATACGAAGTAACAACTGTTTGTTTTCATAGGTGCGCGGTTACGTTCGAGAATAACTTTATTCCCGAAAAGCCGTCTCCCGATGTATTTTGGTGGTGAGGAGTCTTGACATCACCAGAGTCAAAATGAGGATGAGGCAAGTTAGGCCAGTTCACTCCAGTGCAGGGTCAGATCCCATCTTTAATTTAAAATGTTGATATTTTGTTCAGGATGCATTTTTTAAATTCATTTTGAGTTTTTTTAAAGAATAGTAATAAAATATCACTTACTTTGATTGCTACACCCTTAAAGCCTTCAGCCCCTGAGGGGCACCTGGGTGGCTCAGTTGGTTAGGCGTCTGACTCTTGCTTTTAGCTCAGTTCATGATCTCAGGCTCGTGGGACCGAGACATGTGTTGGGTTCCACGCGGAATGTGGAGCCTGATTGGTATTTTCCCCTTCTCCCTCTGTCCCTCCCCCCCAGCCCTCGTGGGCACTCTCTCTCTCTTTCATGCAAAAGGAAAAAAAAGCTTTGTGCCTGAGATGAGTGCCTCAGTACTCTCATCCAGTCTGGCTCTTACTTTGAAATGTTTTAGCGGAAGATTGACAGTGATCAGGCAAATGTTAGAAATAAGCCCTAAACTTAAAGATACAGAAAACAGATTGGGGGGGGGCGGTTACCAGAGGCAGGGGAATAGGGTTGGTGGGGAAAATGGGTGAAGGTGGTCAAAAGTTATAAGAGAAATCCAGTTATAAGACAAGTAAGTTCTGGAGATGTCATGTCCAGCACGGTGAGTGTGGTTAGTAATACTGTAAGGTATATTTGAAAGTCACTAAGAATAGATCTTAGAAGTTCTCATCACGAGGGCATCACGAGGGGCAGCTGGCTGGCTTAGTGGGTGAAGCATGTGACTCCTGATCTCCGGGTCATGAGTCTGAGCCCCATGTTGGGTGTAGCGATTACCTAAATCAATAAATCTTTTAAAAAAATAAATAAAATCTTAAAATCTTAAAAAAAAAAAGTTGTCATCACAGGAAAAAAAAGGTGTAACTATGTGTGGTGCTGGATGTTAACTAGATTTATTGTGGTTATTGTTTTGTGATATATGCAAATATTAAATCTTTCTGTCATATACCAGAAACTGATAAAGTGTTATATGTTAATTATATCTCAATTTTAAAAAGTCTCAGGGATCTCATATATACTGCAACTAGAAGGTTGTATATTCCACTCATCTCGGGACTGTCCAATTTTTTTTTTCAGCTGTCAGGAGTAATCTTTTTTTTTTTTTTAAGATTTTATTTATTTATTTGACAGACAGAGATCACAAGTAGGCAGAGAGGCAGGCAGAGAGAGAGGAGGAAGTAGGCTCCCCGCTGAGCAGAGAGCCCGATGTGGGGCCCGATCCCAGGACCCTGGGATCATGACCTGAGTCGAAGGCAGAGGCTTTAACGCACCGAGCCACCCAGGTGCCCCAGGGGTAATCTTTTAAAGTCCCACCTTTTCCTCTCAAAAGCATCCCAATTCGGATGCTCCATGACACGGTCCTGCTTTGTGTAGGACAGTGAGGCGGGGATTTTGATAATCTTGCTTTCATCCTGGCCCCGCCAGGGCTGAAGACTTCCGGCTAAGTCACTCATTAAAGTACAGAGCTTGTCAAACATTCTTAGCAACCCAACTTCTTTCTCGAATGAGAGCTCGCTGCAAAAAACTCCAACAGAACAATTCAGAGTTGCATTTTATTAGTAAAATTTCTCTCCTCCGTTCAAAGTAGTATTTACTACAAGCCATGGATTCTCACTGAGGTTGTTGAGATGGACACACACATTTTAAACCCGAAGTTTTAGCTGAAATCTTACTCTGTCACAATGTCCACTTTCTTGCTGCATTGGGCAAAGCTCCCATTTCACTGAGGGGTGGTCCCAAAGAGTAGCTTTCCTCAAGAGCTCCCATCAAAATCTCAGTTAAATGAAGATGGCAGGAGAATCCTAAGTTAGTCCAGTATCCTAAAACCCGCTGCCTCATCCAGCTGGCCATGCATTTTAAAATTACAATTTAAAATATTTTTTTCAAAATGGAATTTGATGCTAACATCTGCAGAACTGCCAAAGCCTCCCTGGGAACCCTAGTTTGGGAAATGACTGAAGAAGTCAATAGGGTCACACCTCGCTTCGAAGCCTCTGTTTCTAAGGTTGTTTTTCTAAAACTGTCTGGAAGCCAACAGAGGGGAGAGGGAATAGCACCTTGAAGTTTGGACTTTCCTATTTATGGTGAAAGCCCCAGAAGCAAGGGCGGGGGGGCTTTTGGAAGGCTACGGGCAAAGAAGAAAGATCCATTTCAGTGAAACAGAATCAGTTCCTCTGTTGAACTTGGGGAGAGTAAAGATGGTCGAAAAGCTCAGCAAAGAGATGTTGGTGACTTTTTCTGTCCACTTCCGAGAGCTTCCAGTTTTTTAGATAAAAGACCATCTTTATCCTCAAAGTTGGGGAACCAGGGAGTAGGGATAGAAGAACTAAAATAGATTTCTTGTTTTCATGCTGGTTTGGGTCATGAAGTTGCCTCCTGAACTAGAGACACATAGGCTAAATGTGCCTGTGGATGTAAATTTGAGACAATCGCCAACTTCTAAGAGTGGGAACATTTTGCATAACAGTCTGGGTTTCCGACTTTGCTTACAACAGCAGGTAGCTCTTCCCGCTTTTCCCCATGGCTATTCTGAGGTGGAGTCGGGGTGCCCATATCCACCCAGGGCAGAACACACATCCTCCACGTGGTCCAGGGTCTCCTTTATTCTCGACTGTTCCCCCAGGTGCATGGCAATCACCTAGATTACTTGCTGGCCCCATGGACATTGGACTTGTCACCTATGGAATGGTCATGCTTCTGAGACTAAAATCAGAGGGAAGTGGATAAACAGGATAGGGACAGGATGTCTCCTGGTTCTCATTTCCCAGAGCTCTTGCGCCTGAGGCTTGACCAAATCACAGCTACCTACCAAGGCTCAGTTTCCTCATCTAGAACGGATATGGATACTCCCACTCTCGCTGAAGTATGGGCTATGATAGAGATCAGAAAATAGCACCTGATGCTTTATAAATTATAAAGCTCTGTGGTCTACATCTGTGGTTTGATCAGTCTCACATCCCTCCATCCTCCCGCTGCCTTGTACCAGCACCCTAGGTCCCCTCCCAGGCTTAGCCTCTCCCAAGCTCAGGCAATCTGGGTGGATGCTACTGACTCCATCCTTAGCTCTGGTGAGCACTGGGTCAGATGGGCCCATCACAGCACTGCATTCTCCCAGAGACAGGTGCAGAAGCTCACTGGGGCCCATAGAATCAGGGCCAGTGCTTTGGTTCAGATGGCTGGCAACAGGGAAGGTCTCTTTTCTACTGACCTTGGCTGTCATGTTGTTGACCTGTGGGTAGCTGGTCTTTGACTACAGCCAAAAAGGAGAGAAGAATGGAAGGGTGGTGAGAAACAGGGTTTGAGTTATATAACCTGATGCTTTGGGTCCAGATATACATCAGCACATACATACTCTTTGCATCAACCAGACTGAATGGGGCTAACTCACTGGAGTCCCATGACTTTTGGGAGTTCTACACTAGCAGGCAGACTTGGGAGCGTTTGTTTGATTTGCACTCATTTCCCTGGGCACTTGCTGATCTCAAGTCCTGGAGTGTTCCGGCAGCAGCTGCCAGCTCTTCTCTCTGTCTGGATTTGACCTTCCACACCGCCTTCTTGAAGTTCTTGAGAGGGTCCTGCTGTGACGTTCTCGACGAAGGGCACTGGAAACGCTCACGGATGAGATAGCCGTGTCTAGTGGGGGCGATGAAGCCATTGGAAGTTGGGATGATCCTGTTCACCACAGCGTGGACAAACTGGACAGCCAGCAGAGTGCCTTTTGGGGGTGGAGGGCAGGGCACTAATGAGAAAGTAGGGGCTACAGAGATCCGATCTCACCCACTGGAGAGTTGGCTGCATGGGGTCAAATCCTTCCTATGCCCCTTACTAGCTTACACACAAATTCTAAACTCTTGGAGCCCCTCTTGCTTCCTCTGCAATATGGGGATGACAACTAAACCCACCTGCAGAGGGGAATTCCAAGATCTGAAAAGGTCACAGATGTCACGTGCTTTAGTATTAGTTTTAGCCCAGAGTGAACTCGGTAAATATTATTAGTGGAGCAGGAGAGATTGTGAAGCAACCGAGGAGGGGCCTTTAAGGCCACAGTCCACAGATCTCAGCTTCTGAACCACCTGTGACTTTTTGCCAGACATCTTTGCCATCAAATAGTAGACTACAATCTATTTGATTGCACTGTATTTTATTACAATGTATTCGAATCTACCCGATACTCATTCACTCACTTGCTTTGTGGCCTTGGACAAATCTCTTAATGTCCCTGAATGTCAGCATCTTCACTTGGGCGCCTATCCCCCTTCCAGTGTCATAAGGGGTCCGTTCTCTATAGAAGACCAGGTAGGAGAGTGACGAGGGTGACCATGGGGACCAGGCAGACCAGCTGCAAACCACTGGGTACCAGTTACTCATTGTGTGACTTTGGGTAAGTCACCCTATCTCACAGAGCCTCAATCTTTGCTCTGCAAAATGAGCTGGCTGTCGAGAGAATTAAATAGCTTAGTGACAGTACCCAATACACAAAAAATGTTCACCCTTATTAATATGCCTCGAAAGTAGTACTGAGCAGACCCAGAAATGTGGGGTTTTCAAAGCAGTTGGTCTTAAGCAAGCTGCCCCTATCATTTATAGAGCGTAGGGCAAGAGAAGGAATCGGGGCCCATATCCTATAAGGTATAATATGTAAATGTTGCAAAGCTAGCTAATAAACTATTAAGTGAAATTTTCTCTATCATCCTTCACTGATGGATGTACCTTCAGAACCACCTGGAAGGTCATGCTTGGGTGGGGAATTGTAAGGCTTTTCAGTCCCACTATAGAATGTAATGGTGTGGGAGGGCCAGTCCCAGCTCTGAGCAGCTTGCTCTCCTTCTCTTCCCATACCCAGCTGTGTCCTTCACTCCTAAGGGCCTGACACATATGCATCCAGACCACCTACCCAGCTCATGCACCCAGACTCCATGCTTATCACCCCATGGTCAACCCCCAAGGCTAGGGATGCTCATACTAGGGAAGACAGTCCACCCTTGAGAGGATGAGCCTGGGGAAGAGGACTCTCCAGGCCTTGAAGAGGACACCATCCCAGGCGGGGAGAATGTTTCAGGGTTCCAGGTACCATGGGTCTAGAAGAGGAGATGTAGCTCCAGGGGGAGCTGTCCCTTTGACTTGCAGACACCTCTCTCTAGGTAGCTCCCTCCCAGCTTGGGAAGGCCAGGGCAGGGCTCTGCAACACCCAGAGCCCAACACAAGGCCTCCTTCTCCAGATCTAAGCTCAGTCTTGCCCCTGAAGCAAAATGACTCACCGTCTAGCACACTCCAGACGATGATGGAGCGATCCTTCAAGCCCGCATACACATACTTGTCATCCATGGAGAAGCAGAGACACTGGACTCCCCTACAGTAAGAATTCTGTAGAAAAAGACGATGTGATCTGGAGTGCAACTGAGATACCCAGGAGACCCACTGAAAGGCATTTGTGTCAGAAGCCAGGCATGCAAGCCTCCCATGGGGATGGATCCAACGGAACCCTGGAGACATGGATATATTCCATCACCAAGATTCTAGGACCAAAACACATTTGCATAGGGATTGGACTGAGAGGTCTGCAGACAGTTTGCCCTGGAGAGCAGGAATTACTGGATTTAATTTCCTAAGTGACCTCAATTCTCTAAGCATCAGCTATCATGGTCTTTAGTTAAAGGCTATATGCTAAATGCATCCTAGTTTGGATCCTAGACCAGGAAAAGGAAATGCACTGAAAAAATAGTATGATCCCAGTGAAGTTGGTAGCTTAGTCAACAATCCAGTCCCATGGTAATTTCTTGGTTTTGGCAAATCTGCTTGAGTTATATAAGGTGATAACATCGGGGAAGCTGGGTGAGGAGGAAGTAGAGGGGAATCCCTGTACTATCTTTATGACTTCTTTGTAGATCTGAAAATCATTCCTGAATTAAGTTCATTTAAAAAAAAATGGGGGGGGGTGCGGCTGTACTCGGGTGGCTCAGTCAGTTAAGCCTCCAACTCTTGATCTCAGCTCAGGGCTTGATCTCAGTCAAACTCACGACTGTGAGTTTAAGCCCACGTTGGGCTCCATGCTGGACACAGAGCCTGCTTAAAAATGACAACAAAAACAAAAACAGAAAGCTAGGTGTGTTTGACTGCTATGGTCACATTTCTCATCTCAGTGAAATAGAAGTTTACTGACAGCCCTGTATTATAGTGGCTTCATTAAAAAAAAGGTCAGATGGGATGAAGGCCTTTTAAGACAAAACTCTATATACTCTCTTCTCTTAGTTACAAGATCATCTCCTTATGTTTATGAATAATGTTCACATCTTGCAACCAAAAGTGCGGCCTTTGTGCCGAACGTTGAAAAACCGGAGTAATAACACCAGCCTTACGAGGGCGTTGTGAAGATTAACCTCTTGGATGATATTTTAATATGTGTTTTTATATACTATATGGATATATTTATGACAGCCCCTGATTCTACGGATACAAACAGCCATCACAGCTCCTTGTGAGATGGGTAATGTGGACTCCGGCACACTTCTTAGGTTAAGGAGTCAGTTACTTGTTTCTCCCTTCCTTCATAGCTGCTATTCCTTCTGTCTAGAAAGCCCGTACACCAGACTTAGTTTACCTTCTTCTTCCTTTTTTTCTTTTAAAGCTTATTTATTTATCATCTCTACACCCAACATGGGGCTCGAACTCGCGACCCTGAGATCAAGAGTCACATGCTCTTCCGAATGAGCCAGCCGGGTGCTACGAGACTCGTTTGACCTTCCTAAATAGCAGCCCATGCCTCTCTACTCTGTTTACCTCGCCATTTTCTCAAAGTTCTTGTCACTCCACAGCCCATCATGTATGTGCTCTATTGCTTTTATTTTTTTTTTTAAAGATTTTATTTATTTATTTGAGAGAGAGAGGGAGAGTGCAGGTGGTGGAGAGGGGCAGGGAGCTGGCTGTGGGGCTCGATCCCAGGACCCTAGGATCATCCTGGGATCATGACCTGAGCTAAAGGCAGCTTCTTAACTGACTGAGCCCCTCCTCCAGGTGTCCTGCTCTGTTTTTATTCCACAAACATTTGTGGAGCCCCGAGGACATATCAGGAGCTCTCCTAGGGATGGGGACCACCTCAGGAAGCAGAACACAAGAAGATCCTGTCATCCCGGAGCTCACCCTGTGTCCCCTCTGAGAACGTGGCTCTAAGAGGCGGGACAGCATGGACCCTGGCTATGGCTGGAAAGGGGCCTGTCACAGACAAGGCAATCAAAACCGTTGGACGCAAGAACGGCAGTCAGGATTAGGATAAGGAGGGTGAGGCAGGGGTGTGCCGGGCAGGACTTGATCCTGTCTTTATTTAAAATGATATTTTGGGGGCACCTGCGTGGTTCAGTCGGTTGAGCATCTGCCTTCAGCTGAGGTCGTGATCTCAAGGTCCTGGGAAAGAACCTAGCATCGTTGTCGATGGGTTCCCTGCTTCTCCCTCTCTCTCTCTGCCCCTCCTCCCTGCCCTTTCTCCCTCTAAACAAATAAACAAAATCTTTTAAAAAATGATATTTTGTTCTTTGGGAATTTTTTGCATTTCTTCAGATTTTGGTAAACATTGCATTAAAATCGCATCTCTCTTAATGGCTGAGTCTTTTGGTGTCCCTTAAACTCTGCCCCCCAAGGGGAGTGTCTCTCCTTGGCCTCACCCCACTCCAGACCTCAGGCAATGGTCCTTGATGTGCATTTAACCCAGGACGCCTGTCCTCAGCTCTCTAATGCCAGGACCTCGCATCATGCCGTGTGGGGGCCACGCACCGTGTAGTTCATCTGGAATGTCCACTTGCAAGCCTGCAGGTCCCAGAGACACAGCAGGGCTTCCTCAGACCCGCTGACCGCGAGCTGCTCCCTGTGGCTGACCTGCATACAGGTGACCCGACTCCTGTGGGCCTCCAGAGGGAACACTTTGGAATTCACACACTCATAAAGGAAGAGGTCACCGTTGGTCATGCCGTAGATGACGCGGTAGTCGGCCAGCACGGCCACGCTGGATATGGTCTCAGGCAGCTGGGTGTAGAAGGTGTAGGTTGGCCCGTCGATGACCGGACAGGGATCCCCGGGGCTGATGTCCAGCACCAGGACGATGCTGTCATAGGCGATGGCCAGGCGCTCCTCGCCTTGACTAAGGGCCATGCAGTTGATGGCTTTCCGGGCCTCGGGAGGGGGGATGCACATCACATCCTGTCTGGAGTTCAGGGGGAACACCAGCACCACCCCCGAAACGAGGCCGGTGAAGAGGAGATTGGCCTGCTGGGCAACCTCCAGACACCTGACCTCATTGGATGTGTCCAGGGCGTCTTGTTCCTCCCCTGCCACAGAGAGAAGACCACATCAAGAACAGTTCAGAGGGAGGCTCATGCCACGGTTTTCCTATCTTTAAGCATTTTAAAAATTGCTTTCGTGATCCATTCTCCCCAGCTTCGACGCTGCAATTCCCCTGCCTCCACTCCTGTCTTCCCGTCTCCTCACCGCCCTGCCTAACACCTTCTGAGATTTTCCACTCCCCATCGGGACAGATGGACAAAGGGACATGCAGGACCCCTCATCCCAGCCCTTTATAAACGCCTGGAAAGGGTCACAGACTAAACATCTGGCCTTGTGAGCTGTATGAACTCTGAGTGCAAGCTTGTAACCCTATTAGACAATCTGCACCCTTCTCTCTCCAGCCCTACTGTGCCCCCTACCTCTGTGCCCGGCTTCACCCCGTGCCTAGCGGGCAGGCACCTCCAACGTGGTAACCTCATCTGTCTTGCTCACAGCCAACCCCAGAGCCCGGCTCCACGGCTGGCACTAACCAAAGATCTGCCAAACCCATGAACACAGGAACGTGAGAGTGAATCTCTTTTCTCCCTTGTTAATGATTTTAATTCCTTGTTAATGATTTTATCATTACCGTGGAGATTACGGCAGACACATCAGTGACATGCCCTGACCCCCCTATACCAGTCAGGGCACCCAGCCCCAAGGCTGCCCACTGCTGTCGGGGCAAGGGAGCCCCTCATCTCAAAATGTTTGGGGAGCTGTCCCCAAACCAGAATGGCCCCCTGGGGATCAGGCTGAGCACACTTCCTTGTTCAGTCCTCCCCTGCCCCTGCCTGCTTCCCTCACTCCCTCTCGGGTTTCTCTAGGAGCTCCCCTCAACACACCCCTTGGGCAAATGTCCCCATCCTGTGCCGTTTCCGGGAAACCTGAACTAACGTAGAGATCGACAACCAGGTGGTCAGTTACCCACGTGCTGGAAAATTTTTAAAGTCCAGTCCTGATCTATGTTAATCACTTTCAACCTGACTGGAATTTGGGGGTTCTTATGGACTGAGTAAGTCCCCCCTCATGTGATGGTGTTGGGAGGTGATGAAGGCATGAGGCAGAGTCCCCACGACGGGATCAGTGTCTTTATACAAGGCACTGGGGGGCTAGCTTCCTTCTCTATGCTCCTGTGAGGACATAAGAAGAAAGGGGCCATCAGCAACCAGGAAGACAGCTGTCACCAGACACCAGTCTGCCTGGGCCTTGGCCTTGGCCTTGGCCTTTCCAGCCTCCAGAACTGTAAGAAATAAATGTCAATTTTTTAAACCACCCCAGCTATGGTGTTCGGTTCTGGTAGCCCAAGCAGACCAAGGCAGGGGCTCTACCTCTTCTCTGCACGAATGACCAGGCTTCTATCTTACCCACCTTCCGCTGAGTCCCAAATGGTGACTTTGTTCTTGTCCCCAATCTTGGGGAAGTAAATGTAGCCCCCATTGTGTGACACTGCTGTGAGGCCGGTGCGATCCAGGAACGGGGTGCAGGCCCTCGGTTTCTGAAGGTAGGTGAGATCCCAGACTTTAAAAGACGAGGACTGCTGGGAAGCAGATGCCACCAAGGCCCCACCCCAGGCCAGCAGGCTCACAGGGGCTCCGACACCTTCCAGAATGTCCAGCAGGGTTCCCTGTTCCGACAGACTCCACACCTGTGGATAGACAGCAGATGGCCAAAGCTGACTTCTTCCTTCTGCTTGTCCTAGCTCAGAAACAGGCATAAGCCTATCTGTGCACCTAAGGTGGAGTCTCAGGCTGTAGTCTGAGGGCCTTCACCAGCCCCTCAAACTTCCCCACACCTCACCAATCTGCTACCACAGCAATTCTCAAAGTAAGATCCAGGGAACCCCTGGAAGTTACCTCCAGGCATCTTCAGGAAACAGTGCAAAGGCAAAACTGTATTCATGCAAATTTAAGAAGTTATTTGTCACTTCTACTCTCTTCCCCTCATGAGTGAGTCCTAGAGTTTTCTAGAAGTTACAGGACGTGTGATATCACAACAGATAGGAGAATGCAGAATCAAATATGAGAAGCCAATTAATCATCCACTAAGTCAGGCATGAAAGAGATTTGTCCAAATGTGCAACAATGACACTCTTGCCATGAGCTGTTTTGTTTGTTTCAGAAACTATACTTATATTCATGGAAGTCTGTCATTAACACTGACATGTAATATTCATGAGTCGATAGTGTTTTTGGATTTCCCCATTTCTAATTTTTTTAATTTTTAATTTTTAATAAACATATAATATATTATTATATATATTTAATATATATATATTAAATATAATAAATATATATATATTTTTATCCCCAGGGGTACAGGTCTGTGAATCGCCAGGTTTACACACTTCACAGCACTCACCACAGCACATACCCTCCCCAATGTCCATAACCCCTCCCCCCAGCAACCGTCAGTTTGTTTTGTGAGATTAAGAGTCACTTATGGTTTGTCTCCCTCCCAACCCATTTCTAGTTTTTAACATAGTTAATTATCCATAAATACTAAATGCAACGGGGGATCCTAGATTGGATCTTGGAATAAAGAAAAAAAAGGACATTGGTGGGAAAGCTGGTGAAACCAGAACAGAATCTGCGGGTCAGTTAATAGCATTGTCTTAAGGTAAATCTTTCAGTTTGGATAGAGCTCGAGTGGCATGAGGTACTAGTATTAAGCAAGCTGGGTAAAGAGTAGGTACACATATATGGGGCCTCTCTTTGCTTTTTGGCAACGCTTCTGTAAATCCTAAAACTATTCCAAAATAAATCATGTGTTAAAAATATATCAATCAAAATGCTATAACCCACATGAACAAAAGCCCTTCGGGGTCCTCAATAATCTTTAAGAATGTAAAGAGGTGGGGCACCTGGGTGGTTCGGTGGGGTAAAGCCTCTGCCTTCGGCTCAGGTCACGGTCCCAGGGTTGTGGGAACGAGTCCTGCATCGGGCTCTCTGCTCAGCAGGGAGCCTGCTTCCTGCCCGCCTCTCTCTGCCTGCCTGCCTCTCTGCCTACTTGTGATCTCTATCTGTCAAATAAATAAGTAAAATCTTAAAAAAAAAAAAAAAAAAAAGAACGTAAAGAGGTTCTAGGGCCAGAATGTTGGAGAACTGCTACTTTCATTTTTTTTTTTTTTTTTTTTTTTAGAGAGAGAGAGCACGTGTGTGCACATGTGAGCACGAGGTGGTGGGGAGGGGCAGAGGAAGAGAGAGAGAAGCCTCGGAGAGACACTCTGTTGAGTATAAGGCCCCACATGGGGCTCGATCTCAAGACCCTAAGACCATGACCTGAGCCGAAATCAAGAGTCAAAGGCTTAACCAACAGAGCCACCCAGGCGCTCTGAGAACTGCCATTTTATTACGTGCCTCTCTCAACAGCCTGAGAACTTTGAGCTCAATGGGAATTTTCTTCCAAGTTCGGTGGGAAGGCTATATCCTTTGCGAACATTTCGGTGGGATTCCTCCCCCATATCCTCCCAATGACCTTCCCTGTTCTGCCTGCATGAGTTTTTGTCTCTCTATTTTGAAGCCAAGAGACGCCTAAGGAATCATACTTTCTGTTCCAGAGGCGGAGTGAGAACGACCCCTCACCTGAATGAGCGCATCCCGGGACCCAGTAATAATCAGGTTGTTCTTGGGACCAAAACCAGCTGTCTCCACCATGTCCTCGTGTTCAAGGTCAGTGGCCATGAATCGATGAAACCCCTGTGAGTCGGCCAAGAATATCCGCACAGATCTTCCAAACCCTGAAACGGAAGGCATGGGATTGTCCCATTCATTCCTGGAGGAGCTCGACAGTCATTCTGTTCAGCCAACAAAGATTTTTCTGAGCACCTGCCATGAGGCGGCGGAAGGAATACGGCGCAGAACAAGAGAGACATCGTCACCTTGCCTGTGGTCGCGGGGAGGGGGGCAGCTGACCACAGTGATCCATACGTTCACAGAAAACAGCCACATTATTTGTCATCACAAAACTGCTCGTTCCCAGAGGGCTGGGACTGCCTGTCTGGGCTGCTCAAGGCATCCCAGGACCCAGCACAAAGCTGGACATAAGGTAGAAAATGTTTTGCAGATGGAAAGGAAGGAGCGGGGGAGACAGGAAGGGTAAGAGAGCAGTTACAATGCGCGATGAGGACAATGCAGTCAGAGGGCTGGGTGCCGTACGGAACAATGACACAGAGACACACGTGGAGGAGGAGGCAATGTGAAGACGGCGACAGGGACTGGAGAGATGTGGCCACAAGTCAAAGAATCACAAGGCAGAAGCGAGAAGGTGCAAAAGAGAAAATTCTTCTCTGGAACCTTTGGAGGGAGCATGACCCCGTCCACATCTTGGTTTGGGATTTCTGGCCTCTAGAACTGTGAGAAAAGAGATTTCTGTTGTTGTCAAAGATACCACGTTTGCGTGGTCATTGGTTGCAGCAGCCACAGGACATTGGAGTGGACATTTGAGAGCGGGGCTAGCACCGGAAGAGTGGGAACGGCGGGAGATGACTGGGAGGTAGGAAAGGCCTGGGGATGTCTCAGGAGCAGCACAGAGACTCCTGTGAGGAGTGGTACAAAGGAGCAGGAGATGGGGGGGGGGTTGCTAGATTTAACACAAAATAACACAAAACAAAAGACCCAACAGGACAGTTCAATTAAATTTGAAATTCAGATAAACAGTAAAATTCTGGTTCGTATAAGTGTATCTCAAATATTACATGGCATATTTTTATGCTGAAAACTTGATTTGTCGTGTATCTGAAATTTAACTGTATTCTGTATTCAGAATGGGCGTTCTGCATTTTCTCAGGCGCCCCAGCCAAGGAGACTGGCTCCAGTGTGCTCCAGACACTGGCTGGGTGAATGCTTTGTTAAGAGGACCCCTGGCAGAGTGGGAAGTGGGCAAAGGCCTGGTTATGCAGCTCTTCCAGGGCCCGCAGCCCTGGGGGGTGATGGTGTGGGACACCGAGCTAGGCACCTGGCCCGCGCCAATCGTTTCTGTTTCCTGGAAACCCTAGAATCAGGTCAGCGCAGGAGAAGCTGGGGGCCGAGAGTCCGTTCTCCTGCCTCTCCAGGCCCTCCGTGGAATTGTTTCACTGAAGTCCACTTGAACCTGAGGCTCACACAGAAGGGTGTTACGGGAAACGGATCAGAGGCATCAGGATCGCTGCTATCCAAGGGCATCTGTGTTCCATTCTTGTGCGGGGTGTCAGAGATTTTGGTCGGCTGTGCAGGTGGTCAGCCTGTCTATATAACCCGCCCCCAGGAAGAATCCTGGACACCAAGGCAGGGTGGGCTTCCCTGGTTGGCAGGACCCTGTCGTCACACCCTGTTGCTGAGAGAAGTAGGCACCGTCCATGTACCTCCACGGGGAGGGGACACCAGGAAGCTCGTATCTGGTGCCTTCTCTGGGCTCCACGTGTCTCTATGTCTCTACCCTTTGTTGATCTTCATCTGTGTCCTTTGCCTCCAATAAATTGTGAGCACGAGACTTTCTGAATTCTTTGAACCTTGGCAAGTCACCAAACCTGACAGCGAGCTTGGGGACCCCTGAGCTGCAATTCCATTTATGACACTAAGAAATCCCTGCCTGATCTTAGCTGGGCTGGGATTGGGGTACCTCTCCTGAGCAACAGGTGGGTTCCCGACACTGTGGATAGGGGAACCTGCTCGGGCTCCCCCTCGTTGGCTGTTGGATAGAGCCACACTTGAGACCCACTGTGACAAGGTTCTAGGTCACTGAGGTCCTCAGTGGCTTTGGTCTTGGTCCTGATTCTATCTTGGGCTTCTACCCCACGTTTTTCTTTCTTCTGTCATTCCTATTCCCCATGCTGCATTTCACACATACTTATGCCACCTAAAATTCTTTTTTTTTTTTTAGATTTGATTTATTTATTTGACACAGAGAGAGAGACAGGGAAAGCGGGAACACAAGCAGGGGGAGTGTGAGAAGGAGAAGCAGGCTTCCTGCTGAGCAGGGAGCCCGATGCAGGGCTCGGCCATGACCTGAGCTGAAGGCAGATGACCAATGACTGAGCCACTCAGGTGCTCCCCACCACCCACCTAAAATTCTTTTGGAAACAGGACGGAAGATGCATTACCGGTAGTCACCCATCAGTCAGCCTTGGAGTCTAAGTGTCTATCCATTCGACCTGTGCTCTCCATGCAGGTGTGGTCACCACGAGCCACGTGTGGCTCTTACTGTGGTCAATCCGAGTCGAGACGAGCTGTCAGTGAACAACACAGGCCAGGTTTCATATCCCTGGCACAAGAATTTTTTAAACGTGAAATAGACCATTAATCATTTTTATATCAATGGGGTGCCTGGGTGGCTCAGTGGGTTAAGCCACTGCTTTCAGCTCAGGTCATGATCCTGGGGTCCTGGGATTGAGTCCCATATCTGGCTTCCCATGCTTTGTGCGGAGCCTGCTTCTCCCTCTCCCTTCCTCTCCCGCTGCTTGTGTTCTCTCTCTCTCTCTCTTTGTCAAATAAATAAATAAAATCTTTAAAAAATGATTTTTAGGGCGCCTGGGTGGCTCAGTGGGTTGGGCCTCTGCCTTTGGCTCGGGTCATGATCTCAGGGTCCTGGGATCGAGTCCCGTATCGGGCTCTCTGCTCATCGGAGAGCCTGCTTCCCCCCTCTCTCTGCCTCTCTGACTACTTATGATTTCTCTCTCTGTGTGTCAAATAAATAAATAAAATATTTTTAAAAAAATGATTTTTATATCGATTTCATGTTGAATTTTTGGGTGTGTTGGATTAAACAAGATCTGTTATTAACATGAATGACATCTATGTCTTTTTGCCTTTTTAAATAGGGGTATGAGAACATTCGGTTATAAATGTGGCTCATGTTTGTGGTTTGCTTTGCTGGACAGCACTGGTCTCCCACTGTCTTTGACCCTTGGCAAAGTTGTTATAGAAGTCAGGCTGGGGCATCTGCGGGGCTCAGTCAGTTAAGCATCTGCCTTTGGCTCAGGTCATGATCCCAGGGTCCTGGGATGGAGCCCTGTGTCGGGATCCCTGCTCCGTGGGGAGCCTGCTTCTCCCTCTGTTCCCTGCTTGTGCTCTCTCTCGCTGTCTCTGTTGTTATCTCTGTCTCTCTCTCAAACAAATAAATAAAATCTTTTTAAAAAATCAGGCTGATTATAGGGCATTGCAAATGCCCTGAGATTATGATGGTGGGTATATGTCATTACACGTCTGTCCAAACCCACAGAAGGTCCAACACCCAGAGTGAATGGTAAGGTAAGCCATGGACTCTGGGTGATGACGGTCTGTCGAGGGAGTTCATCATTTATAGCAAATGCACCACTGTGATGGGGGATGTTGATATCAGAGGAGGCTGAGCAGGGTGGGGTAGGGGGCATACGGGGGATCTCTGTACTTTCTGCTCAATTTGGCTGTGAACTCCAATCTGATTTTTCTTTTTTTTTAATTTATTGGGACGCCTGGGTGGCTCAGTTGGTTAAGCAGCTGCCTTCGGCTCAGGTCATGATCCCAGCGTCCTGGGATCGAGTCCCGCATCAGGCTCCTTGCTGAGCGGGGAGCCTGCTTCTCCCTCTGCCTCTGCCTGCCATTCTGTCTGCCTGTGCTCGCTCTCCCCCCCCCCTCTCTGATAAATAAATAAAATCTTTAAAAAAATTTATTTATTTAAGTAATCTCTACACCTAAGATGGGGCTCAAACTTATAACCCTGAGATCAAGAGTCACACACTCCTCTAAAGGAACCAGCCAGGAGTCCCCCCTCCCCAAGCTGATCTTTTAAAAAAATAGTCTTAAAAAAATAATCAGGCTGAGGAGTTGGTCATCTGTGGGTTACCTCCTATGAAGCCTTCCCCGACTGCCTTAGACTCAAGAAGGGAACCCTGTCACACCCTCCCCTAACCCCTCATTCTTGGCTGGCCATCACACCAACCACTCTGCCCTGTGGCTGCCTTACTGTCTGCAAGCCTGGGAGCCCCTACAAGCAGGGGTCCCGTGGGCTGGCTCATCCTTGAGCACACCCCATCGGCTCACGCAGCACCCCTCCATCCCTGTCCCTATCTGGCAGGGATAACCACCGTCATCTCAAAGATACTGAACAGGGGTTGGCAAGCTACAGCCCGTGGGCCACAACTGGCCTGCCATCTCTTTTTGTATGACCCAGAAGCTCAGAAGACTTAGTTTCACAAAAATAAAAATATTCCTGTTTTGTGGCAGGTGAATATGATATGAAATCCACATTTCAGCCTCTGTAAACGGTGTCTGAGGGGCACACAGCCTCGCCCGCATAAGATAGAATCTGTGGCAGCTTTCATATAGGCTTGATTTGTGGCGAAAGAGACCACCAGGTCTGCAAAGCCAAGGTGTGCACTGTATGGCCCTCTGCAGAAAAGGTCTAGGACAGCCCCCAGCCCCCTTGTTCCCTCTGCTCCTCCAACAAAATCTGAAGCTGCCTCCTCATGGCTCCAAATAAGAGCTAGACGCTACCTGCTGCCAGAAGGGACTCGTCTTCAGAGAGTACCAGGAACCTCACAGCTTCCGGAAGCTTCTCCAGCAGGCTGTCTCCTTCAGGGGAAACCTGCGCAAAGTCAAGGATGTATATCAAGCATTTCCACAGAGTGAAGGGTCCAGGGTCAGGGACTTGGATGCAAGGCTCTGCCACTCACCAGCTTCGAAGCAAATGTCTCAGCCCTTGGGTGCCTTAGTTTCTTTATCTGTTAAATGGGCCATGATGCAGGACTACAGTATGGGGCCATCATGGGGGGGGCTCCCCCTTACCCTGCTCACAGTCAGCCCTCAAACCGTGGCAGCTAGTAGTGTTTTTGTTGATGCTGCTTTTGTAATCAACTCAGGGACCTGGAGAACATCCCAACACCTGTTTTCTGCCCCTGGGGGAGCTCTGGAGATCTCAGGTAAGATCGAAACACCAGTTTCTCCCCATTCCCGAGTGGCGGAACTCATTTAGTTTGGACCTAAGAGGATGGGTCATTCCTCAGTCCTGCAGCCCCAGGTCAGCTACTGATTTCTGAGCATCAGACAGCTACCAGCCTGCGAGCCAAAAACTTTATGCTCATTATCTCAGTGAAGGGCACAGATGGGACACATGGTGGGGGAGGGGCAAGAAAAGTGAGTTGTTTGCACCAATCCAAGCCAATATTTTAAAATATATATATATTTTAAATACATATAATATATAAAATATATATTTATAAATATTATATATATATATATATATATATATATATATATATATATATATATTTGTTCACCTTTATTTAGCAGGGGTAGGAGCAAGTGAATTTCCTCATGGATGTTACTGCTGACTTTTTAAAAAACAAAAACAAAAACATGTGTTTTGGGGCACCTGGGTGGCTAAGCGTTTGGATTTGGCTCAGGTCATGATCTCAGGGTTCTAGGATCGAGCCTCTCATCGAGTTCTCTGCTCAGTGGGGAGTCTGCTTCTCCCTCTCCCACTCCCCCTGCTTGTGTGCTCTCTCTCCCCACCATCTTTTTTTGCACCATCCAGCAGAGACACTGTTCTGCAAGTTTGCTTTTTTTCTACTTTATATGTCTAGGGCAGTAGTTCTCAAGGGGTGGGGAGGGCCATTTTGTGCCATCCCCGCCAGCTAAGGACAGCTGGCAATGTCTAGAGACATTTTTGGCAGGACTGAGTGCCAGCAACGACCCACAGTGGCCTGTCCCCAGGAAACACCAAGGCATGTTTCCTGAACCGCGCTGAGTTGCAAATCCCTCAATTAGGAAACCAAATGTCATTTAGGGAAAGATCAAAGGTGAAGTGGTTTCTCCCAATTTCTAGGACATCTGAGCATTTTGGAGCTGAGCCATGCGGGCATCACGTTCAGGAGAGGGACTTACCAAAGAGATGGAGCCCTTGCTAAACCCGGTCACCATCTTGCCTTGCTTCTGGACCGAGACCCCACAGGTTGGTGTTTCTTCTTTGACGCTGGATAAATGTTGCCTCCCCTGAAGCGTTCCTGTGGCTGAGCTCCACAGACTGACCACACCAGCCTCAGACACAGTCAGCAGCATGGCCCGGGAAGCAAGTGCCCTGGTGCACATCCAGCGGTCAGAGACGTGTCCCAGGATACGGAAAACCAGCTCTGCCGTTTCTAGATTCCAAGCACTGATCTGAAGGAATCGTGGGAAGGAATAGAAATCTCAGCGTGAGACCTGGGTTGCAAGTTTTCCGGAGTCAGATGCAAAACGTGTGCTTTTTCATAGTACATGCATTTATTTTCAACACTCTTAGTTACAAAAAAAAAAGGCAGAGGGGGAGAGGAGGTGTCCTGAATTAGATCCTAGAGTAGCAAAAGGTCATTTGCAGAAAAACTGAGGAAATCTGAGTAAAGTCTGAGTGAGGTTGAGAGAACTTTAGCAATATTAATGTCTTAGCTGTAACGGATATTCCCTGGTTATGTAAGACGTTGACATGACAGAAGACTGGATAGAATGGCATATGGGAACTCTCCATAATAGCTTTATTACATTTTTGTGAACCTAAAATTTCTCCAAAATAACAGTCTTAAAAATGGGAAAAAAGGGGCCCCTGGGTGGTTCAATCATTAAGTGTCTGCCTTCGGCTCAGGTCATGATCCCAGGGTCCTGGGTTCAAGCTCCACATCAGGCTCCCTTCTCAGCGGGAAGACTGCTTCTTCCTCTCCCAATCCCCCTGCTTGTGTTCCCTCTCTCGTTGTCTCTCTCTCACTGTCAAATAAATAAACAAAATCTTTAAAAAAAAAAAAGGGCGGAAAATGTCAACCATACCATATGCATTCTCATATCTGTTCACTACAAGTAATTTTTTATTTTTATTTTTTATTTATTTATTTATTTTTTTTTTAAGATTTTATTTTATTTTTTTTTTTTTAGAGGTTATAAATTGAGGGAAGGGAGGGAGGGGGGGGGGGGGGCGGAGAAGCAGGCTCCCCGCTGAGCAGAGAGCCCAATGTGGGGCTCGATTCCAGGACCTTGAGATCATGACCCGAGCCGAAGGCAGAGGCCCAACCACTGAGCCACCCAGGTGTCCCACTACAAGTAATTCTTGATGACGGCAGGTTTCATATTTAACCTCACCCAAAAAAAGTACCTTTTCACATCAATAGTAACCAGGATGCCTGGGTGCCTTCAGCTCAGGTCATGATCTTGGGGTCCTGGGATCGAGCCCCGAATTGGGCTCCCGGCTCAGCAGGGAGCCTGCTTCCCCCTCTACCCCTTCACCCAACACAAGTGCTTGTGCGAGCACTCGCTCTCTCTTGCTCTTTCTCAAATAATAAATAAAATCTTAAAAAGAAAGAAAGAAGGGGAGATTCAAAGATCTATTTATAAGGAAAGTTGTCTCAGTTATTTGAAAGTACAAAGAACTAGAAATAACCTATATGTCCAGCAGGAAGGGATCAATTTAATAAACTATAGAGGAGTCAAGTTAAGGACATCCCACAAAATCACTAAGCCTGCGGTTTCTGAAGAATGTTTGAGGTTATGGGCAAAGAAAAATCGACTTATGAAGCAGCATCGCTAGCTTTCTATATGGTTTGATCCCCATTTTGTGTTATGCTTACACACATGAGTATTTGTACATACACATCCACACACCGCAGAACACAAACTCATGTAAATGTCACAACTGTGGTTGTCTTTGGGATTAATTATTATTATTTCTTATTTCTTTTTTTTTTTTTTTTAAGATTTTATTTATTTATTTGTAAGAGAGAGAGAGTGAGAGCGAGCACAGGCAGACAGAGTGGAAGGCAGAGTCAGAGGGAGAAGCAGGCTCCCTGCGGAGCAAGTAGCCCGATGTGGGACTCGATCCCAGGACGCTGGGATCATGACCTGAGCCGAAGGCAGCTGCTTAACCAACTGAGCCACCCAGGCGTCCCTCTTATTTCTTTTTTTAAAGCTTTTTTTTTTTTTTTAAAAAAGATTTCACTTATTTATTTGACAGAAAGAACAAGCACAAGCAGGGGGAGTGGCAGGCAGAGGGAGAAGGGGGCTCCCCGCTGAGCAAGGAGCCCCATGTGGGGCTCGATCCCAGGACCCTGGGATCATGACCTGAGCTGAAGGCAGAAGCTTAACTGACTGAGCCACCCAGGCGCTCCTATTTATTTCTTTCTTCCTCTCTTCCTTCCTTCCTGTCTTCTTTTTCTTCTTTCCTTCTTTCTTCCTTCCTTCCTTTCTTTTTTTAAGATTTATTTTTGAGAGAGGGAGAGCAAGAGACAATGTCTGAGTGCAGGGAAAGGCAGAGGAAGACAATCCAAGCAGACTCTTCGCTGAATGTGGAGCCCAGCACTGCCGGCCTCTATCTCACGACCCTGTGATCATGACTTGAGCCAAAACCAAGAGTCGGACACTTAACCAACTGAGCCACACAGGCCCCCCTATTATTTCCCTTTTTTTTTTTTTAACTGTGTTTTCCAAATGTATGCAGTTTGGAAATCAGTCAACACTTCCCTAATATTTAAGCCTGCCCTGTCAATAATAGTATAATGAATGCATGCTGTGTGTCTTCAAATTTTGTATTAGTCCCTTAAAAAAAAAAGTAAGAGGAAACAAGTGAAATTGATTTAAATAATGTGTTTGGTTTAACCCTATGTCCAAATGTTACTACTGCAACGTGTAATTAATATCAAATTACTATTCAAATCTTTTACCTTATTTCCACAGTACTAAGGCTTTGAAAGCCAGTGTGTGTTTCCTACTTATGGCACATTTCAGTGCAGAATAGGCACATTTCAAGTGCTCAGTTTCAAACTTCATAATTGAAGTTTGGTGGTGACCCCCCATATTGGACAGCACAGTTTATAAGCTACCAATATTACTTGTGTAAACAACTGCCAGTTACTAATAAAATATAATAATTAATAGCTATTAAGTATTTGGTGCTTACTATGCACCAAGCACTCTGCCAGGTGTTTTAGTCATTATCTCATCAGGTAGAGGAAGAATGGAGGCAGAGAGGTACAGTGATATGATCAAGATCACTCAGCTTGCAAAGAAGTCATCTGGGAGTTAGGTACAGATTTTTTTCCCATGCCTTTAGTTCCTAAGCTTTCACCCACTGTTCTACTGTGTCTCTATTCATCATACAATCAGATCGTAGGTTTATAATTGACATAAGGGAATAACACAGCAGAATACAGATTGTTTTCAGGTGTATGTGGAATATTTACCAAGAGAGACCCTAAAATGAGTTTCGATACATCTGAAAAGATTCATCATACAAATGAAAGTAATTAGGAAAGAAAAAGGTAAGCTACCTGGGAACCTTTCAAATATCTGGGAACGAACAGCACACTTCTAAATAGCCTGTCGACCAAAGAGCAAACCAAAAGGGAAATCTGAAAGTATTTTTTAAAAAGATTTTTTATTTATGTATTTTTACAGAGAGAGAGGGAAATATCACAAGTAGGCAGAGAGGCAGGCAGAGGGGGAGGGAGAAGCAGGCTCCCTGCTGAGCAGAGAGCCTGATGCGGGGGCCCGATCTTAGGACATGACCTGGACATGAGATCATGACCTGAGCTGAAAGCAGAGGCTTAACCCACTGAGCCACCCAGATGCCCCCTGATGGTATCATTTACTGACGGTAAATGATAATATGACATAGCAAGTTTTGTGGGATGCAAGTAAGGCTGTACTCAGAGGACAATTTATAGCACTAAAATGACCAAATTAAAAAAGATTAGGGGTGCCTGGGTGGCTCAGTCAGTTAAGCCTTCTACTCTTGGTTTCTTCTCAGGTCACAATCTCATGGGTCAAGAGAGTGAGCCCTGCATCAGGCTCCCTGGTGAGTGTGTGTGGGGGGGTCTGGTTGAAGATTCTCTCCTCTGCCCTCCCCACCAATAAATAAATAAGTTTTTATTTATTTATTATTTTATGGAGAAAGAATGAAAGAGCATGGGGAGAGGGAACAGAGGCTCTGCTAAGTCTGGAACCCAATGTGGGGCTTGATCTCATGACTTGGACATCATGACCTGAGCAGAAATCAAGAGGCAGAGGCTTAACCAACTGAGCCACTCAGGTGCCCCAATAAATACATCTTTAAAAAAAAAAAAAAGATGAAAGGTCTCAACTCTTAAGGTCAGAAAGAACTATCAGAATCATCTAATCCAACTGTGTAGTTTGAAACCCCTTATAGCATCCCATCCAGTGGTTGTGCACCCCTGTTTATGCCCACCCCCCTCTCAGGGACCCCACCTCCTAGAAACAGCAAATGCTGTCTTGGAAACAGGACAGGTGTTTGTTACCTTTGAGCCAGATGCCAAATATACAACCTTCTTTGCTTCCTCCACGTGAAGACTCCAGATCTCAGGTTCAGTGGGATCTCTTGAGCCTCTGTCCCAAATGGTGAATTTCTCCTGCCCAGAGAGTAAGTCCCACAGACGCAGCGTGTGGTCCTTTGAGGCAGAGAGGGCAAGCGTCCCCTTGGCAAACACTTTCACATTCTTCACCTCTCCTGCAGTAGACCGGGGGGTCGGGAGAATATGTTAGTTGAAAACATTTTGACTTTCCAACTCCCCAAATGCCTGTTGGTTTGGAAAAGATGATGGATTCGAACATAACCAAATTACAAATAAGGGAATGCAGCAAAACTCAATGAAGAGTGCAAGTGGTTGAGATTAAATCAATTGCCCTGATGTGACTATGTAATAAACAGAGATCGTGGCAATTTTAAAAAGCTCAGCGTCATCCTGGGAGTGTTTAAAATCAACAAACATGTAAAAACAAGGTAAGGTTATGGAGAAGATTTTACAATCATGGAGAGATATTTTCCAAGCAAAACACGAAATTTGGAAGACATAAAGAGGAAAGATCAATCAATTGCATTACATAAAAATGCAAAATTTTAGGAGGATGAAATATAGTTGAAAGTCATATGACAGATCAAGAGAAAATATTTATAATGTATAACAGATGACGGAGACTCTCCTTAATAAGCAAAAAGTTCTTACAGATAAGCAGGGAAAATACAAACAACCCACTCAGAAATTGGACAAAGAGTATAATGCTGTGCACGTGCATGAGCTGGGGTAGGGGCAGAGAGAGAGGGAGAGAGTCTCAGGCAGGCTCCACACTCAGCATGGAGCCCTATGCAGATCTCAATCCCATGACCCTGAGATCATGGTACCTGAGGTGAAGTCAGGAGTCAGACATTTAATGTACTGAGCCACCCAGGCGCTCCTGGCAAAAATTTTACAGATTGATTACTAGACTACTGACAAAGATATTCATACCGCCCTGATGGATGTATAAATTGATGTAAATTTGTAAAGGGTAATTTGGTAACACTGAAAGTTAAAATGTGTAGTCCCTTGGTTTTGTTAATATACTATAGTTATGTAAGATGTTGCCATTCTGGGAAAGTGGATACATGGTAGGGACTTCTACCTGTACAGAAGTATAGTATAGAGAAGAAGGACTTCTCTGCACTACGTTAGCAACTTCTTGTGAGTCTAGAATTATTTCAAAATAAAATGCTCAGAAAAAGAGGGGACAAGGAAAAATGTGCATACAATTTGACTTAGAAATTCCACTTCTAGACATGCGTCTTGCAGAGATAATGGCACAGGTGTGTAAAGATACAGGATATTGGTTGCAGGGTTGTCTTATAAAAATAAAACTGCAAACAACCTATTTATGAAAAAGGGGTTGTTAAATAATATGGTGTAGGGGCACCTGGGTGGCTCAGTGGTTAAAGCCTCTGCCTTCGGCTCAGGTCATGATCCCAGGGTCCTGGGATTAAGCCCCGAGTCTTGCTCTCTGCTCGGCAGGAAGCCTGCTTCCACCTCTCTCTCTCTCTCTCTCTGCCTGCCTCTCTGCCTACTTGTGATCTCAGCCTGTCAAATAAATAAATAAAAGCTTAAATAATATGGTGTATCCTTATAAAGAATGTTATGCAGCCATTAAAAATAATAAGATAGATTTATATATATACCTAACCATAATAAATTATTACAATAGCCAATACTTACTGGGGGGCTTTCTATGTGCCAAGTGTAGCTGTTAGTACTTTACATGCGTTAAACTCCTTTAATATCATAAACATGTAATGAGGTACTATTATTATCCCGTTGTATAGATATGGAAACAGAGGCACAGCAGCTGAGTATGCAACTTAACCAGAACTACATGATTAATAAGTAGTGAAGCCAGGATCCCAGCCCAGAACCAAGCTCTCAACCACTACAAAGTAACATTACAATATATTGTGACAAAAGTGAGTTACAGCCCAGTGTATAAAATAGCACCATCTGCTTTTGACAAAAATATGAGTTTATCCAGAGCTATGTCTGCATAAGCCTAGAAAAAAAAAATTGCTTATGGCATATCACAAACTGTGAGGACTGATCACTTCCATGGAGTCTGATGGATGGGAGAGGTCAAAGGGAGTTTTATTTCTTTATGATTCAAATGACAGGAGAGCAGGTAATTTTTATTTGTTGTGATTTGGATATTTTTCAATCCAAAATGTGTATAAATAGTAATACATTACAAAATATCCCCATACAGGAATGCCTGGGTGGCTCCGTTGGTTAAGCGCCTGCCTTTGGCTCAGGTCATGATCCCAGGGTCCTGGGATTGAGTCCCACTTCTGGCTCCCTGCTCAGCAGGGAGCCTGCTTCTCCCTCTGCCAGCTCTTCCTTCTGCTTGTGCTCTCTCTCTTTCAAATAAATAAATAAAATCTTTTTTAAAATTCCCATACAAGGAACACGATGCCACAGTTAAAATGAATTAGAGATATATACATAATGTGGAAAGAGGAAAATATGTAATGTCAACTAAAACAAAAAAAGGTGATACTAGCAAAAGCTTACATGACTTTATAGAAAACCACATATATTTATATATATCCAAACACCCCCGGGGGAAGCGACTAGAACAACAATATGCTGGTAAATGCCTCACAACGGGCTCTCCAAGGAGGTTGGGAAAAGCCCTGATTTGTGACATTTGCCAATTTCCTTGGTGTAAATATTCCCATCCTCGATTGATTTCAAGACACTAACATGACATCATTGAATGTAGGGTTGTAAAGAGAAACCAGTAGCAAGCACCCCATTTCCACTGTAAGGGTACAGTAGCCAAGAGCGTATGTAAGAATGTGTGGTACAATACTTAGAAAGTGCTGAGTTTGGGGTGCCTGGGTGGCTCAGTTGGTTAAGCAACTTCGGCTCAGGTCATGATCCTGGAGTCCCAGAATCCAGTCTCTCATCAGGCTCCGTGCCTGACGGGGAGTCTGCTTCTCCCTCTCCCACTCCCCCCTCTCATGCTCTCTCTCACTGTCATTCTCTACCAAATAAATATATAAAATCTTAAAAAAATAAAATGGGTAGGCTGTAAAAGAGAAATATCCAGGAGAGAGCAAGTTCATGGAGGACGAGAACCAGAGGATTTGTCTCAAAGTTATCACAGAGGGGAAGAACGTAAGGACCTGGTGTTAGAATATTAATGCTTTAAAAAAGAAAATAAAGTGCTGAGTTTTGAGGATTTATTACCTTGTTTAAATAGAATTGATTCAGCTGCAAGCTTCTATAATTGACTATTTTATAATGGCTGTGTTTGGGGCTCAGGGGTGGCTCAGTTACTTGTTCAAGCCAGCTCTTGATTTTGGCTCAGGTCATGATCTCAGGGTCGTGGGATCGAGCTCTGTGTTGGGCTCTGCTCTCAGCACAGAGTCGGCTTGCCCCTATCCTTTCTCTTTCCCCCAGAAAATTTAATCTTTTAAAAACACTTACAAAATAATGGTTGTGTTTGACAACTGTCTCACCGCGTTCCTGAAAATTTCCCCATCAACTCTTGCAAGCCAGGATGAAAGACCTCCAGGTCACCAGCACATGATGGGAAATTTTCACTGTCCTTAGTACATATGCCTTTAATGCTCTCTGTTTTGCCAATAAACTGATGACTGAGTTTTCCTAATTACGAAGTTTGATGACTTTTTCAAAAATGAATCAAGGTTCATGGGTACATAAACGGATCCTTGTCTTGAACAGACGGTTCACGCACACACAGATACAAATATTGAATAGACCTAGATGAAAATAGCCATCCCAATGATAATAAAATGAATGGAATCTTATTGGATACTCTATCAGGACCCACCTCACTCCCAGCCCTTGAAAGAAATAAGAAAAAAAAGAAAAGAGTAAATTGAGAACATCTGATGCTGGCAGCTTTGGGGTTGGGGAGGGGGGATAGTCTATTACACACATACAGCCTGTTTGGAAAGCAGTAAGATGCCAGTTCTCAAAACCCCTAGAAAAGCTCACATCCTCCAATTCAAGACTCCTACTCCCTGGAAATAGTCAACAGAAGGAAAAAAGAGTTGATGAGAGTAAAAAGAGATGCGTCGCGGTGTTATCCCCAACAGCAGATAACTAGAAATAGATTAAAATAGCAAAAATTAAAAAATAAATAAATGGCATAAAATAAATTACAAAAAAATCATGTAATACATTCTGGAACATGATCTGTTGAGCATGAACTATTTTTGCTGCATTTTGACACGATAAATATACCATTTGATGGATCATAGCAGTGTGACTCACCCCAGCCTCAAATTGGAAACCATGTAAAAGTCCTTCAACCGATGCAATCACCTGATAAACACATTGCTGTCCCTTCCATACAACGGACAGACTCGGCAACGCAGAGGACAGACTAGTGCCACATGCAACAGTGAGAGCCAAGCCTTCCACACATCAGGCGGTGGACCAAAGGTCACAGAGTACGCAATTCCATTTGCACAAACAGTCCAGAAAAGACAAATTCATAGACCCAGGATGCACATCAGTGGTTGCCACGGGGCTGGGAGTAGTGTGGATGTATTCCAGAGTGGGCAGGCGGTACAAAGAGAACTCCTTGGGGTAGTGGAAAGTTCTACAATTATGGTGATGGTTGTACAACTCGGTAAATCTACCAAAAAAGGTTGCATCCTCCGCTTAAAATGAGAGGAATGGTATGTCAATTACAACTCAATAAAGTTGTTTAAAAAAGATTCAATGGAAAGAAAAGAATGTCTATGGCAAAATGTTGGGAAAAAATTATGAAAGAGCATACATTTTTGGTTCACAATGATGTAATGTTTTTTAACACCTTTACTGAGGGGTGTCGTGTGGCTCAGTAAGTTAAGCGTCTGCCTTCGGCTCACCTCATGATCCTAGGGTCCTGGGATGGAGCCCCAGATCAGGCTCCCTGCTCAGTGGGGACTCTGCCTCCCCTATGTTGTGTTCTCTTTCTCAAATAAATAAATAAAATCTTTAAAAAATACTTTATTGAGATATAATGCACAAACATAAAATTCACCCATTCCATGGACCATGGTACAATTCATTGGTCTTTGAATGGTCACAGCTGGGCAACCATCACGCCAGTATAAATTTAGAATATTTTCAAAACCTGGATTTCCCTCCCCTTTCTCTCCTCATCATGTAAACCATTTGAAGGTGTGTAACTCAATAACATAATAATTCACAATGGCGTGCAACCATCACTTCTATCTGATGCTAGAACATTTCCATCACCCCAAAAGGAAACCCCATCCCCATGAGCAATCACTTCCCATTCCTCCCTCCCCAACTAGCAACTGCTAATCTGTTTTGCATCTCTCTAGATCTGCCTGTTCTGGACATTTTGTATAAATGAATCATATACATGATGTGGGCTTTTGTGACTGGCTTCTCTCATTTGATACAATGTCTCAAGCTCTGGCCTCATGGCTTCTTTGTTGTTCTGGAAACATGCCAACTTCCTCCCCCCTGTCAGGGCCTTTGCATGGGCTGTTTCCCATTCTTGGGATGCTCTTCCTTTTTCTACCCCTCTGCCCTCTGCCTACCTCTTTCTTCGCACCCTTGGAATCTTGGCTGAAATGTTCCCACTGAAGAAATGTCTTACACCTAACTGTCCTAAGTGGGTCACTTTGGTTACTGTCTGTTACTGATGACACCCTGTCGTCCTCACTACAATCTGTAACTATATTTTGCCTTCCCAAATACTTGAGTCTGACTTGGGCCAGAATTAAGGTAAGGCGAGTGAGGCACTCATCTCGGGTGCCAAACTTAAGGAGGTGCCAAATTCCCGAGTTTCTCTTTAGCCTCTGGCTCCCATATGGTTTGGCACAGCACCATTACTGATGTTGTCTTTCAGACAGCTTGCTATTTAATCGTGGTGGAGTTTTTGCATTAATTTTGATTTTTTAAAACATTGCCTTGAAATATTATTGTTTTGAAAGACTATTTTATTTATTTATCTGAGAGGGAAAGAGTAGGAGTGGGTGGAGAAGTTCAGAGGGAGAGTGAGAGGCAGACTCCCCGCTGAGCACGGAGCTAGAGGCGGGGCTCGATCCCAGCACCCCAAGATCACCACCGGAGTAGAAGTGAGATGCTCAACTGACTGAGCCACCCAAGTGCCCTTAAATCTTATTTATCTCGATGACCAAGTTGACAAAACCCACTTCCCAAGCCTCACCTGTGTGTCCAGTTAGAATGTGGATGACCTGTTGTTCCTCCATGTCCCAGACGGCGACGATGCCATCCTGGGTGCCAACCACCAGCAGCCTTTCCTCCAGACTCCACGCCATGGCCGTGATGCCTGCAGCCACACAGAGACAACAGTGACCACATCAGCTCCCAGGTTCGGACACGGGGTCCTCTAATGTTACCTCTGCTGTACAGATGGGGAAACTGAGGCACAGGTTCAGTTTCTTGTCCAGAGCGTCTCTAGAAAGTGGCAGAGCCAGGATTTTGAAGTCAGCATTGTCGGGGGCCAGATTCAGGGCTCAGCTGTAAAATTTATGTTGTTCTTAGGGACCAAACCACACTGAGGTCAGAAGTGCCTCGCAAGTTCGGTGGTTCTCACGTAGGGGCGATTCTGCTCCTGGGAAATGTCTGGAGCCTGGGGGTCACTGGGCAATGTCTGGAGACGTTCTTGGTTTTCACAACCAGGAACCAGGTGCTACTGCCATCCTATATATGGAGGCCAGGGGTGCTGCCGACCACCTCTGCAGTGCATAGGATGCCCCCCTCCCCCCTGCAAAGGATGACCCATTCCCAAATGTCAGTAGTGCCTGGTTGAGAAACCCTGCCCTAGCTGGACAAGACTCAGAAATGGAATTATATTGGCTGAGAACGCGGACTCCTGCTTCTGACTTCTCTTTGAGGTCCATGTGTATGGAAAAATAAAGGCTGGTGCTCCAAAGGGAAAAAAAATCTTTGCCAATAATTTGGGCAAACAACAGCCTGGGGCGCTCTGCTGGGTTCTGACTGAAACATCGCTGAGGAGAGAGAGGCGCTGATTTACACGGGAGAAAACACTGGCCCGGACCGTTGGAGATTCAGATTTGCTGAATGCCCTCGGGTAATTCTTTCCTCTGCTCTGTGCCTCAGTTTCCCCAGATGTAAAATAGCGAGGGGGAAGTGTGGAAATCAGAGCCGTCCAAGTCTGAGAAGCCCAGATTTTGTTCCTGCCTTATTGGGACAGGGAGTGAGGACATGGGATGGATCTTTCTTTCTTTGTCTCTCTCTCCCTCTCTCCATTCCCTCTTTCCTTCCTTCCTTTTTTTTCTGGTCACTTACAGTGTGACCTTGGAAACATGAACTCAAACTTCTCATTTATAAAAGGGCCAAACTGAAGCCCAGAGTGGGTCGAAACTTCCTCAGCTTCACCACGACTGGGGCTGGGATGAGAGTCATGGTGGGTCTGAAACCCAGAACATCTCCCCACCAAGGGATGGCAAAAAACAAAACTTGACCTGACTGTGACTTTCTATGCCTATGCCGTGGTAGAGACCACGAATGTCACTGCACCCTCTCAGATTTGTCCCCTGGAGCCATTCTGTCATGTTTCCTTTTGAAATCAAGCCCCCAGCCCACAGGCATTAGCAGAATCCATATTCCCTGGGACCCTGTAATTCCCAGACTCCCTTGCAGCCAGAGAAGGCCAAGGTCTTGCCAATGAGACACTCACTCCAGAGGTGATAAATTCTGCTTCTAGACTGTGCCCTCAAAGGGAAGGGATCTGCCATCCACCCCCCCTTCCCACTGCCCACTGGCTGGAACGCCATGGTGTGGGTCAGAGAGGGAACAGCCATTCTGAACCAACAAATGGAAGTTTCACATTGAACATGGCAGCAAACAAGATTGAAAGAGTCTGGGTCCCTGACACATGGGGGACTAGGAGTTTTACCTCTGCTTATGCCTGGACTGTTACGTGAGGGGGGAATGAACTGCTGTTTTATTTACGTCACTGTTACCCTGTCCTTTGTTATAGCATTTGAACCTGTAACCCAATAAATATACACTTACCCATTAAACTAGATTCGGTCCCAGAACCCTTCTGAACACAGCATTCAAGCAGCTGTCCCTAAATCAATTCCTCCACGCATCGTACTTAGTCTCTTAGAGCTTCTATTTTGGAAGCACTATGCCTTGGGAATGTAGCTTTCCCTACAAGGCTATGTGTGGCACAGAAACGGTCTGAGTTGCAATGACTGACATTTGAACCAGACATTAATTGTGTATTTGGTGGCCTTATAATTGATGCAAGAGATTATGGGTGGGCAGAGGAAGGGACAGATGAGAGGCGGTGGACTGGACATGAACGGATAGCTAGATGGCCGGCTGGATGGTTGGGGGAGTGGACGGATGGGTGTGCGATGAGTAAGATGGATGAATCAATGAATCAACTGAGAGATGGGTGGGGGGCGAGTTGAGGAATGGCTGGGTGGGTAGATGGGTGGAGGGGTGAGTGCTTGGAAGATGTCCAGAAGAGGGAAAGGGAAAGATATGGGGTGTGGAGAGAGGGATGGGAAGAAGATGACTAATGAAAATATGGATGACTGATGGGTGGATGGAAGGAAGGAAGGGTGGATGGATGATGGAAGCACGGAAGGACAGACAGGAGAAGGAGGGAAGGAGGGAAGGGAAGAAGGGAGGATGAGTGAATGGGTGACGGATGGATGGATGGATGGATGGATAGAAGGACAGACAGGAGAAGGAAGGAGGGAAGGAAAGAAGGAAGGATGATGGGTGGATGGATGGATGGATGATGGATGGATAGAAGGACAGACAGAAGAAGGAAGGAGGGAAGGAAAGAAGGCAGGATGATG